>NW_012108175.1:509189-514616 GCF_000951045.1 Mandrillus leucophaeus | reverse complement strand
CTTAGAGATGAATGAAGATGAAAACACAGCATACCAAAAATTTGGGAATAAAGTGAAGACACTGATTAGAGGGAAATTTATAGTCTTTCTTTCTTTCTTTCTTTCTTTCTTTCTTTTCTTTCTTTCTTTCTTTTCTTTCTTTCTTTCCTTCTTTCTTTCTTTCTTTCTTTCTTTCTTTCTTTCTTTTCTTTCTTTCTTTCTTTCCTTCTTTCTTTCTTTCTCTTTCTTTCTTTCTTTCTCTTTCTTTCTTTCTTTTTCTCTTTCTTTCTTTCTTTTTCTCTTTCTTTCTTTCTTTCTTTTTTTCTTTCTTTCCTTCCTTCTTTCCTTCTTTCCTTTCTTTCTTTCTTTTTCTTTCTTTCTTTTTTTTTTTTTGACAGGATCTCCCTCTGTCGCCCAGGCTGAAGTGCAGTGGTGCGATCTTGGCTCACTGCAACATCCACCTCCCCGGTTCAAGCAATTCTTGTGCCTCAGTCTCCTGAGTAGCTGGGACTGGAAATTTATAGTTCTAAATGCTTACATTAAAAAATAAAAAGAGAGAGCTCAAGTCAACAACTTCACTTTACCCATTGATGGAAAAAAAAAACCAAAACACATTAAACACAAAACTAGCAAAAGGGAGGAAATAATAAATATTAGAGTTGAGATAAACAAAATGGAGAATAGAAAACAGTAGAGAGAATCAATAAAACCCGAAGTTCGTTCATTTTTAAAAATCAACAAAATTGACAAACTTTTGCCCAGAATGACAAAAAAAGAAAGAGGGAATACGCATGTAAGTAAGTAAAATAAGCCAGGCATGGTGGCTCACGCTTGTCATCCCAGCACTTTGGGAGGCCGAGGCAGGTGGATCACCTGAGGTTGGGAGTTCGAGACCAGCCTGACCCACATGGAGTTTAGTAGACCCATCTCTACTAAAAATACAAAATTAGCTGGGTGTGGTAGCGCATGCCTGTAATCCCAGCTACTCAGAAGGCTGAGGTAGGAGAATCACTTGAACCCGGGAGGCAGAGGTTGCAGTGAGCCAAGATCACAACACTGCACTCTAGCCTAGGCAACAACAACAACAACAAAAAAAGTAAGTAAAATAATAAATGAAAGTGGAGATATTTCTACCAGCCTTGCAAAGTAAAAATTATTACAGAAGAATACTATAAACAATTGTTCATGAATAAATTAGATTAAGTGGACAAATTCCTAGAAACATAAAAATTCCCTAAAGCAGCTCAAGAAGAAATAGAAAATCTTAAGCTACCTATAACAAGTAAAGATTGCATCAGTGGTGAAAAAACTCCCAACAAAGGAAAGACCAGAGCCAGATGATTTCACTTATAAATTCCAACAATTTTTTTTTTTTTTTTTTGTTGAGACAGAGTTTCTCTCTTGTCGCCCTGGTTGGAGTGCAATGGCACGATTTCAGCTCACTGCAACCTCCGCCTTATGGGTTCAAGTGATTCTCCTGCTCAGCCTCCCAAGTAGCTGGGATTATAGGCGCCTGCTACCACGCCCCAGGTAATTTTTGTATTTTTAGTAGAGACAGGGTTTCACCACGTTGGCCAGGCTGGTCTTGAACTCCTGACCTCAGGTGATCCCCCCGCCTTGGCCTCCCAAAGTGCTGGGATTACAGGCTTGAGCTACTGTGCCCGGCCAAATTCTACCAAATATTTAAAGAAGAATTAATGCCAATTATTTTCAAACTCTTTCAAACAATAGAAGAAGGGGGAATACTTTCTAACTCATTATTTGAGGCCAGAATTAACCTGATACTAAAGCCAGATGAAGACATACAATGTCAAAAAAAAAAAAAAAGAAAGAAAGAAAAAGAAAAGAAAAGAAAGAAATTACAGGCTAACATCCCTTATGAAACTCTTTCAAAAAATAGAAGAAGGGGCAATACTTTCTAACTCATTCTTTGAGGCCAGAATTAACCTAATACTAAAGCCAGATGAAGCATACAATGTTAAAAACAAAATACAGACTGGCCTCCCTTATGAATTTAGAGGCAAAGGTCCTCAACTAAATACTAACAAAAAATCTAGTAGCATATTAAGAGGATTACACATCATAATCATGTAGGATTTATTGCATGAATTGAAAGAACATTCAACTTAAGAAAAGCCAATCAATGTAATCCATTACATTAATAAGAAGGAAGAGGAAAAACCCCCATGGTCTTCTCAATTGAGATTGGAAAAGCATTTCACAAAATCTATACCTTTTGATGATAAAAACACTGAGAAAACTAGGAATAAAAGGAAACTTTATCAACATTAAAAAGAACATTTATGGAAAAACTCACAGCTAACATACTCAATTGAGAAAAACGGAAAACTTTTCCCCTTTAACATCAAGAACAAGAACAAGACAAAGATGCTGACTAGGAGCGGTGACTCATGCCTATAATCCCCGCACTTTGGGAGGCCGAGGCTAGTGGATCACTTGAGGTCAGGAGTTTGAGACCAGCCTGGCCAACATAGCAAAACCCTGTCTCTACTAAAAATACAAAAATTAGCTGCATGTGGGGGTGTGCACCTGTTGTCCCAGCCACTCAGGAAGCTGAGGCAAGATAATCACTTGAATCCAGGAGGCAGAGGTTTCAGTGAGCAGAAATCATGCCACTGCACTCCAGCGTGGGCGACAGAGTGAAACTCCATCTCAAAAAAAAAAAAAAAAAAGACAAAGATGACTGGCTTCATCACTGCTATTCAAAATTGTACTAGAAGTTCTGGCTAGAGCAATAAGACAAGAAAAAGAAATTAAAATATCAAAATTGTAAAGAAGAAATAAGGCCGGGTGCAGTGACTCATGCCTGTACTCCCAGCACTTTGGGAGGCTGAGGCAGGTGAATCACTTGAAGCTAGGAGTTTAAGACCAGCCTGATCAACATGGTGAAACCCCATCTCTACTAAAAAAAAAAATACAAAAATTGGCCAGGTGTGGTGGCAGGTGCTTATAATCCCAGCTGCTCGGGAGGCTGAGGCAGGAGAATTGCTTGAACCCAGGAGGCAGAGGTTGCAGTGAGTTGAGATGGAGCCACTGCACTCCAGCCTGGGCAACAGAGTGAGACTCCATCTCACAAAAAAAAAAAAAAAAAGAAAGAAGAAATAAAACTACCTCTATTCACAGATGACATGATCCCATATATTTAAAAATCCCAAATAATCCACAAAAAAAACTATTGGAGCTAATAATCAAATTCAGCCAAATTGTGGGGTACAATGTCAATACACAAAATCACTTGTATTTCTATTCAACAGAATCCAGAAAGGTGATTAGGAAAGAAATTCCATTAAAATGGCATCTAAAAGAATAAAATACCTAAAAATAAATTTAATCAAGGAGTTGAAAAACTTGTACACTGAAACTAGGAAACCTTGCTGAAATAAGTTTAAGAAAACCTAAATACACAGAAAGCATTCCATGTTAATTGATATGAAGGCTTAATATTTTTTAAAACACAGTACTATCTCAAATGATCTACAGATTTAATGCAATCCATATCAAATTCCAACAGGTATTTTCTTACAGAAATGGGAAGGCTAATCCTCAAATTTTTTTTAGTCTTCAAATTTATATGAAACTACAAGGGGCCCTGAATAGCTAACACAATCTTGAAAAAGATGAAGAAAGTTGGAGGTCATTTTTCTTAATTTCTAAAATTACTATAAAGGTACAAAAATCAAAACAGTGTGGTACTGGCATAAGTACAGACATATAGATGAATAAAATAAAATTGAAAGGCCAGAAATGAATGCAGCCATCTGTGGCTAACTGATTTTTGATAAGGGTGTTAAAACTATTCACTGGGGGAAAGAATAGTCTTTTCAACATATGGTGCCAGGAAAATTGAACTTCTATATGAAAAGAATAAAGTTGGACCCTTATCTGACACCATGTACAAAAATCAAGTCAAAATGTATCAAACTTGTTTGCACAAGTTACTAAAATTTTTAAAAATATCAACCTGGGCGGGTCACGGACGCTCACACCTGTAATCCCAGCACTTTGGGAGGCGGAGGTGGGCGGGTCAGGAAGTCAGGAGATTGAGACCATCCTGGCTAACACAGTGAAACCTCGTCTCTATGGAAATTACAAAAAATTAGCCAGGTGTGGTGGCATGCGCCTGTATTCCCAGCTGCTTGGGAGGCTGAGGCAGGAGAATGGCTCGAACCTGGGAGGTGGAGGTTGCAGTGAACCGAGATCATGCCATTACACTCCAGCCTGGGTGACAGAGGGAGGCTCCATCTCAAAAACAATAGCAAAAACAAAAAAGTATCAACCTAAATATAAGAGCTAAAACTGTAAAACTCTCAAAAAAAAAAAAAAAAACTAAGTGAAAATCTTCATAATCTAGTATTTGACAATGGATCCTTGGAAAGGACACAAAAAGTAACAACAACAACAACAAAAAAAACCACGTAAATTGGATTTCATGAAAATTTAAAACTTTTATGTATCAGAAAACATTATGGTTCGGGTGCGGTGGCTCAAACCTGTAATCCTAGCACTTTGGGAGGCTGAGGCGGGTGGATCACTTGAGACCAGTCTGGCTAACATGGTGAAACCCCATCTCTATTAAAAATACAGAAATTAGCCAGGTGTGGGGCCATGTGTCTGTAGTCCCAGCTACTTGAGAAGCTGAGGCAGGAGGATCACTTGAACCCAGGAGGAGGAGGTTTCAGTGAGCTAAGATCGTAACACTGCACTCCAGCCTGGGCGACAGAGCAAGACCCTGCTTCACAAAAACAAACTAAAGCAAACAAACAAAAAGCCATTATGAAGAAACAGAAAAGACAAGCTACAAAATGGGAGGAAATAGTTTCAAATTTTATGTGATAAGGAGTTAGTATCCAAAATATATAAAGAATTGCTACAGCTCAGCAACAAAAAGATGAATAACCTGAGTCCATTTTGTGCTGCTATAACGGAATACCTGAGTGTAGGTAATTTATGAAGAGCAGAAATGTATTGGCGTACACTTGTGGAGGCTGCGAAGTCCAAGATTAAGAAACTAGCATCTAGTGAGGGCTATCTTGCTGTGTCATCACATAGTGAAAGGCTAGAGGGCAAGAAAGGGTGAGAGACAGAAAAGGGGACCAAACTTGCTCTTTTATAATGAATCTTTTCCCACAATAACAAACCCACTCCTGTGTTAATACACTTCATAACCTAATCACCTCTCATTGGGCCCCACCTCCCACCTCCCAATTGTTGCATTGGGGAGTAAGTTCCAACACACTTTTGGAGGGATACATTCAAACCATAGCACAAGCCAATTTTAAAAACGGACGAAGTACTTGAATAGACATTTCTTCAAAGAAGATATAACATATCAAATAAGCAAATAAAAATATGCTCAACATTTTTGGTCATTAGGAAAATGCAAAACAAAACCACAATGAGCTACCACTTCACAACCGTTAGGATGGC
>NW_012108175.1:507145-508659 GCF_000951045.1 Mandrillus leucophaeus | reverse complement strand
GAAGGAAGGAAGGAAGGAAGGAAGGAAGGAAGGAAGGAAGGAAGGAAGGAAGGAAGGAAGGAAAGAACAAGAAGGAAAGGAAGGAAAGGAAGGAGAAAGAAAGAAAGAAAGAGTGAGAGAGAGCGAGAGCGAGAGAGAGAAAGGAAGGAAGGAAGGGAGGGAGGGAGGGAGGGAAAGAAACTGTATGACGTAACTTGTATGAGGTACCTGAAGTAGTCAAATTCATTGAGACAGAAAGAAAAATTATGGTTTCCCTAGGGCTGGTGGAAGGGCAAAATGAGGAGTTGTTGTTGAATGGGTATAGAGTTTTAATTTTGCAAGATGAAAAGAGTTCTGGGGATTGGTTACACAACAATGTGAATATGCTTAACACTACTGAATTGTAAATCTACGAATTGTTAAAATGGTAAATTTTATGCTATGTGTATTTGTTTTTGAGGAGTCTCACTCTGTCACCCAGGCTAGAGTGCAGTGGTATGTTATGTATATTTTGCTACAGTTAAAAATAAACAAGTATTAAAAGCTTTAAAAAAGAATAGAAAGTAAATGTTGAAAAGTTGTGGGGAAAGTCTAAGTTCCATACACTGTTGATGAGAATGCAAAATGGTGCAGATGCTATGCGAAGCAGTTTGGCAGTTCCTCAAAAAGCTAAACATAGAATTACCATATGACCCAGCAATTCCACTCCTAGGTATACACCCAAAAGAATTTAAAACAGGTATTCAAACAGATACCTGTATGCCAGTGTTCACTGCAACATTATTCACAATAGCCAAAATGTGGAAACAACTCATATGTCCATCAACAGATCAACGGATAAATAAAATATGGTATATACATACAGTGGAATATTATTCAGTTGTTAAAAGGAATGAAGTTCTTATATATGCTGTAATGTGAATGAGCCTTGAAAACATTGTTAATGAAATAAGCCAAAAACAAAAGGACAAATATTATATAAAGACACTTATGTGAAATATTCAAAATAGGCAAATTCACAGAGACAGAAAGTAGATTAGAGGTTACCAGGGACAGGAGGGAGGCAGAGAGTAGGAAGTTATTGCTTAATGGTTACAGAGTTTCCGTTTGGTATGATGAAAAAGTTTCAGAAATAGATAAGTGGTGATGGTTGCACAACACTGTGAATGTAATTAAAGCCACTGAATTGAACACTTGAAAATGGTTAAGTTGGACAATTTTGTGATATGTATTTTGCCACAGTTAAAAAAAATACCAAAAAGAAAAAAATGGTAATAACGGCTGTGATAAATATTACTCTTATGGCTATAATCTATTGTAACCATTTATGAAGTACCTACTCCATGCTAGGTCTAGGTACCAGAAAAATAGTAATGAAGAACATTCTAGTGAGAGGAGACAGACAATATACACACAAATAAGGAGTCAGGAAATCTACTTTTTTTTTTTTTTTAGGCGGAGTCTTGCTCTGTCACCCAGGCTGGAGTGCAGTGGCACGATCTCAGCTCGTTGAAACCTCTGCCTCCCGGGTTCAA
>NW_012108175.1:501622-502285 GCF_000951045.1 Mandrillus leucophaeus | reverse complement strand
AATAAGCAAATAAAAATATGCTCAACATTTTTGGTCATTAGGAAAATGCAAAACAAAACCACAATGAGCTACCACTTCACAACCGTTAGGATGGCTATAACCCAAAAAGAGTGAAGTATTGGTGAGGACATAGAGAAATTGGAGCTTCTGTGAACTGTTGGTGGGAATATTAAATGGTACAGGCACTTTGGAAAACAGAGATATTGATACACCCATGTTCACAGCAGCAATGTTCACAATAGCTGAAAGGTAGGAGCAACCCAAGTGTCCATCAAAGGTTGAATGAAATACACTAAATGTGGTATAGACATACAATGGAATATTATTCAGCCTTAAAAGGGAAGGAAATTTTGACACAAGCTACAACATGGATGAAGCTTGAGGACATTATGCTAAGTGAAATAAAGCAGTCACAGAAATATTGATACTGGCCAGGCACAGTGGCTCACGCCTGTAATCCCCGCACTTTAGGAGGCTGAGGTGGGTGGATCACCTGAGGTCAGAAAGTTTGAGACCAGCCGGGGCAACATGGTGAAACTCCATCTCTACTAAAAATACAAAAATTAGCTAGGCGTGGTGGCACTCACCTGTAATCCCAGCTACTTGGGAGGCTGAGGCGGAATCACTTGAACCTGGGAGGCAGAGGTAGCAGTGAGCCAAGAT
>NW_012108175.1:487750-499922 GCF_000951045.1 Mandrillus leucophaeus | reverse complement strand
TATTTTTAGTAGAGACGGGGTTTCACCATGTTAGCCAGGATGGTCTTGATCTCCTGACCTCGTGATCTGCCCACCTCAGCCTCCCAAAGTGCCGGGATTAGAGATGTGAACCACTGCGCCTGGCCAGGAAATCTACTCTTTAACCTTAATACTATGGCTGTGGGACTATGTGGCTCCTGTTCTCCATGACCACTTGCTGAGCCCCGGCTTGGGTCAAGCTCTAGAGACTAGGTTGTAGAGCTACGTGCTTTATATGTGATCAAGTTCACAGCAATGGGCATTTCCCGTACAAGCAGTCTCTGCCCCTCCCTTTCCTCTGCTCTTTAGGAGGTCAATTTTGCCTTGTTCTGGGCAGGCCTGAGCCTTAAACTCAAGAGCTGCCTTGGAATGACGGAGCCCAGGGTAGGCATGGAAACCCTATATACCTTTGCATTCTTGACTCAATTCCTTGAGTGCATAGAGAGTTCTTGGCATCTTCCCCTGCTTTTTGCCCAGGCCTGTCTGATTGGCTTTCAAACCATCTCTTCCCTTCCTTACTCCCCACCAACCCCTTCAGGGACTTTGTATCTATAGCTCCAGGGCTCTCAACATAATGAGAGCCCTGGATCTATAAATATAATAAAAAATAAAATACAAATGAATAAAAAATAATGAGCTAATACAAGCCCCAGTTAAGTTATCAATTGACTATTTGGTGTTGAGCAGGCAAAACCAAACCAACAAGTCATTTATTCTTCAGTTTGGTAAACATTTAATGAGCTCTGTCTCAGATGTTGGCAATTTCACTTCACAACCAGAATCATGGTATTAACCATTTCTTGAGCACCTATTGTGAGCAGGACAATTCTCATGAATTAACTCACTGAATTTTTATACAACCCTGTATGTGGGTGGAGCTTATCTTTTTTATCAGCAGAGAAGTTGAGGTTCAGAGAGACATGGCTGAGGTTACTGAGAATGCCTGGTACACTTAGACCATTCCAAAGCTCTTGTTTACTCCACACAGACAGCATGCCATGTACTCTGCCAACAACTCACCTCAATGTTCCCCTATAACCGTCAGCACACACTGCATGCTTAGCCCCTTTTTCCTCTTACATATCTCACGTATAAAATCTCCCTGATACACACTACCTATATCTTGTGTTTCTTGCATTCCACACAAAAAACGAAATGCACATCCAGACTGACTTTACAAGGACACTGACACCCACAACTTTTCCTCCCCTGACACTTCGCGCGCGCGCGCGCGCGCACACACACACACACACACACACACACACACACACCCCTTGCATACACATATTCCTGCATAGGCCTTGCATAAATAAGCCCTGCCTTCCACCCACCCACTCAGGTATGAACACATCTCCTAGAAATACACAGTCACAGCTGTGTTCTAGCAACAAAACTGGGTACAGAGATTCTTCACTCACCCTGCCTCATGGTCCTCCCTTTCTCCTCCTCTCCCAGGCCTGCCCTGTCTCCATGCAAAACTGTCTTCATTTAACTCACACACAGTCTCCTACCCACTGATAGGTTCTGCCTAGCCCATATCCAAAGATTGTGAATCCCTGCCACCCCCTTTCCTTGTTTGTCTGTCCCACACTGTGGCATTTGGAATCACTTCGCAGAGGTGACTACACAGACAGAGCTTTGCTCTGCACCTCAGGGAAGGGCAGTCTGGTAGGGCTATGCCCCTTTCCACCTGCCCTTGCACCCTGCCTCCCTTTCAGTGTTGAAGACATTTCCTTATATCTTTTTATTTCTTAATTTTAATTGAGACAGAGTCTTGAACTCCTGGGCTCAAGTGATCCTCCTGCCTCAACCTCCTGAGTAGCAACAATTACACGCATGTGTCACCAGGCCCAGTGACTTTTCCTTATATTTGCCTTTATGGTGGGAGAGGTTGAGCCCCAGAACCATGTCCCCTGCCTCCTGTCTTTCAAACATTTAGCTCAGAATAGGGAGGAATTGGAAGTGAGGGCAAGAAATGATCTGGAAT
The DNA here is from genome assembly GCF_000951045.1 of Mandrillus leucophaeus. Lineage (NCBI taxonomy): Eukaryota > Metazoa > Chordata > Mammalia > Primates > Cercopithecidae > Mandrillus > Mandrillus leucophaeus. The sequence goes on along the minus strand of NW_012108175.1, from coordinate 497,917 downwards.
AGCAAAGACCTCCTGGGTTCACATAAAGGCGTGGAAACAGGACCTTACCCAAGAACCCAGGCTTAAGGTTGACAATTGGGTACTTGTTCTGTAGCTATCACCACTGGTCTCCTTCGTAAAGTTAACTCTCAGTGCCTTGTTCTATGATATCCTGAATACAAGGGCGCCAGGGTCTTTCTTCACTGCTAATGTGCCTTTGGGTGACTCCTTCCCTGACCCTGTGTCTCTATTTTCCCAATCTGTCAAAGAAAACCCAGTTATGAGGTCTACTCTATCACCATAAGGAATGGAGACTACATCGGGGTTATAACAGGCCTGGTGTAGGCTGGGCGCTTTCTCCATGGCTTCATTTTCTCAAGATCTCCCTCTGGGTCAAGCGCCCTGCAGGAGTTCCTTTGTATCCTTTTAGGGCCAGAACTGACTTGTCAAAAGCAGTATGTTGTAGTGTGATGAGTAAGCTGGCAAGCTGTGTGGTCAAACTACATGCACTTGACTGCTTGCTACTTAACCTAAGGCAAGTTGCTAAACCTCTCTGACCTCAGTTTCTCTGTCTTAGAAATGGGGCTAGTGATATCTCTCTCACAGGGTTGTTTCACAGATTAAATGAAAAGATGTCTAAAGTACCTGGTCAATTGAAAATATTCAATAGATGTTTGTTGAATAAATGAATAAACTAAGTAATACGGTTATACTCAGGCTTAAGATCACAGATCCAATAAATATCAAATATAATTCTTGCCACTCAGTGTGTGTCCCACTGGAATGTAAGCTCCATGAAGGCAAGTCATTTATGTCTGCTTTGTACCTCAAGCTCCTAGAATAGTAACTTGCAAATAGTGAGTGTTTGATAAATATTTTTGAATGAATGAATAAACAAATAAATTAATACTATATTGCAGCTACTGTGTTAGGCATATGGGATAGAATTCTATGATGGACTGTCCCTATTCTCATGGAGGTTACAATCTAGTAATTAAATTGACAATCAGGCTGGATGCAGTGGCTCATACCTGTAATCCTAGCACTTTGAGAGGCCAAGGCAGGAGAATTGCTTGAATTCAGGAGTTTGAAACTAGCCTGGCCAACATGGCAAAACCTCAACTACTAAAAATACAAAAATTAGCTGGGCGTGGTGACACACGCCTGTAGTCCCAGCTACTCAGGAGGCTGAGGCAGGAAAATCGCTTGAACCTGGAAGGTGGAGATTGCAGTGAGTCGAGATTGTACCACCATACTTCAGTCTGGGGAACAGAGCAAGACTCTGTCTCAAAACATAGAAACAAACAAACAAACAAACAAAAAAAGACTCGATATGACAGTGCATACTTGTAGACCCAGTCACTCGGGAAGCTGAGGTGGGAGGATCGCTTGAGCCTGGGAGGTCAAGGCTGCAGTGAGCTGTGGTCATGCCGCTGCGCTCCAGCATGGGTGACAGAGCAAGATTCTGTCTCAAAAATTGATTAATCAATTAATTAAATTAACGATTGAACCTAGGCTTAACACTGTGAAGGAGAATGACGGGATGCTGTGAGAGTGACACACAGAAGGAATTTCTTAGTCTGGGATATGGAAAAGAGTCTCTCAGAGCCAGTGAGTATCTGAGTTGATGCCTGAGGAAGGAGTGAATCAGGTGATAAGTAAGGAGAGGAGGTGGTGATGGGTTTGAGCTGTTCAAATGCCGGAAAAATGATCAGAGTGGCTGAGTTGTGGTGAGAAAAGGAGTGAGTAGTAGGAGAAGGAGTTGGAGAAATTTGCAGAGACTAGATCATGTAGGCCCTTGTGGGCTATGGCAAAACATTTGGCTTTTGGTCCTCGTGTGATGGACAGACACTGGAGAGTTTCATGCAGGGTGTTAGCATGATCTATGTTTTACAAAGATTCTTCTGGATTTATTGTAAAGAAGGGGTTGTAGGGGGCAAGGGTGGAAGCCAGGAGACCTGTAAGGAGGTTAGGGCAAGTCATCCAGTTGACAGACGACAGGGACTTGAACTGGACTTTTGGGAAGTAAATGAGGAGAGAGGTGAATGTGTTAGGGATATATTCTGAGTGTAGCGGGACTTGCTGATAAGCTGAATGGTTAGGGGTAATAAGAAAAAGGAGGCAAATCTAAGTCTTAGATTTCTGACTTGCTACCTGGGTGGATGGTGGTGCCGTTTCTTTGGCGGGAAAGATTGTGATGGAACAAGCTTTGGAGTGGCAATGTTCTGTTTTGGCTGTCTTTGATTTACCCATGGTAAATGGAGAATTTACCAAATGGTAATATACCACATGTAGATGTCAAACCAAATGGAGATGTCAAATTATCAAATGGCAATTTATCACATGGAGATGTCAAACGTTAATCTGGAACCCAGGACAGAGGCTGAGGCATCTTTAAGGGGATTGTAAGTTCTGAGCGTGCTGGAGGAACCATGGGCTAGTTGCGAACAGAGGAATGACGTAAACCGACTTTTGTTTTTAACATGATCACTCTGAATGCTGGGTTGAGCACTGACTGTAGGGAGGTAAGTATGGAAGCAGGGAGACCAAGAAGGAGGCCATTTCAGTCATATAGGTGAAGTGTGATGGTGGCTTAGACCAGGGTAGTGGTGGTGGAGGTGGGCAGAAGAGGTTAGGTTCAGGATAAATTTTGAAAAGAGCCAATGGACCTTGATAATAGATTGAATATGAGAGGTGAAGGACATGGAGGAGTTAGAGATGATCCCCACGTTCTGGGTTTGTCCAATTATGTTGATGGTGGAGCCATTCACTGAGGTAGAGACCACTAAAGAAGAGCAGGTTTGGGGGAAAGATGTTTAGTTCAATCCCTTTCTCTGCCCTTCTTGCTCCCTATGCTTATTTCTGATCTGCTGCCACCTTCAAAAGGAGCCTATTCCTTCTACCTGAAATCCATTATCAGAGAATGCCTCCTTTATGTTGATGCATAGTGTTTCCTAACCTCTATTAACACTGCACACTTTCCCGGTGGGATGACATGAATTCCTGTGGCTTCAATTGCCATCTTTAGGCTGATGATTTCAAACATTTGATCTCTAACCCTGCGCTCTTCTTTGAGCTTGAAACCCACATGGCCATCTACTGGCTATCTCCCTGTGGACATCCCACGTGCACTACAACCCTACCGTGAACCAAACTTTCATATTGCTCCCTGGACATCTGTCCTCTGCTCCAGTACATGATATAAAGTAGTTGTTAAGACATTGGGTTCTAAAACCAGCCTGCCTTGGCTTATATCCTGACTCTGCAACTTACTAGTCACTTCTAACTTTCTGTGCCTCATTCCCTTACCTGCAAAATGGGAATGATGGTAATAGTACCTAAGCCTACCTCATAAAGTTGTTGTAAGAATCAAATGAATTAATCTATGTAAAGCACGTAAAACAGTTGCCTGGCACATAAGTAAGTACTTAATTACCTATTAATTTTACTATGATAATGGTGATGATGACAATAGTGATAATAATGATCTCTCAAATATGTCCTCTTCTGTCCCTCTTGATTGTGACTACCATATTCTAGGCTCCCTTTCTGCCTGGATCACAAGAGCCTACTAACATAGCTGAATTTGAATATAATGGTAGATGTGTCATGCACAGTGCTGGGCACTGCAATGACATAACAGTTTATTAGATATGGTTCTTATCCTTCTGGAGTCTGAAGAAGCACTAAGCCTAGAACCATCCTGTCCAACATGGTAGCCATTAGCTTCAAGTGGCTATTAAATTTTAACTTTAGATTTATTAAAATAAATTATTATTAGAAATGAAATTGCTTAGTCATACTAATCACATTTCAAGTGCTCAGCTGCTTGAGGTCAGACTACTTAGATGCATATCCTGGATCTGTCATTTCCAGCTGTGTGACCTTAGGCAAGTTACCTAACCTATCTGATCCTGTCCTTTGATCTATTAAATGGACCTAATAATAGTACATACTACCCCTACTACCGACCTTACAGGGCTGCTGTAAAGATAAAATGAGTTAACATTTGTAAAGTGTTTTAGTTGTGGTTCTGGAATTCATTTGCTTTGCTTTTTTTTTTTTTTTTTTTTTTTTGATGGAGTTTTGCTCTTGTCACTCTAGGTTGAAGTGCAGTGGCGTGATCTCAGCTTGCTGCAACCTACACCTGCCAACTTCAAGCTGTTCTCCTGCCTCGGCCTCCTGAGTAGCTGGGATTACAGGCACCCACCACCATGCCCCAATAATTTTTGTATTTTTAGTAGAGACGAAGTTTTACCATGTTGGCCAGGCTGGTCTTGAACTCCTGATGTCAGGTGATCCACCCACCTCGGCCTCCCCAAGTACTAGGATTACAGGTGTGAGCCACTGCACCTGACCTGGAATTCACTTTCTGTGTAACCTTGAGCACGTTGTTTCCCCTCCCAGGCCTCAGTAGGAGTGATCAGACTCCTGTATATGGTCTCTAAGGTCCCTACCAGTTATAGTAGTCTTTAAGAGAAAGGAGCCTGTTTCAGATGGCATAAAGGAGCTGAGATAGAAATGAACATGACACATCTGAGGCACAGTAATTAGAACTGCCATTTATCAAATGTTAACTCTGTACTGGGCACCATACATACATTATTTCATTTAATTCTCACAACAGCCCTGTGAGGTAGAATTTATCTTCATTTTGTCAATAAAGAAGCTAAAACTAGAGAAATAGTGCTTTGGAAAAGCAAAGCCACTGCCCACTGTCACACAGCCAATAGTGAATGGTAAGGTACCCACTCAAATCCAGGTCTGCCTGACACCAAGACCAAACTCGAAGCCACCCTGCCATACCATCTAGGAGGCTTGATGAGAGAGAGTGGAGCTGGAGAGTGGAGCTGGAGAGCCTTCCTCCATAATTATATCGGAGTCACTTCAATATAATTATGAAGGAAGCATGGGAGGGGAAAGACTGGAAACAGGGAGACCCATTAAAAGACTGTTGCATGCAAATGGGAAATGATGGGTGTTCCTGAACTGGGGCAGCAGCCTTGGGGATGAAGAGATGGTAACAGATGGAGGACATCCTACTGTTACTCTCTGTCACTCTATCATTAATTCCCTGAGGGCAAGAACTCTTTTTTATCTTTGTATTTCACCCACTACCTGTGTTCTCTCCCCACACACACACACAGACAGCACAACATAGCACTTTGCACACAAATCTACTGTTGGTTAAAACGGATTCAATTAGATTTAATTAACAAGATTTGGTAACTGATTAAATTGGAAGAGAATACAAGATGGCTTCCAAGTTTAGAACTTGGGTCTTTGGAAGAATTTTGAAGTTGCTTTCTATGGAGCAGTAGAATGCTCAGAGTAGGCCCTAACGGTCTTGCTTCCCTACCCTAAGATCTATTATTGGCAGGGGCCCAGCTAGGGTAAAGCTGGTCTTCCCTCCCAAGCATCTGACATTCTGGGCTAGGAAGGAGGCTCTTTCTTCTTGGGCCTCCTTTCCACTTTCCCTAGCCTGGGCAATGAGTCCCTCTTCATAGTATTTGAATCAGAGGAAACAGATAGACTGAGGAAGTGAAGAAAAAACAGGCTGCCTGAGCTCTGAGAGCCAATGTAAACACTCAGTGGTTTCCTGTTGTTGCAGCCCAAAGCGTCCCATGACATCATTCCTGGCCTTTCCAGAACACACTGGTTCAGCCCAGCCTGTCAACCTGCCAGGGCTGAGTGGCAGTCACCTCCCTTCCCCACCAGGGTTAGATCCTCCAGAAGTGGGGAACTTCTCCAAGCCAACCATTTCCCACCTGCCCAGCCAGCCACCTTGGCCTTTCTAGCCCTATAAGGCATTTAGAGGCTGTGGGCTGGACATGCTGTCCCACTTTCCAGAGGCCCAATGGCTTTTGGGTCAGAGAATGATTTCCCAAACCGGAAAAGTTATTCTACTTCTTTTAATGGAGATTTGGAGTCAGGGGAGAGGGAGGAAGGTGTGACACACAGCTTCTGAGGCAGGCCTCAACTGCTTCCTCCCCTCCTCACCCCACCCAAGGGCCTACAGGTTTATGTTCTCAGTGTTGGTCACAGATTCCTAGAAGCAGAACTAGAAAGGCCCTCTGAATACCTTGTAGCCTAATCTTCACACAGTGCAGATGAGAGCACTGAGGCCCGGAGGGGTAAAGAGACTAGACCCAATCACACATTGGTCAGAGCCGTATAAGCCCTCTACTGCCAGAGGTCTGAACCTGAGCTATCACAAGGCAGGATGACATTGTTGCAAGAGTTCTTGACAGGAAATCCAGAAACCAGGATTCAAGTTCAAATTCCTCTGTGAGATCTTGAATAATTTATCTTTCTCTCTGGGTTTTGGCTTTGACAGCTGTAATTCAATTTCAAGGCAATAAATACTTATTGAGAGCCTACTGTTCTTGGTAGAGCTGACGGCTCTTGAGAATGAGAAGAAGGCATGATAAGAACACTCACCATTTCACAGGCTGGAACGGAAAGAAAATGAAAGAAAGGGTCTAAATTCTATAAGAGACCTTAAGCCTATGTGGACTCCATATCTATGTCTCTGGGCAGAATCAAACCATAATCAGAGTTGTGGGGTCCTTTAAGGCTGCATTCCCCTCCCTATTCCCTTCACAAGGCAGCAGAGAGTTCTTAATGGGCCAGAGTTTTGTTTGCAAAAATGATTCCCAGTTCCACTTCTCATTTAGCTGGGTAGATCTGCAGAGAGAGGTGGCAAGGTTCTAAATTATTGTCTGGAAAATCAAGCCAAACACATTATGGTAATTTCTGTAGCCAGCAGTAGTAGGATTTCAAGCTGTAGCTATGCCACAGAGCACAGGCAATTCGGAATAGCTCTTTTAGCCAATCAAATCCACCACAGCCTAGCTTAGCAAACAGAATTTAGAAGCACATTTGGGAGCAAAGATGCTTATTCCTGCACTTTAAGATGCATGAAGCAATGTGAAGTCATTCCTTTAGCCAATCAGTTTAACCACAGCATGGATTAGGTGAAACAAGCACAGAGCAAGGTACAGACGCATTTAGACGCCTGGAGACGTACATCCATACACAGATGCATATGCAGGAGGTTGCTCACGCACTTTGGGAGACACACAAACTCTCAGAGCAGCCAACGGAAAATTTTAAAAAGACACACACACACACACACACACACACACACACACACACACACACACTCCAACCATAAGCTAGGAAAAGACAGCTACCTGTCTGGAGTTTTGGATGGCTGCTTTTTGGCCCTCTGCTCATCTTTCTCCTTATTCTCCCAACAGTGGTACTAATTCAGATCCTATGTTTTCTCCAAAGGAGCCTTAGAAAGCCACCCCCAAAACCACTGCATCTATACCCACTCCCACCACGCCACATCAGATTCTTATTACTTATCTGTCACCTGAACTACAGCAAAAATCTTCTGTCACGGCTCCCTGATGTCAGTATCTTTTCTCCAATCCATCCTCCATCAGGCTGCCTGGCAGAGGGAATCTTCCTAGAACTCAACCTTGTTCTTACAGCATCCCTGCTTAAAAGCCTCCCTTTCCTCCTCACTGTCATCACAAGCCAACCCAGACACCTGTCATTCATGGGGTAACCAAAATCTGGGATCCCTTTTTCATGCCCTCTGCCCTCCAGAAGGCAGATGACACCTTGCTCAGCCGCCTATTCATGTCCTCCTCAAGCACTCCTACCCACTGTGCTATTACCATGAACTAGAACCACCCTCTTCTGCACCTATCAAAATCTTACCTACTTAGATTTTTTTTTTTTTAAGATGGAGTCTCACTCTGTCACCCACACTGGAGTGCAGTGGTGCTATCTCGGCTCACTGCAACCTCCGCCTTCTGGGTTCAAGTGATTCTCCTGCCTCAGCCTACCAAGTAGCTGGGACTACAGGAACACGCCACTACGCCCAGCTAGTTTTTGTATTTTTAGTAGAGATGGGGTTAGACCATGTTGGCCAGGATGGTCTCGATCTCTTGACCTCGTGATCTGCCCGCCTCAGCCTCCCAAAGTGCTGGGATTACAGGCATGAGCCACTGTGCCCAGCCTTACTTTGAATTTTTTTAAAGAGTAAGTGCATCTTTGAAATTCTTTTTTTTTTTTTTTTTTTTTTTGAGACAGAGTTTTGTTGCCTAGGCTATAGTGTAATGGTGCGATCCCAGCTCACTGCAACTGCAACCTCTGTCTCCCAGGTTCAAGTGACTCTCCTGCCTCAGCCTTCCCAGTAGCTGGGGCTACAGGCACGTGCTATCACACCCAGCTAATTTTTTTTTTTTTTAATTTTTAGTAGACACAGATTTCACCATGTTGGCTAGGTTGGTCTCGAACTCCTGACCTCAGGTAATCAACCCTCCTTGGCCTCTCAAACTGCTGGGATTACCAGTGTGAGCCAGCACGCCTGGCCGCAATTAAAATTTTGGCTCTTGTTTTCATCCTTCAAGCCCTGACCCAAAAGTCACCTCCTCCATGAAGTCTGCCTCTAATCTCCCAAAAGTGCTGTGTAATAGAACCAAACTGACCCTAGTCAGCCTTAGTAAGCATGCATGTATGTTGTATGTCTTCATCCTCAGAGGAGAACTGATGGGGGAAGAGGGCAAAACTCCCTGATGCCAGTGCCTCATGGGTTTGAGTCCTGGCACTTCCACCAGCTTGCTGTGTGACTATGAACAAAGCTCAATTGCTCTCTGGCCTCGATTTTTCACTTCTAGATTCACTTTCACTTCTAGATTCTGTTCAAGATGTATGATTTTATGCAGCTTCTCTTATGTGGCTGCCTGGGACTAGGTATGTCCACTATCATATTATCATATTCATTCATATATTTTTTCTCTCTCTGTCTTTCCCTGTTTCTGTCTCTTTTCCCCTGTTTTTCTCTCCTCTCTCCTCTTCCCTTCTCTGTTTCCTTCTCTCTTCTGTTTCTCTGTCTCTCTGTTTCTTTCTTTTTCTTCCTGTCTCTATCTGTTTCTGTCTCTAATTCCTACTCTCTATTTTTCTCTCTCCTCCTTTCTTTCCTCTAAGTCTTTCCCTCTGTCCTTCCAACCTCTTTCTTCCTTTTATCTGTCTCTCTGCCTCTTCCTTTATGCCTCTCTCTTCTCCTTCTCTGATTCTCTCTCTGTTTCATGAACTTCAACCTCGGAATCTGGCTGAATAACTTCCAATCCAAAATAGTTCTGGTGCTTCCTGAGTATTGCTGGTGAGGACAGGTAGAAATGGGGTCCCTCTGAGGTTTTCAGAAAGCTCAAGTTCCCTGCTCCTTGGGAAGGGTACCTCACAAAGCTAAGGAGGAAGGCAGCAGAATGTAAGGTCTCATAACATGCCCCATTGGCTCCTACCCTCCAGCCTTTCACCCAAAGAAACAACACTGCCCACAGATTACAAAGGGTCTTCATCTCCTAAATGATCTGAGCCAGAAGTTCTTAGAAACCGTATTCCTACTCTCTTCTGACGCAATCCCACAAAATCATTTTGCAGATGTGAAAAATGAAGCCCACACATAGGAAAGGACTGGCTCACTATTACACAGTGAAGTAGCAGAACTGGAACTAGAATGTTAGTGTTCTGACTCCTAATCAACTTCTGAAAAGATTATAAAATTGATTCAACATCACCAGCCAAAAAACACTATTGGACTGGGCATGGTGGCTCACACCTGTAATCCCAACACTTTAGGAGGCCGAGGTAGGAAGATCGCTTGAGCTTAGGAGTTTAAGACCAGCCTAGGCCACAGAGCAAGACCCCAAGTCTACAAAAAATTTAAAAATTAGCTGGGCATGGTGTTGCATGCCTGTGGTCCCAGCTACTAGGGAGGGCGAGGTGGGAGAATCACCAGAGCCCAGGAGGTTGAGGCTGCAGTGAACTGTGATCACACCACTGCACTCCAGCCTGAGCTATAGGGCCAGACCCTGTCTCAAAAATAATAAAACAAGGCTGGGCAGGTGGCTCACATCTGTAATCCCAGTGTTTTGGGAGGCCAAGGTGGGAGGATCACTGGAGTCCTGGAGTTTGAGACCAGGCTCGGCAACATAGTGGGATGCTGTCTCAAAAAAAAAAAAAAAAAAAAAAGGGATAAGCTATGATGGGAGAGAGAAGTGTGTGCAGATGGCTAATTCCAAATGTCACAACTACTTGTGTCACTATAAATTATAAATGGATTGCTGAGCAACAAGAACTTTCTTAAAAAAAAAAAAAAAGCAAAAAGAG
>NW_012108175.1:466438-487700 GCF_000951045.1 Mandrillus leucophaeus | reverse complement strand
GAGCTATAGGGCCAGACCCTGTCTCAAAAATAATAAAACAAGGCTGGGCAGGTGGCTCACATCTGTAATCCCAGTGTTTTGGGAGGCCAAGGTGGCTGGATTACTTGAGGTCAGGAGTTTGAGACCAGCCTGGCCAACATGGTGAAACCCCATCTCTACTAAAAAAAAAAAAAAAAAAAAAAAAAGGCAAGCATGGTGGTCCTAGTTACTCAGAAGAGGCTGAAGTGAGAGGATCACTTGAGCCCAGGAGGTTGAGGCTTCATTGAGCTGTGATCAAGTTCTGCACTGCAGCCTGGGCAACAGAGTGAGACTCTGTCTCAAATAAATAAATAAGAAATAAATGAAATAAAATAAAGCACTGTTGGGGTTATTTTTCTAGTAGAAGAAGAGAAAGCTGAGGATTGAAATGGGCAGAGTGGTGACCTAATCAATATCCAGATTGCGAACACTTAAAGGCAGGGTCTCTGTCAACTTTGTTTCCAATGAAAGCCCCATACAGTATCTGGCCCCAGCTCAGTGATTAATAAATGAGGGAGGGAGTTGTCATCAGGCATTTGAGGGACATTGATGCCTCCTCTGGGACTCTGGGTATTTATGCAGAGACTCCAAAAAGCTGGAAATCAAAGGACTGGGGATTTAGTCTCAGTCTGTCCAACACTGGTTCAGCTCCCACTCCTCCATAAATGAGTTTCTTCTTTATAAAAGAAGAGGTAATGGTATCTGCCTCATCTGGCTCCCTGGAGCTTGAGGAAGCTGAAATGAAAAAAAAAGAAAAAATAGGAAAGAGCTTTGACAAAAACAAGACACTACTTTGCAATTGTGATGGCCGGATGCTATGGTGATGTCCCAGCTAGCAATTATGTTCTCAGCGGCAACTGTGGGCAATGAGTGAGTCATCTTCTCACTCTCAAAGCCAGAGGCCTTGAAAGAGAAGAAATGAGGTGAGCCTTTTCTTAAGAGTTTTTTGGAGGGGACCAGAGCAGACCCCCTCACTCCCAACACACACACATACAAACTATACCCCAGATTCCAGCCTTCTGGGGATTCATAGTCAGCTTAAGCAAGGACTGCATCCCTACCTGTTATTTAATTCTGAGACACTGGGATCCCTAAGTTATTGAGGTTTCTCGGAGACTAGAAGTGAAGTGAGAGTCTCCAATTTCCATTCAGTCCCAGTTCTACAGCCAGCCTTGGGCTCCAGTTCTTATTTTCACTAATTTACTCTGTGGCTTCAGGTAAATTACACTCCCTCCCTGAACTCTTTTCATCTGTAAAGAAAAAAAAAAAACTAACAGGATGAACTAGATGCCTAACATTATGTTTCTGAATCTGGACTGGGATTCAGAAGACCTGGGTTTGAGTCCTAGCTCCATCACAACGACTGTACAACCTTAGTCAACTTCTTTCCGGGGCCTCAGTTTTCACAACTATAAAATGAGGCATTTGGGTTAGATGCTTGGCAGTGTGTTTCAAAAGTTCTGAACCGGCATTCAGGAAACGTGGATTCTAGCCCTAACTGCCAGAGTGAATCACTGCCTGAGTTTAGACTGGTCTCATCTCTTCTCTGGGCTTGCTTCTCTACTTTTATCGTGAGGATATTCAAATACAAGTTATCTAAACACACCCTTTGATTCTGACAGCCCATGGTTCTAGAATTTTACAAGTACTGAAAAGGAAGTGAAGAAAGGGAGAGGCCACACCCAGAGTAATTTCTCATAAACTGGCAAGTGGTTGCCCTCTATGGGTCTGACCTGGAAGTGCAGGCCCAATTAGACCACTTGCTGTAGCAACTGCTAAAGAGCTGAGGCCAGAGGGGAGCGCAAGAGATCACTGAGTACTTCACTAGATAGGGCCAGAATCAGGCTGCGGTTGACCTACAGACCTCCCAGTCCCTCACAATGAGAGACATCCAGATAAGAAGTGTGTGCTGGGAGACTGAACCTTCTCTCCTAGTGACTAGAAACAAGAGGCTTTCCAGGGCTGTGCAGAGAGCATGGCCAGTAGGGTCTCTGCCATGGGCAAAGTGAATGTCGGGGGTGTGGATGAATGGGGGTGGAGTGTGACTGTGCTATGAGAGTGGGTATGGGAACAAGTTAGTTCCTTGGCTGAGAAGTTTTCACATATGGGGCAAAGATATGGCAAGAACTGCTCAAATGAAAGTGCTTTTCAGCATCCCCATCTACTCCCTTCTCTCCTCAGAGAAGAGAAAATTTATACCTGGGCAGAAAAAAGGAGTGACCTTAGTGTCAGAGTGAGAACCTAATCATGAGAAAGACTAAATCATGAGAAGGACTAAATCATGAGAAAGACCAGGGAGTGCTTGGTATTCAGGGAAGGCCCTACTGTCTAGAGGATTTGTGGGCTCAGTGTTGAGGTATCACTAAATTTGAGGGGCTTCTTGGACACAGTATTGCAGGGCATTACATGCTGGAGGTGTAGGATGGGTTCAGATATAGGGTTATGTTACAGAAACAGGTGCATACTAAGGCTTTCATTACTGTCATTCTATAATGTTTTATTATATAAGCAGTACTAGGCAGGCCATGCAACACTGGGCTCCCCTCCTCCATCTCTCTTTCTTGGTTAAAAAGTCTGACCACCTAACTCAGATGCAAGGGAAACAACAAAGGCAGTCAATGTTTCTTCTTATGTGACAGGGATGGTTGCAGCCCTACTTCTCTCCTAATTCACTGTAGAAACCAGGTCAAGTTTCAGCATCTCTCTGGGCCTCAGTTTCCCCACCTGAAACAGGAGCAAGCTGGACTTGATGAGCTTCCGGGTTTCTCCCAGCCCTGACATTCTATCTGGTTCTTTTTATAATGTTCTATGGTGTTCTATGCTTCTCTGCCCCTACCCGAGTAGGGGCCACCAATTCCCAAAGGTCCTTTCAACCCTAACATCCAAGCCTACTCATTCAAGCTTCCAAGGCTTTCCATTATATCCTAGTCCCACCCCCACCACTTCATCCCACCACCATCCCCTCATGCCACTACCACCATTGCTGCTGTCTAGAAAAGGGTGCAGTCTTCTCTACTTTTGTTTGGAAATTCTAACAACCCACCTCTGATGCTAATGAGTTGATAAAGATTGATACAGTATTGCTCTGAGGTGACAGAACTCCCAGTTCTGCCACTCTTCCCTTTGTGCCCTTGGGAAAATACGCCCACTTCTCTAAACTTAATTTTTTCCCAACTCTAAATTAAGGGTGGTGGACTAGAATGGTCTCTGAAAGCAGCAAATTGCTCCAACATCTTTCACTTCTAGGCAATGAGAAGATCGAGACTGTCTTTGATGTTTTGCCATAATTCTGATCCTCTCTCAGTGTTCCTTAAATGGAAACCTCTCTGCCTACAGCCTCCCACCTCTGATAAGTACCCGCAGTTTCCACCAGCAATTCCTAGACCTGTCTCCTTCCCTTCCTCAACCTGGTCCCAACACGAACAAAAAGTTTTTCTCTCCCAATCAAGGTGTCTGTGAGTCATAATAGTTTACTGTGAGGAACAGACTCAATGAAGATAACAAACTGCTTTTTACCCTATCAAATAATTTGCCTGCTGGGCGCAGTGGCTCATGTCTGTAATTCCAGCACTTTGGGAGGCCAAGATGGGCAGACCACCTGAGGTCAGGAGTTCGAGATCAGACTGGCCAACATGGCGAAACTCCATTTCTACTAAAAATACAAAAATTAGCCGGGCGTGGTGGCATGCGCCTGTAATCCCAGCTACTCAGAAAGCTGAGGCAGGAGAATCGCTTGAACCTGGGAGGCAGAGGTTGCAGTGACCCGAGATCACTGCACTCCAGCCTGGGTGACAGAGCAAGACTCCCTCTCAAAAAAATAATAAAATAAAATAAAATAAAATAAAATAAAATAAAATAAAATAATTTGTCTATACGGTCTTGTCATTAGTTTATTGCACCACCCCACCACTGCTGATTCCCACAAGCCTCTCCCAGAAAAACCACAAACAGACCCTGGGACGGAGACTTTGAAGGATATTTTGAAGGATATTTTATTTAAAAGTTTTGTAAACAGAATTATTCTCACAGCTTCAGCAGCAGCAAGAGCTCAATTCAACCTCCCAGTCCAGACTAGTTGCTTGGGATACTTCCTCAGACAACCCAGTGGCTTGATTTGAAGTCAGACCTGAGAGGGTCCCTTGTCTTCCTCCTGGAAGCCATTTCCAAAAGATGTGTATGGTGGGAAGCACCACAGGAAAAGGAGGGAGGAAAAAACATGCAGGTAGTTAAAAAAAAAAAAAAAAGTAGAAGAGGTGGGAAGGTAGCAGCGAGGATTGGGGTAGACCCATTGTAGGTACTAAAAAGTGTTTGGAAAAAATAATAAAGAATTAATAAATAAGCAAAATCAAAATTGGTCTTGTTTTGAGATGGAGTCCCTCTCTGTCTCCCAGGCTAGAGTGCAGTAATGTGATCTAGGCTCATTGCAACCTCCTTCTCCTGGGTTCAAGCGATTCTCCTGCCTCCGTCTCCTGAGTAGCTGGGATTACAGGCGTGCACCACCATGCCTGGCTAATTTTTGTATTTTTAGTAGAGACGAGGTTTTACCATATTGGCCAGGCTGGTCTTGAACTCCTGAGCTCACGTGATCCGCCCACCTCAGCCTCCCAAAATTGCTGGGATTACAGGTGTGAGCCACTGCACCCGGCCTCAAAATTGTTTTTGTAATCTGGAAGAGGAAATTGCTTGCCAATTGTTGCCAAAAATCCCAGTTTCTTCGTTCCTGTCCATGTGATGTGCAATGATAACATTTCATATCTATAGGTGATTACATACTGTTATCATGGCTGAAGTATTGTGATTAATATTGGCTAATACATTGTGATTAATGATGGCTAATACTGTATCTAAAATATTATGAAAAAGTCACAGAGATGAGGACGAGTGGGCAAGGATAAAATGGGATGAAGAGAGACCAGGCGCAGTAGCTCACACTTGTAATCCCAGCACTTTGGGAGGCTGAGGTGGGCAGATCACGAGGTCAGGAGTTTGAGACCAGCCTGGCCAGGGTGGTGAAATCATGTCTCTACTAAAAATACAAAAATTAGCTGGGTGTAGTGGCACGTGCCTGTAGTCCCAGCTACTCGGGAGGCTGAGGGAAGAGAATCGCTTGAACCTAGGAGGTGGAGGTTGCAGTGAGCCAAGATGGCGTCACTGAACTCCAGCCTGGAAACAGAGAGAGACTCCGTCAAAAAAAAAAAAAAAAAAAAAAAGAAAGAAAGAAAGAAAAGACAAGAAAAAAAAAAAAAAAAAAAAAAAAAAAAGGATGAAGAGGATATCATGGAGTTAGAGTGCTTTGGTTCAGACCTGACTGACCTGCATCTGCTTGGAGTCTCTGGGGACCTTCAAAGGCCCCCTTATAGCTCTAAGGAGCATTTGTCCCAGGAGCAGTAGGGGGAGCAATGCTAAAATCTGGCTATGCTTGGGCACTGAAGGTACCAATTACCATCAATACCCATAACCAGTTGTTGTCAGGTACTCACAGATAATTACTATCAATACCCACAGGCAATCACCATTAATACTCATAGGAAACCGATGTTGATATCCTATGGCTACCATCACTCAGAAGTCTCTCATCTGGACCGTAGTCTAGATGGCAGGGGCAGGGATGAGGGAATGGAAGAGGAGAACTGGTTGAGAGGAAGATATAGCACTAATCCCGGAAGAACTACTTTCTATCCTTTCTGGTCACTCCAGGGTTAAGAAAAAGGCCTAGGGTAGGGCAAGGGAAAGCTGAAGCCTAGCTAGCCTTGCCCCAGGTCCCTTCCTTCAGGGTGTCCCCTTGATAACAGGGAAAAGTATGACCTGCAGGTAATGGTTAGCTGATCCTGACTAGCAGGAATTGCCATGATCTGGGGCTCTTTCTTTTCTGTAACCAGAAACTGGCAAAAGGAAAGAAGGGAAGGTGGGGTCCATCCCTCTTGATCAATGGGCCTATTTGCAGGGTCCCACTGGGCCTTAGTTTCTGGCGAGCCAGGGCTACAGCATAATAGCACTGGAAGCGGATCAGGAGCACAGGAACCAGCAAGATACCAGTGTACATGCCTGCAGTGGCTGTGAGAGCAGCAGTGGGTTGACCCGAAGCAGAGAGGGGATAGACATCTCCATAGCCGACAGTAGTGAGAGTTATGACAGTCCACCAGAGACATGTAAAGATGTCTCCCAAGTGGGGCTCACTTTGACCTGAGATGGACATGCCTAAGAGCTCCCCATAGAGGAAGAACAAGCCAAAGAATAAGATTTCAGCAACCTAAATCAGGAGAAAGGCACCACCTCTTTCCAGGAAGAATGGAGGGTATGAATAAGGACTCTCATGGCCAAGGATTTTTCAAAGAAGCCCAGGAGACGAACCAGCTTGAGAACATAGAGAGAACGAATGGCCCCAAGGATTCGGCTAAGATAGAGTTGCTGTACAGCCTTGTCACCTACCACCAATTCCACCAATGCAGGGAACAAACAGAAGATATCAGCTAGACTGAGAGGGCCATACAAGAAGCGCACCTTATCAAGGCAAGAAATGGTCCAGGCAAAGAGCTCAGTTCCAAACCAAAGGGGACAGAGCAGCTCCAGGTATAGCAGATGTGGGGCATGGCGGTAAACAAAACCGTTGTTCTGCTGCTACTGCTGCTGCTGGTTTTCCCCTATCCCCATCCCATGTTCCGTAGTAGTAAAGTTGACAGAGAAGTAATCCAGCTGGACCTCTGTCTCCTGGAAAAAGATGACCAGGGCATACATGGCAAAGAGTGTGGAGATTAGGGAAACGCACTGGAGAAAAAGATGCTTGTGAGAAATCCCGTTTGCCAGCATCCCCACCTCTCTAACTATACTTCCACCCTTCTTGGCTTCCCTTTTTGAGGGATGCCCCCAAATTGTGCCGGAAGTCTATAGATTCGAGTCCCAAGCACTATGTCAAGTGTGTAGACATTGTGGCATTTTGGGAGGGTCCTTTAGGGGTAGGAGTGTCTAGCATGGTGCCACACACTGTTAATTAGTTACCCTGGCCCCTAAGGAAGACTGAGGTTGGTCAAGAAGCACCCAGAGCCAGGATTTCTAAGTATTTTGCAGTCCCTGGCCTTCTATGTGGTTCAGAAGAAGGTGTTCATGCATGCAGGCATTCTCACAGGCCTCCCAGGACAGAAAGTCCTGGGTATGGGTCTCCTTGCCACTTAGCATGAGCCGGCAGCAAGGTGCCAGGGGTGCTTCTGCCAGGCCCCAATAAGCCAACTCCTCCTCTAGGATATCCCAACAAACGTTGGCAGGGCAGTGCAGCTGCTGAGTATGGTAGTAACCCAGCACATAGCCAAAGAGCTCAGGGTTGCTGTCAAAGAAAAACTCTTGGCTGGCCACAGTGGCTCACACCTGTAGTCAGAAGTTGCAGACCAGCCTGACCAACATGGTGAAACCTCGTCTCTACTAAATACAAAAAATTAGCCGGGCATAGTGGTGTACACCTGTAATCCCAGCTACTTGGGAGGCTGAGGCAGGAAAATCACTCGAACCCAGGAGGCAGAGGTTGCAGTGAGCCGAAATTGTGCCATTGTACTCCAGCCTGGGCAACAAGAACGAAACTCCATTTCAGAAAAAAAGAAAAAAAAAAAAGAAAGAAATAGAAAAGAAAAGAAAAGAAAAGAAAAGAAAAGAAAAGAAAAGCTCTTGAACCAGTGGGCCCTGAGCACCTGGGGTGCCAGGCGGGGATGGCTCAGTTGGCTTGTAGAGGCAGGTACCTGGAAAGGCCCTCATGGTGTTGATGTAGATCAGGTGGCATATGCCGCCAACATCCAGGATCAGTTTACTATCCAAGTCCTCCATGGAAAACTGTGAGCCTGCTTCTAGGCTGGCTGGGATCTGCTGGCAAAAGGAGGGATGACAGGGGTTAGGACATGGCCCTCCTGCCTTCCTCTCCCTTCCCATGTTTGGCCAGGGCAGAAAGGGGGCTGAGAGCCACAGAAGTGATATGACAGCCCAGGCACCATAGGGAGGTTATCCCAGGCAGGGAGCTGGAGTGCCTTTTCCTCCTGGGTCTTCAGGAATCAGGAGGGCAGCAAGCTCTCAAGTGTGGTCACAGTGACTGGCCAGTCTCTCCTGGGCCCAGCAGTTCCAGGAGAAAAACCAGCCTAGCCTGGAAACAGATGTCTTTCAGGGGCTCTTGGGAGGCACCTGGTGGCTCTGAGAGAATAGTTGTGCCATGGTATACAGCAGGGGAAGTTACAGCAACTGCAGACTAAATGGCCAAGATAGGAATGGGGTGTCTCTTAATCTTCTGTCATCACTTTGAAAACTTGGGACTGGGGTGGGGTGGGATGGGGAAAGGAGTAAATGGAAAAGCCACCAAGTGAGGCTAAGTGCAGGTGATAGAGAGTGGAGTGAAAATGGGAGTGACAGGGAAGCTGGAGGGCCTTAGAGATCCCCAGGCCTCCACAGGGAGTAGGAGGTGCCTGACTGGAGAAACTGGCTTGAGGGTCAGCAGATCGGACAGTGATGGTTATTGACTCCAACCCCCCTGGCGCCCGGTCCTGGGCACTCCTCAGCAGCAGCACCAGCAGCATCGGCACTAGCAGCCTCTGTGAGTCTCTCTACTGGGCACCCTAAAATTGCTTTGGGCTTAATGAGTTCCTTGCCTGGGAATAGAAAGGAATAAGAACAGAGTGGGGAGTTGGAGAAGGAGAGAGAGAGGGAGAGAGGGCAAGAGGAACACAGAAAAGCAAATGGTTGGGGGGTGGGGGTCAAAACACCTACACTGATCAACATTTAAGTGTCCCCTACCCCCTGAGAAGAGTTTGCCTAAGCCTCTCATGTTTGTCCCTGAGGGCAAAAAAAGAGGGCACAGGCTGGTATTCCTAGTCCAGGAATCTCTCCCAACCCCCAGCCAGCCCCTGCTCACTCACTTGGTTGTTTTGCATGGTCCACGAACACTGGCAGTTAAGGGACTGATGGCTGGTTGAGCGGCGGGGCCGGAGGTGGCGGGGTGGGTGGTGTGGCCAGCCTTGCTGCTGCCCCCGCAGTTCATGGCTGCCTCTGCATGGAGAGATCTCAGGCCCCAGGGCCAGGGTGTGCTCATGGAAGAGATAGCCAAGAGCCAGGGTTTTCCGGGAGCCTCTTGTTCCTGCTGTGGCCAGATGATTAAGGGCAACAACTCAACCCAGGGCTGTATGTGCCCCTGCTTGCTTGTTTAGGGAGGCAGTCCTGGCCCCCAGCCAGCAGGAACCTGGCCGACTTTGCTGCTCCTCCTTCTCCTCCCCCCGCCACCCGCCGCCCTTCGTTCCAGCCTGCGGCAGAGGGAAAGGAGGAGGCAGCAGCTGGAGGAAAAACAGTAAGTTAGATGGTCAGGCTCCAGCCAAGAAGACATCTCACGAGACCAGTTAATATTTGGAACAACTTTCTACCCCATCACCCAGCCCCACTCTAATTCCCCACCCTTCCCCCAGCTCTGCTGCAGTCCTCCTATCAGAAGTCTGCAGAGGAGGAAGGGGCGTGGGGGGAGGAGCAAAACAAGGACCAGGAGACAGCCCGGGAGGCCAGTTGTGTTCCTGACTGTATCCAGCTGTTTCTGCCCACTCATTTTTATGTTCTTTTCTCTAGAGGCCCTCATGCCAAGGCAGGGGATAGAGATTGGAGAAGGGGAGGGGCAGGGGAACAAGAGAGAATCCTGCTTGCCTGTGGCCTGTGCCAGAACTGGCAGATACCCCAGACCCTTTGAGACAAGCCATAGCCCCTCCTCCCACCCTTCCCCGACTCCTGCCTCCAGGACCCCTCCTGGAGGATTGAGCCAGTCTCCTATTTTGCTAATGAGAGTTTGCCAATGGAGCACCCAGATGAATCTAAATTCCAAGGTAGCCCCCACCCCTTGGCCCAGCCTCCATGCCTCTCTCCCTTCACCAGACCAGAAATTTCTATGAGGAATAAAAATTCCTACCACAATCCAACACCCTCCTTAACTCTTCCTTTTCAGCCCATTCCTCCCTCAGAGCCAGGGCTGAGCTGAATTGAGAGTTTCAAGACATGCTAGCAGGCTCCTGGCTCCTCTTCCCTCTTCATTACTGACTTGCTGTATGGCTGGTGCAGGGGGTAGTTTCCTCAGTGGACTTCATGGCTAGAATGGAAGCGGAGGGGAGTGGTGACAAACACAAAGGTGCACAGGGACCCCTGAGTTCAGCTCTACAGAACTGGATTCTTAACTCAACAAAAAATGGCAAATAAGAACTTGGGCACTTGGAGATTTTCAGACTGGGAGGGTAGAAGCAGCAGCTCCCTCTCTCTGCCCGCCCCCTTTCCCTTCCCCTCCCCTGTGCTTACCTGCAACCACTCCAGTGCATTTGCTTCTTGCTTCCCTAAACCTGCCAGTCTCTTTCATGCATGGTGCTTTTCTTCGGGACACTGCTCTATCCCCTCCAGCTGTATATCAACTACTTCTTCCATATCCACCTCTAATGTCTCACCACTTTGTGGGAGCCTTCCTTGATGCCTTTCCTCCAAGACAGGGTGCTGTCCTCTGCATTCTCATAACCTGCTTTGGTTTTTTTTCCTAGAGTACTTTTCATACTCCTCCCTCCAGCCATGCTCCTGGCATTGAGTAGGCACTCATCGGCTATTGAACAAATACAAATTATAACCTTATATGGTTACCAGATCTCTCACTTTTCAGAATACAGTCTTCTGCTTTCCTTAAGTCTAACCTAAATCCCACCTGCTTTATTATCCTAATTAGACTGATGCCAGCTCCCATAATGCCTCAGCCTTTTCCTATTTGCCGCTGGCTGGTGAGGGCTAACTGGAGACAAACTGGTGACTAGTCTTGCAAATGCAGCCACAGCAGAGGCAGTTTGCCAAGTTTCCTGGAATGACTCTTCCATCCTTGAAGCAGGACCTCTTCTTGTACCTCATAGGTCAGGTGTTTAAAGCTTCTACCAAGATGCCAAAAGCAATTGCAAAAATAAAAATTATAATTGCCTGTAATCCCAGCACTATGGGAGGCCAAGGCGGGTGGATCACTTGAGCTCAGGAGTTCGAGACCAGCCTGGCCAATATGACAAAATCCAGTCTCTACTAAAAATAGAAAAATTAGCCGGGCATGGTGGCGGGTGCCTGTAATCCCAGCTACTAGGGAGGCTGAGGCAAGAGAATCGATTGAACTTGGGAGGCAGAGGTTGTAGTGAGCCGAGATTGTGCCACTGCACTCCTGCCTCTGTGACAGAACGAAACTCTGTCTGTCACAAAAAATAAAATAAGGCCGGAAGCGGTAGCTCACGCCTGTAATCCTAGCACATTGGGAGGCTGAGGCTGGCAGATTGCCTGAGCTGAGGAATTCGAAACCAGCCTGGGCAACACAGTGAAACCCCATCTCTACTAAAAATACAAAAAAATTAGCCAGGTGTGGTGGCATGCGCCTGTAGTCCCAGCTACTCAGGAGGCTGAGGTAGGAGAATTGCTTGAACCTGGGAGGCAGAGGTTGCTCAACAGAGCAAGACTCCATCTCCAAAAATAAACAAAATAATAATAATAATAAAACAAAAATAGAAAATTAAAAAATAAAAACAGGCAAATGAAACCTAGTTAAATTAAAGAGTTTCTGTAAAGAAAAATAAACAGTCAAAAAAGTAAATACAATCTACAAAATGGGAGAAAATATTGGCAAACTATGCGTCCAACAAAGGTGCAATATCCACAATCTGTAAGAAACTTAAATTAACAAGCAAAAAACCACAACCCCATTAAAAAGTGGGCAAAGGACATGAACAGACAATTTTCTTTTTGTTTTTTTGTTTGTTTGCTTTGTTTTGTTTTGTTTTTGGGATGGAGTTTCACTCTTGTTGCCCAGGCTGGAGTGCAGTGGTGCCATCTCAGCTCACCGTAACCTCTGCCCCCCGAGTTCAAGCGATTCTTCTGTCTCAGCCTCCAAACTGGCTGGGACTACAGGCACTTGCCACCACACCTGGCTAATTTTTCATATTTTTAGTGGAGATGAGGTTTCACTATGTTGGCAATGCTGTTGTTCTCGAACTCCTGACCTCATGAACCACCCGCCTCAGCCTCCCAAAGTGCTAGGATTACAGGCGTTAGCCACTGCGTCTGGCCGACACTTTTCAAAAAAAGACACACATGCAGCCAACAAGTGTATGAAAAAGTGTTCAACATCACTTATCATTAGAGAAATGCAAATCAAAACCACAATGAGATACTATCTCACACCAGTCAGAATGGCTAGCATTAAAAAGCCAAAAAATAACAGATGCTGGCGAGGCTGTGCAGAACAGGGAATGCGAATACACTGCTGGTGGGAATATAGTTCAGCCATCGTGGAAAGCAGTGTAGGGGCAGGCACGTTGGCTCACTCCTGTAATCCCAGCACTTTGGGAGGCTGAGGCAGGAGGATCATTTGAGACAAGGAGTTTGAGACCAGCCTGGGCAACATAGCAAAACCCTGTCTCTACAAAATAAAAAAATAATAACATTAGCCAGGCATGGTGGCACACACCTGTAATCCTAGCAATTTGGGGAGCTGAGGTGGGAGGATCACTTGAGCCCAGAAGTTTGAGGCTTCAGTGAGCTATGATCATGCCACTACACTCCAGCTTGGGTAATAGAGACCCTGTCTCAAAATAAATAAATAAATAAAAGAAAGCAGTGTGGCAGTTTCTCAACTGAAAAAAGAATTCCCATTCAACCCAGCAATCCCATTGCTGGGTATACATTCAACCAAAGGAATATAAATTGCTCCATTATAGAGACACATGCACGCCTATGTTCATTGCAGCACTATTCACAATAGCAAAGACATGGAATAAACCTAAATGACCATCAATGATAAACTGGATAAAGAAAATGTGGGGCCAGGTGCGGTGGCTCATGCCTGTAATCCCAGCACTTTGGGAGGTCAAGGCAGGAGGATTACTTGAGCCCAGGAGTTCAAGACCAGCCTGGGAAACATGGTGAAACCCTATCTCTACTAAAAATACAAAAATTAGCCAGGTGTGGTGGCGTACGCCTGTAGTCCTAGTTACTTGGGAGGCTGAGGCATGAGAATCACTTGAGCCCAGGAGGCAGAGATTGCAGTGAGCTGAGATCATGCCACTGCACTCTAGCCTGGATGACAAAGTCAGACCTTGTCTCAATAATAATAATAATAATAATAATAATAATAATAATGAAAATGTGGTGCATATAAACCGTAGAATACTATAAAAAGGCCGTAGACATAAAAAGCCCGCATGCAGTGGCTCACACCTGTAATCCCAGCACTTTGGGAGGCCGAGGCGGGTGGATCACTTGAGGCCAGGTGTTCGAGACCAGCCTGGGCAACATGGCAAAACCCCATCTCTACTAAAAATACAAAAGGTAGCCGGCCATGGTGGTACACACCTGTAATCCCAGCTATTCAAGAGGCTGAGGCATGAGAATCCCTTCAGCCTGGGAGGTGAAGGTTTCAGTGAGCTGAGATCACACCACTGCACTCCAGCCATGCCAATAGAGCAAGAATCTGTCTCAAAAAAAAAAAAAAAAAGGAATACTACATACCCACTAAAAGGAGTGATATCATGTCCCTTGCAACAACATGAATGGAACTGGAGGCTATTACCCTAAGCGAACTAATGAGGAACAGAAAACCAAATACTGCATCCTCTTATTTATGAGTGGGAACTAAATGATGAGAACACATGCACACAGAGAAGGAAACAGGCCAGGGCCTACTTGAGGGTGAAGGGTGGAAGGAGGGAGAGGATTGAAAAACTACCTATCAGGTACTGTGCTTATTACCTGGGTGACTAAATAATCTACACATCAAAACCCCATGACATGCAATTTACCTATCTAACAAACCTGAACGTGTACCCCTGAACCTAAAATAAAAGTTAAATAAGTCAGGCACAGTGGCTTACGCCTGTAATCCCAGCACCTTGGGAGGCTGAGGCCGGTGGATCTCCTGAGGTCAGGAGATGGAGACCAGCCTGGCCAACATGGTGAAACTCCGTCTCTACTAAAAATACAAAAATTAGCCAGGCATAGTGGCTAGTGCCTTTAATCCCAGCTACTCAGGAGGCTGAGGTTGCAGTGAGCTGAAATCATGCCATTGAACTCTTGCCTGGGCGACAGAGTGAGATGCTGTCTCAAAAAAAAAAAAAAAAATTAAATAATTTTTAAAAGCTTCTACTGTGTAGGTTTTAGGACAGAAGAGAGTGGAATATTCGCTGTTGGAACACTGCCCTCCTTCAGAATGCCCTCTCAGGCTCCCTTCTCCTTTAATCTACCATACTTTCAGTCAGGCCTGCCTGCCTTGTTCACCTTAACTGACCCTTGGTGGCCTTGTATATGTGTGAAGTACTGGCTCTTGCCCTCTCCATACTAGAGGGCTAGAACTCTGTCCATATCTTGGGAGCCTGTCCCATACACTTTGTACCTATCTGGCCAAGTGAAAAGTCTCCGTAAATCCAGAATTTGGCCCCAAACCATTTTTGTGAACTCGTTTCCCACTCCATTTCTCCTGCCACCTTGGACTACTCCCTATTCCCCCAAAACAGCATAATGTACCCATCCCTCTGTTTTTCCTTAAGCTAGAATGCCTGCTTCCTTCCTTCCGCCCAGAATGCCTGCCTTTCCCTCCCCCTCCTGAACCCCTTCCCCATGACACACACATCTGTTCATCTTTCAAAGCCCAGCTAAAATGGCTCTTCCTCTGTGAGACCTTTCTTATCTGGTCAGAATTTATCCCTCCTTCCTCCCTGTCACCCCCAGCAGTTTGTAGTTCTATTTAGCACAGACTCCATTCTCCCTTGTGTACTGGTTATTTGTTTACTCATCTATTCCCCACTGGCTGGTAAACACTTTGGGGTTTACTCATCTTGGTGTCCCACCCACCATTCACTTCTCTCCCACCCACCAACGCAGCCTTGCCTCTATCACACAGTGCCTGGCATCTAGTTGGTGATCAATGTTTACTAAGCAAATGAATGGCTCCCTTATCATTTCCCTAGTGCCATGGAAGACTCAAGAAAAATCCTGGCCAGTGTGTTGTAGAGGATCCCCGCTTCCATGACCACCCCCTTCTCACCCTCATCCCCAAACCCATGCCTTGGCCCTTGTGTGCCTTTTTTTTTTTTTTTTTTACCCACCCTCTGTGTGACCCAAAGGCCCAAAATTGCATCACTTGGATGATCATTGGGAATTCACTCACATAGTTGCAAAATGATGAAGCTGGAAGGGACTTCAGGGACTCCCTATCTGTCTCTCATTTCACAAAATGAGGAACTGAGGCTCCTAGAGGTCAAGAGATTTGCCTAAGTACCCTCAACATGTTAGGATCCTAGTCAGAACCAGATCCCTGAAAAATTTTCAAGTTTTGAAATTTGGTTTGCTTTGCGTGTAGCCACCACCCACGAACCTTGCACAGAAAAATGGGTAAATGGCGCCACATAGTGGCTAAGAGGCTTAGAGTCACCTAATGGTGCTGTTCCTTAAAAGTGGAATTCCCAGCCACATCCTGCTTTGCCTTTGACTCTGAAAGAGGAGGATCCAGGGAGGTCACCTTCCAGGAATATCCCACAGAATATTCAAATAGCCCCAGCTGCTGCAGGCAGAAAACAAGACACAACCGTGTTCTTCAGTGTCTTCACCAGAAAGAGAGGTACTGGGGACAGCAGGCAGCTTGGAAGCCAGAGTCAGGCTTCCTAAAGGGGCTTGGAAGAGGGGTCTCAGACCTTCTGTAACTGAACCAGCTCTGAAGGCTGCCTTCTGGGCCTGTGTTGCTGGGCTGGCTGCTTTACTGAATGGTTCTTTGCCACATTTGGCCTGCCAGGAACTGGCTTCACAGCCTGACACGGGCCCTTCTACCCAAAATATGCAGGTCTGAAAACTCAGCGTCCAGAGCTGAGAGGTAAATACCCCTAGATTCTTTCAATAGAAATTTTAAACAAGCTATCTTGGAAGTTCAGAAGCTGGACTTTTCCCTCTTCGCACATAGAACTGCGCTCTAGTTGATGCGACCCACCACCCCCTGGCCCCGCCTGGCCCCACGAAGCCTTCCTCATCCAGCTCTTAGCAAGAATCTTCTACATTGTAGGTCAGAGGAAAAGGGACATTCAGACTTAGGCAGAAGAGGGAAAGGGGGACATGTTTCGTGTCATATGCCAAGATCTGACAGCATGCCTCATCTGGGAATTGAGATTCTTGGAAGTTCAGGTGAAAACAAAAAGCTCCCCAGGGCTGAATGTAGGCCAGGGGCACCTGCTTGTCCCTGCCAATGAGCCATCATCCTTGATCCCCGTTTGGCCTATGGCTTGATGCCTGGATGGAAGGAAAATGGGGGAGGAATTGGGCTCCCAGGAAAATGAGGCTTGGCCCTAGCTGGCTCTGGGAATAAAATTGGGGGCTGATGACTGAAAATCAGGCAAAAGCTCAGCAACAAATCAAGCAAGAGTCCTGGGGTAAATGAATCTTCATTCTTCTCCCATCTAGGCTGTGAATTCTAGGAATTTGTCCAAAGAATGAGGCCCTGAGTGAGCTGGCTGCCGGCGGGCTGGTTGTGATGCTTAGAAAATTGGGTGAGGGGAGGAAAGGATAATAAGTGAAGGGAAAATGGAGAGCAGTGGGGGTAACAGGCGCTTAGGCAGGGGTCAAAACATATTTTGTGGGCTGGGATGGAATTTATGTGGCCAAATGATGTTTAAATGAAGTGATCTTAGAAATCAATTTCCTGGTTGGCTTGGAACTCCTAGGAGTAAAGCAAGACAACTTTTCACACACGAAGGTCTCAGACCACAAGTTTCTCTTCCATCTATTCCCCTCTTCAGACCCGGAACATACAATGCCATTGTCCCTTGAAGTTGTCCCCTCACCCCAAAGGGGTGCTGATTCTGGAGCGGGGATGAGTCTAATACTCATTATATAAGCTCTTTACATCCATGGAGTATTTCATATACTTCAGCTACTTTTCAACATCCTACAATTAGAATACTAGGGCAATCTGGCCATAATAGGTTACCACCTGGATGGCCATCTAATTAGCACCCCCATAGCTCTGTGAAGTTGGCAGGATGTGGAGAGCGCTCTCTCTATCTCTCTCTCTCTCTCTCTCTCTCCTCTCTCTGTCTAATAGAGATGCAGTCTCTCTATGTTGCCCAGGTTGGTCTTGAACTCCTGGACTCAGGTGATCCTCCTGCCTCCCGAAGTGCTGGGATTACAGGTGTGAGCTACTACACCCAGCAGAGTTATCTCTATTTTGCAAATGAGGAAATTGAGGCTCAGAGAGATGAAGTTGATTAGATGCAGAATCTCAGTGCTGGATAGATCTCAGATCATTCTAGTCAAAATCACATTTTGATACTCAAGGCCCAACTCCGCGTACCCCTCAATGCCCATTTTCAGTGACTGGGTACTCAAACACCTGCAGCAACTTGGAAATCACTCTGATCTAAGGCAAACTTTGTCCTCAACCCATAGCCTATTAGGTATGGGGCTTGAACTAGGAACCCAGGGCTTTAAAGAGGAGCTGGCACCTGACTTTGGGGACCTTCCTGTTTCCCAAGTTGAAAGCTTTTACATGATTTTAGCTAGTTTGCATCAGACATCCTCTTATGTTGTAGCCAAATCAAGACTCAAGGCGGGAGGGGGCAAAATCACCTGAGCAAAAGAAAGAGATAACAAGCGATGGAGTGCTGAAAATAAGCCTTTATCCTAGAAAAGTGTCTGGGCCAGGTAAAGGATGGGAGAGATGGGATAGGACTGGAGGTGGGAGGGAAAGGGAAAGTCTAACTAACTTCATGGAACCCAGAAGATTTGAAGGCTATCCAGCCAGCCTAGGATTAGAAGTTTGGGTGTTGGTTAGAGGAGGCAGCATTGGGGTCTGATCCCAACTGGAGTGCTACTCCAATTGGGCCACTTTGTGCAGACCTTCCAGGTTAACAGCTGCCATGTTGCAGATAAACTCCTCATCCTTCACTGGAATGTCAGAGAATGAAATTTTAAGAGGAAGAATGTGTGCCTGGGTGCGGTGGCTCATGCCTGTAATCCCAGCACTTTGATAGGCCGAGATGTGTGGATCTCCTGAGATCAGGAGTTCGAGACCAGCCTGGCCAGCATGGCAAAACCCCATTGCTACTAAAAATACAAACATTAGCTGATCGTGATGGTGGGCCCCTGTAATTCTAGCTACTGGGGAGGCTGAGGCATGAGAATCACTTGAACTCGGGAGGTGGAAGTTGCAGTGAGCTGAGATTGCACCACCGTACTCCAGCCTGGGCAAGAGAGTGAGACTCCATCTCAAAAAAAAAAAAAAAAATTGGGTGGGTCGGGGGAATGCAGCTCTCTTCTAGCTCTGAGCAGCTGTGAAAAAAAGGAATGAGCTCTCTTCTAACTCTGAGCAGCTGCTCTTTTGGAATTGAAGATGGGGGAGAAGTGTGTCCTGAACCAGAGAAACTAACCTAAGAAATAATTCTGTAGTGTTGCAATTATATAAGTAATAGGCATCATACATAAGACTAGTATTAGTAGGAAAACCTGGGCCCAGGGAGAAGTTATTGTTTATATGACATCAAAACTAAGCAGACCATTTGGCCCGTTTTGGTCAAATTGGTTCATCTGATTAATTTAGTGGAAAACAATCAGCTGAGCTTCTTGGCATGACGCTTACCAAATAAAAAGTTCCTTCAACTAATTTTTTTCCTTTTCCACTCCATATTTTTGATTCGTGGAGACACTAAGTCTGGTTCTCACCTCACCTGAATCCTCAGTGCAGAGGACAGAGGCACTCTTGTGCCCATCCCATGCCCACCACTGTTCCCGCTGCTCACCCTACCCTTGCCAGACCTGGACTTACATCTAAGCAAGAAAAAGGTTCTGTAGGACATAGCTTAGAATCTACTATTTCCTTTTCCCTCTCTCTCCCTCTGCCTCCTTCTCCCTCTCTCCCTGTTTACCTCCCTCCCGTGGATATATAAAGGGCTCTGGACTCCTAATCCAGGATGCAGCCCTCTATCTCTGCTAGCAGGGGCTTCCTCTCAACCAGCCTATCCACTCACTGGTTTTGACAGTAACCATCTGTCCCTGGGGAGACCCAAGGAAGCAGTAGGAATGGAAATGGTTTCCTAGCTCTCTCTTCAGTTAAAGAAACATTGTGAGGAGGAGAGAACCATTTCCATACAGTCCTCTTATTCCTTGCATGGCCCTGCTCTTGAAAGTCACCCCTGGTGAGGGAGCCTTTGTCATATTTAAAGAAAAGGAAAGCAAGGAATTTTTCAAAGGAGTAAGAATAAGGAAGAGAAAAAACAAAAAAGGCAAGGAAGGGAAGGGAAGGACATGGGATCTTTCTCAACCGAGGTTGGCTAGCCTGATCCCTGAATTCTCACTGGGACCTCTGTTGAGTTATGAAGACCTTGGGAACAATGAAATGATCTACAACATCTGTATCCTCTTCACCTTACTTGACTTCCCCCCAGGAATTAGAGAGCCATCTTTTGTACAGCTGGGTATAAGTGAATGCATTTGTAAGTATTCATTTTAGGGTTTTTTTGTTGTTGTTGTTTTGTTTTGTTTTGTTTTTTTGAAAGACAGTCTCGCTCTGTCACCCCAGGCCAGAGTGCAGTGGTGCCGACTCAGCTCACTG
Organism: Mandrillus leucophaeus; assembly: GCF_000951045.1. NCBI lineage: Eukaryota > Metazoa > Chordata > Mammalia > Primates > Cercopithecidae > Mandrillus > Mandrillus leucophaeus. Next base: position 468,091 of record NW_012108175.1, on the reverse strand, counting down.
CAACATCTACCTCCCAGGTTCAAGTGATTCTCCTGCCTCAGCCTCCCAAGTAGCTAGGATTACAGGCAAGCACCATCATGCCTGGCTAATTTTTTTTTTTTTTTTTAAGTAGAGACAGGGTTTCACCATGTTGGCCAGGCTAGTCTGGAACTCCTGACCTCAAGCTATCAACCCACCTCAGCCTCACAAAGTGCTGGGATTGCAGGCCTTAGCCACCGCGCCCAGCTGAGTATTCATTTTGGATGCTTATGGCCAGGGAATGATAGGCAGGAAGCAAAACAGTGGAAGAATGGTGGAGAGGGCTGTTGGGGAATGAGAGGAGTGAGGAACATTCAAGAGACAAAAGGAGTTAAGGGATAAAAGGAAAAGAGAAGGTTGTACAGAGGGAGCTTTAAAAAAGGCAAGAAGCTGAACCCTCAGCCTGGGGCCACCCCCACAACCCTTCACCCCATGTGGTGCTGCCATCTAGTCTAACTAGGGGATGGCACCTCAACATCTGGATAGATAGGTCCTTCCTCCTCAGTGATTAGGAGACCAAAGTGTGAAGGCTCCTTTCCGACTCCCATGAAAACACTCCACCAAGAAGATACCTAATGAATAGGCCCTGCTAAAGTATGCATTCATGAGACAGACACTTATCCCTGGAAAAATAATATCAGGGCCTGTCTAGGCCAATGCTCCTCTCTGCTCTCCACCACTGCTGATTTAAAGGTGAAGAAGCCTAAAGGGAAGTTGCTCCAGCAAGTCAACCACAGCTATATCTCACATTTGGGGATAAAGAGCCCCTAAATACTCCTCTAGCCATGTTAAAGGATGCTGGAGTAGTCAGTTTTAGGGTGCAGAACCCAAATTACGGGCCCTGAAAAAGCTAATGAGGACTCTATACACACTCTGTCCTCTTGTCCTCATCCCAACAATCCAGATAATCCCCTGTTCAGGCCTCACTTTCAAGCAGGAGTGCCACACCCCTTTTAAAACAGAACCCTGGAAACAGCATAAGACAGCAAGTTGACAGCATATCCTCAAAGGATCAAAAAGCAATGAATGGGCCAGGCACAGTGGCTCACGCTTGTAATCCCAGCATTTTGGGAGGCTGAGGCGGGTGGATCACTTAAGGTCAGGAGTTCGAGACCAACCTGGCCAACATGGTGAAACCCCATCTCCACTAAAAATACAAAAATTACCCAGGCATGGTGACTGGTGCCTGTAATCCAAGCTACTTGGGAGGCTGAGGCAGGAGAATTGCTTGAACCTAGGAGGTGGAGGTTGCAGTGAGTTGAGATCGTGCCACTGCACTCCAACCTGGGAGACAGAGTGAGACTGTCTCAAAAACAAAACAAAACAAAACAAAACAAACAAACAAAAACAGAGAATGAAAAGGTTAGGGAAGCATCTTTGCTAGTCATTTTCCTTCAAGTCGGAGGTTCCCAAATGTTGTTTGAGCAACCAGAGCCAGCCTCAAAACCCTGGAAGAATGTGGTAACAAATTGAGAAGGAGTTTCAGGTTAGAAACAGGAATTTCCCTAAAGAGGCAATATACTGGCCGGGCGCGGTGACTCAAGCCTGTAATCCCAGCACTTTGGGAGGCCGAGACGGGCGGATCACAAGGTCAGAAGATCGAGACCATCCTGGCTAACACGGTGAAACCCCGTC
>NW_012108175.1:465309-466134 GCF_000951045.1 Mandrillus leucophaeus | reverse complement strand
CTCTGCTAGCAGGGGCTTCCTCTCAACCAGCCTATCCACTCACTGGTTTTGACAGTAACCATCTGTCCCTGGGGAGACCCAAGGAAGCAGTAGGAATGGAAATGGTTTCCTAGCTCTCTCTTCAGTTAAAGAAACATTGTGAGGAGGAGAGAACCATTTCCATACAGTCCTCTTATTCCTTGCATGGCCCTGCTCTTGAAAGTCACCCCTGGTGAGGGAGCCTTTGTCATATTTAAAGAAAAGGAAAGCAAGGAATTTTTCAAAGGAGTAAGAATAAGGAAGAGAAAAAACAAAAAAGGCAAGGAAGGGAAGGGAAGGACATGGGATCTTTCTCAACCGAGGTTGGCTAGCCTGATCCCTGAATTCTCACTGGGACCTCTGTTGAGTTATGAAGACCTTGGGAACAATGAAATGATCTACAACATCTGTATCCTCTTCACCTTACTTGACTTCCCCCCAGGAATTAGAGAGCCATCTTTTGTACAGCTGGGTATAAGTGAATGCATTTGTAAGTATTCATTTTAGGGTTTTTTTGTTGTTGTTGTTTTGTTTTGTTTTGTTTTTTTGAAAGACAGTCTCGCTCTGTCACCCCAGGCCAGAGTGCAGTGGTGCCGACTCAGCTCACTGCAACATCTACCTCCCAGGTTCAAGTGATTCTCCTGCCTCAGCCTCCCAAGTAGCTAGGATTACAGGCAAGCACCATCATGCCTGGCTAATTTTTTTTATTTTTAGTAGAGACAGGGTTTCACCATGTTGGCCAGGCTAGTCTGGAACTCCTGACCTCAAGCTATCAACCCACCTCAGCCTCACAAAGTGCTGGGATTG
>NW_012108175.1:459685-462852 GCF_000951045.1 Mandrillus leucophaeus | reverse complement strand
AATATACTATGAGCAGGGCTATATAGAATATTTCAAAAATTAACTGTGCTGTCAAGCTCAAGACCAGAGAAATCACTTGCATGTTGTTCTACAAGGATGTTCATCTTTCAGATACATTGTTCAGTGCTCTGATACCCACAATCTAATTTCTCTAGGAAACCAGGTCTACATGTCATCTAGCTTATTTTGCATGCAGACACATCTATACCCAACCTTCAAAGACTGTTCTCCAACTGCCCTGGGCAGTGGGCAGGGCAAGTTACAATGAATCCATTTTATAGCTGGAGGAAACTGAGGCCAGAACAGCAAAGAGATTTGCATCAGGTGGCAGAATTGGGAAGGATGAAACCTAAGTTATCCAAAATCCTAAGCCAGTTTTCTATTCCTATATTTTCACTTTTAGGTAGAGGCTGGAGAGAATTAGACCATCCAATACTTGTAAACAGCCCAAAAAATAGATGAAGGAGCTTTGTGGGTGTCAGGAACTGAAAGGTGGAGATGTTGTGGAAGAGGAAGTCTATGTATCAACATATAGACTGCCTGCAGCTCTGCCTAAATCAGTTGCTTGCAATGGATATAGCTGATGGCCTGGTAGAGGAAAATGTCCACTTTGCAGAACATGAACATCATTTTCTGCCTGTATAAAAGAGACAAAGACAGGCTTGAACTCAGGACTAAGGCTCAGTTATCTTTGGGCCAAGTCAGGCACCCTAGTTGCCATGTCATGGGTCCCTAGCATGGGCCCCAGTGATCCCAGAGAGACATAAGAGAATCCAAAGTCCAGACCCTTGACCAAAACCTTGTCCAGTCTCAACCATTAAATCCACCCTTATAAAGGACTTTCAGACATTTGCAGAACCCACAAGTCTCTATCCCAGGCCATCTGGCAAAAGAACTTCTAGAGCTCTGACAACTGGAGGAAATAGGCACAGTGGAAGAAGATGAGTTTGACAATCTGTGGAGCAAGAAAAGGGAGCTGATGTGAGGGAGTCAGGCAGCTGCTCTGGTCCCAGGCTCTGAGAATCCTCCAACAATTCCTCTCCCCCTAGACATGCACTGGCCTTTTTTTCTGTTTTCTGGGAGGAGGGGGTGAGGTGGGTGATACAGTTTGGCTTTTTGTCCCCTCCAAATCTCATGTTGAAATTTGATCCCCAGTGTTGGAGTTAGGACCCAATGGGAAGTGTCTGAGTCGTGGAGGTGGATCCCTCAGGAATGGCTTGGCGTCATCCTCATGGTAATAATTGAGTTATCTCTCTATTAATTCACATGGAAGCTAGTTGTTTAAAAGAGCCTGCCACCCTCCTGCCACCTTCTTCCTCCCTCTCTCGTCATGTGACACATTTGCTCCCCCTTTGCCTTTTGCCATGATTGAAAGTTTCCTGAGGTCCTCACCAGAAGCAGATTCTAGCACCATCCTTCTTATACACTCTGCAGAATCTCTTTTCTTTATAAATTTTCCAGTCTCAGGTATAGCAATGCAAAATGGACTAAGATAGTGGGCCTCTAGCCCAGTCCTAACCAGAGGAAATAAGAAGGGGAGAAAGGAAAAGGGATAGGACAGGACAAGAGACCTTTGATTCCTGGAAGAGAGCAGTGACAAGGCAGTTGGGTGGGTATCAACCAACTTAGGTTTTCAGTGAGCTGAGCCCCAGGAATAGAGGTGGGCTTTGCCCAGGCATCCCTGCTTACAGCAAGAGGCCTGAGACAACCACAGGGAACAGAGCATCCAGTGACTAGAGAGGCCAACTTGGAGCTTGCTGCTCACAGACACTGGGGGTGCTGCAAGGGGAAGAAGGGGGCAGGGAGAGGAGAACATAGGAGAAATTAGCTGAGGGCTGTGAGTTCACTTTCACCACTTCCTTATTCTTATCTATGAGGTGGAAGAAGAGCAGGGGAATAAACCTGTGGCAAGTCTGATCATGGAGGAAGGTCACATTCCTTTTGTTCTCTAGACTACCCACCAAGTTTCCAAACATGATGACAGTTCTTGTGCATTCACAGCCTTCTTCCTGTGCAGATTAAAACTATGTGTCTAGGGTCTTGTGTGCCTGCGCCCCAGTCCAGCCATGACAGCCTGTTTCTGTAGCACTCAACCTCTGTTCCCCAGGCAAGTGGTACAGAACATAGTATACTCAGATTCCCAGCCCTGAGTAAGTCACCATTACTCCTCTGGCACACACACACATGACTCAGCCAAGTTTACCATTAAATACTCACATGCAACTTGCTCCTTGATCAGAAACACATGTACCTACCTCCCCCTAGACATGTATGTGTGTATGACATACACAATCATAAAATATCCACAAGTACACACACCTGGACATACAGACTCACACACACTACGTATGTGTACACTCAAAGAAACCTGTACATATACATCTAGCCACACTCAGAACATTCATATTCATCTCTTTTGGACATAAACATGTCCACAATCTGTCACAATGAAGCCTCCTTTGCAAACGCACACAACTGTTTCTTTACACACTCACATAATGATATACAGACACAGAGACACACAACCACAGTAATTCACACAGACTCTCACCCTCTGTGCTTACCTATACACATCCAGTACTTCCTACATGTACTCAGCAGATTGGTTTGCAAGTAGTAATGCTTTATGTTGCTTTGCAAGTTCTCCTAGGTCTGTGTGATATCCTTCCTTCTGGCTCCTTGTCTAGTACTCTTTTACTTTTTAAAAACTTTTCCATATGAAAGTTTTCAAAACTATACAGAAGTAGTAAGAATAGTAAAATGAACATCCGTGAACCCATCACCCAGCTTCAAAAATTATGTATGCATGTTTAAATTAAACAATTCAATAGACATTTCCCATGTTTCAGTTCTCTGCATGTGTATGATGTTGGGACATAGAGGGGTGGTGGAGGGGAGCTGAAGACATAGTAGGTATTTAATAAATATTAGTTGAGTTGAAAATTTCCAATCCCTGGGTGGTCCTCTGAGGTTAAAGAAATGATGACTACGTCACTGTCCCTGCCCTTGGTGTGGCAGAGGAAACAAATGTGAACACAAAATGCCCGTGATTCATAGGGATCAGTATTACACTACAACAGGGGTTGGCAAATTATAGGCTGGGGGCCAAATCTAGCTGGAAAATAAAGTTTTCTTTTTGTTTGATTTTCTTTTTTTTTTTTTTTTTT
>NW_012108175.1:452865-459635 GCF_000951045.1 Mandrillus leucophaeus | reverse complement strand
TGGCAGAGGAAACAAATGTGAACACAAAATGCCCGTGATTCATAGGGATCAGTATTACACTACAACAGGGGTTGGCAAATTATAGGCTGGGGGCCCCCGCTTCGGCCTCCTAAAGTGCTGGGATTACAAGCATGAGCCACTGGATTTTTTTTTTTTTTTTTTTTTTTGGAGACAGAGTCTCACTCTTTCACCCTGGCTCGGGTGCAGTGGCACAATCTTGGCTCACTGCAACTTCCACCTCCTGGGGTCAACCTCAGACTTCCAAGTGGCTGGGACTACAGGCATGAACCACCATGCTTGGCTAATTTTTGTGCTTTTCATAGAGATGGGGTTTTGCCATGTTGAGCAGGCTTGTCTTGAACTCCTAGCCTCAAGTGATCTGCCCGCCTCGGGCTCCCAAATTGCTGGGATTACAGGCGTGAGCCACTGCACCCAGCCTGTTTGGGGAAATAAAGTTTTATTTGGCACATAGCCATGCCCATTCAATTACATGTTGTCTGTGGTTGCAATGGCAGAGTTGAGCCATTGTCATAGAGACCATATAGCCACAATGATGAAAATATTTACTATCTGGCCTTTTACAGAAAAATTTTGATGACCCCTGCACTAGACGGCTGGGGAAAAGACTCTGGGAGCTAATTTGATTCTGCCTTGGAGGGAAGGTGGTAGTGGTGAGGGTCAGACAATGCCTCCCAGGGTGGCATGCGGATCTGGGTCTCAGAGGCAGGGTGTGAGTCTTCATCTCTCCACTGTACCCATGCTCTGTACACTTGGTTCACCCACCTACAAACTCCACGGAACACATTTGAAGAGGCCCATGTACCCCCAAATACACATGCAGTAATTCCCTTTTCACATTTTGCATCATCAAAGAAGGACTTTGAGGAAAGAGTGATGTCAAAGCCCAGGTTCCCATGTGTTACTTACCCAATGGGTAGAATATGTCTGACAGGACACTCATGCTGGCCAAAATCACCTACTCATTTGTCTCAAAGAATGCATTCAGAAGGGCTGGCAGCTAGGCCTGATGGAAACTACTCTGGGTTATCAAGCACAGACACATGGAATGGTAGATCAGGAAGGCACCTCAGAGATTCCTGGATCCAAATGCATCCCTCTCCACTGACAGGTGGGAAAACTTACATGAGGCCCACAGTGATTTGAACAAGGTCACACAACAAATTGCTAGCAAATTGGAACTGAGACTAGAACTTAGGTGTCCTGACTCTTGAAGCAAAGTGCTAGGCATCTATTAATAGAAAAAAATCCTTCTACAGATGGGAAAAATATGTACAGGGATTTTTACAGGGAAATGAAGATATTTTCCCAGTGTTACACTGCATGTTAGGGACAGAATTGTCGTGAGAATCCAGGGTGGCTGAATCCCAGATCAAGGTTCTTTCAAGTGTTAAGCATCTAACTCGAGTGCCCAGAGGAGGCCTAAGATCCCCCAGATCTTAACAGAAAAGCCAGGGGTCTTTTCACTAAGCCACACTGCGTATCATGGAGCACACTAATGCTTTCACAGCAAGGGGAGGAGGGTGATGAGAAAATCCACCCTCCCCAGCTTCCCCATTCCTAGAGGATGGCCTTTGCTAATTGAAGGTCTGAGGTAGTGGTGCTAGAGCATTCCTCCCTTCCTCCTTCTGCTCAGCCTTGCACCCCACATTTGGACCCTGTGCACCCAATATACCCAGGGTGTGGAAGATGTTGTTGAAGCCATGCAGACTCACCAGCCTCACCATCATGCTCTTGTCACAGATGCCTTTACACAGGCAGCTCAGAAACGAGTCTCAAAGCAACAGCTTGGACACCAGAGAGCTTCAAAATACTGGAAGAGTCAGTCCCTGAGGTTTTTGACCCTGAAAGGCTTTCCAGCTCATATTCTGCCAGCTGAGATGAGTCCTCCCCAAAGCAGGAGGCACTTTTGCCATCAGTGCCCCTGTTACCAACCCACAACTACCCTGATCTCAGAGGAGAAATGCCCACTGGAACCACATGCTGGTGAACTGAAGGAACTAGATAAGACTTGCACCTGCTAACCACAACCTGGGTCATCCCAAGTCTGTCCCTACCAGAGTAAGAACAGAGGCTTGGTGTCTGTTCTTTTCAAGGAGATAAAATGTTTCAGGAGGGCAAGAAAACTTCTACGGGATCTCCCCAGGAACCTTCTTGTCCTACATACTGTGGATTTCATATTCTGTAGTCTGAACCCCTCATTTTTCAGATGACCATACCAAGTCCCAGAGTCAATGACTGGTTAGAGTCATACAACAATCCAGACACTGAGCAATGTCCTGCACAAAAGCAAGTTATATTTAGAGGAAGATATACATGTCAGTCCTAGGCCAACTCCTGGCTTCTGTAGGGTGGAGGTAGTTCTTACCTTGGTGAAGAAGACCATGGCTGCAATTCTGTGCCTCTTATCCTCAGTCTGGTATATGATGATGGAATACAAGAGAATTCCTGGAATCTGGAGACAGAAGAACTCCACCATGGCCCTGGAACAGGAAACTTGAGCCATAAGACTGGTATCAAAACCAGCATTTAGGAAGGCAGGTATAGTGTCTCCATAGCTGAATATGGCCTGGGGACAGCGGCAGCCTGAGGAACTCTTGCATGAGCTTTTGGGGAGGGACTTGGGAGCCTGTTTTTTTTGTCTGTTTGTTTGTTTGTTTGTTTTTTCTATAAAAAAGCTGAAGATTCTCAGATTTGACCCCAAACTCCTAGACTGAGACCCCTGCTGGCTCCCTCTCTGAGCCAAGCAGAGCCCAAGAGTGGCTGCTAATGGCCAGGGTCCTGCCTGTGACCTAACGTTTAGATCTGTCTTGCAATTTCAAGGAGTAAACTGTCTAATGCTTTTGTTTCCCTAGGGTAGACCCTGGGGACATCACATCCCTTTGTTTTTTCACATCTAAGATATAGGGTTATTGGGCCCTCATACTACCTCCATCTTGCCCATGGGCACCAAGAGGAGTGAGAAAACAGCCAGGTTGTCCCTTGTTCAATGAATAGGGGTCAGGGGTGGCTTTCAGGATGCAGAGGAGAAATGAATAGAGAGGTATAACAAAGAACTGACTCTTCAGCCAGACCTCTTGAATCCTTCTCATGGATCCTGGGGTGACGGCCAGGATATAGAGGCTGACTGTCAGGGTTTCCTCTTTCTTTTTCTGCTCCTCTATTTCTCTACTCCATTGAACAGTGCTCAATGACTCCCTGCGTCTGGTTATTGAATGAGCTGCTACTCCCTATCTACTTCCTCAGGGGAAGGAGTGGTATTCCCAGGCCCTCTTGGTACCAGGTTATGTATGAGATAAATGCCATGACTGAAGGTTATAGGGCTGACAAGATTTTCCCAGGCTTCTTGAGCTTCAGAAAAATGAATTCCTCCAAGAGGCCTGTCTTGCAGAGGAGACTGTACCACTTCCAAGGAAATGCTACAGCCACGTCCTTGCCTAGGTAGTGTCAGCCAAAGTGCTCCTTCTGCCCCTGCCCTCCTTTAGTGATGCCCATTATCCCCCAAATCTCCAGGGCTCAGATAAGGTGAGTGGGGATTATCTGTGAGAGCAGTTCCACCATGGGCCACTGACAGAGGACAAATTCGGGGAAAATCATAGTCGTTTGGAAGCCAGAGACCTGAGTTTACAAGGCCTGATTTGTAGTCAGTTTTGATACTCACTGTGGCCTTGGAGGGCCTCTTCCTTCTTGAGACTTAATTTCCTCATCTAACAAGTAGAGATGAAAGCACCCACTTCACTGATGGGCATTAAGAATATGAACATGTCTAGACTCAGACAAGATGGCTGGCTAGGAACAGCTCCAGTCTGCAGCTCCCAGCAAGATCAATGCAGAAGGCGGAAGATATCTACATTTCCAGCTGAGGTACCCAGCTTATCTCATTGGGACTGGTTAGACAGTGGGTGCAGCCCATGGAGGGCGGGCCAAAGCAGGGTGAGGCGTCATCTCACCCGGGAAATGCAAGGGGTTGAGGAACTCTCTCCCCTAGCCAAGAGAAGTTGTGAGCGACTTTGCCGTGAGGAATGGTGCACTCAGGCCTGATACTATGCTTTTCCCATGGTCTTCACAACCCACAAACCAGGAGATTCCCTCAGGTGCGTACGCCACCAGGGCCCTGGGTTTCAAGCACAAAACTGAGCAACCATTTGGACAACACTGAGCTATCTGCAGGAGTTTTATTTTTATTTTTTTTTCATACCCCAGTGGTGCCTGAAACACCAGTGAGACAGAATCATTCACTCCCCTGGAAAGGGGGCTGAAGCCAGAGAGCCAAGTGGTCTAGTTCAGTGGATCCCACCCCCACGGGGCCCAGGAAGCTAAGATCCACTGGCTTGAAACACTCACTGGCAGCACAGCACTCTGAAGTCGACCTGGGACCGTCAAGCTTGGTGGGGAGAAGGGCATCTGCCATTACTGAGGCTTGAATAGGTGGTTTTCCCCTCACAGTGTAAACAAAGTCCCTGGGGAAGTTCCAACTGGGTGGAGCCCTCCACAGCTCAGCAAAGCTGTGTAATCAGACCGCCTCTCTAGATTCCTCCTCTCTGGGCAGGGCATCTCTGAAAAAAAGGCAGCAGCCCCAATCAGGGGCTTATAGATAAAATCCCCATCTCCCTGGGACAGAGCACCTGTCAGCAGGGGCTGCTGTGGGCACAGCTTCAGCAGACTTGAATATCCCTGCCTGCTGGCTCTGAAGAGAGCAGCAGATCTCCAAGCACAGCATTGGAGCTCTGCTAAGGGTCAGAATGCCTTCTCAAGCGGGTCCCTGATGCCTGTGTCTCCTGATTGGGAGACCCCTCCAAGCAGCGGCAGACAGACACCTCATACAGGAGAGCTCCAGCTGGCATCTGGTGGTTGCCCCTCTGGGACAAAGCTTCCAGAGGAAGGAGCAGGCAGCAATCTTTGTTGTTCTGCAGCCTCTGCTGGTGATACCCAGGCAAACAAGGTCTGGGGTGGACCTCCAGGAAATTCCAGCAGACCTGCAGCAGAGAGACCTGACTGTTAGAAGGAAAACTAACAAAGAGAAAGTAATAGCATCAACGTCAACAAAAAAAGACATCCATTCAGAAACTCCATCCAAAGGTCACCAACGTCAAAGACCAAAGGTAGATAAATCCACGAAGATGGGGTGAAACCACAGCAAAAAGGCTGAAAATTTAAAAAACCAGAACACCTCCAAAGGATCACAACTCCTCACCAGCAAAGGAACAAAACTGGATGTAGAATGAGCTTGACAAATTGACAGACGTAGGCTTCAGAAGGTGGGTAATAACAAACTCCTCCACGCTAAAGGAGCATGTTCTAACCCAATGCAAAGAAGCTAAGATCCTTGAAAAAAGACTAGACGAATTGCTAACTAGAATGACTAGTTTAGAGAAGAACATAAATGACCTCATGGAGCTGAAAAACACAGCATGAGAACTTTGTGAAGCATACACAAGTATCAATAGCCAAATCAATAAGGCAGAAGAAAGGATATCAGAATTTGAAGATCAACTTAATGAAATAAAGTGTGAAGACAAGATTACAGAAAAAAGAATGAAAGGGCATAAACAAAGCCTCTAGGAAATATGGGACTGTCTGAAAAGGCCAAACCTACATTTGATTGGTGTACCTGAAAGTAACCGGGAGAATGGAAACAAGTTGGAAAACACTCTTCAGGATATTATCCAGGAGAACTTCCCCAACCTAGTAAGACAAGCCAACATTCAAACTCAGGAAGTACAGAGGACAACACAAAGATATACCTTGAGAAAAGCAACCACAAGACACATAATAGTCAGATTAACCAAGGTTGAAATGAAAGAAAAAAATGTTAAGGGCAGCCAGAGACAAAGGTCGGGTTACTCACAAGAAGCACATCATACTAACAGTAGATCTCTCTGCAGAAACCCTACAAGCCAGAAGAGAGTGAGGGCCAATATTGAACATTCTTAAAAAAAATGTTTGGGGTGGCGCACCCAAGATGGCCAAATAGGAAGAGCTCCAGCCTCCAGCTCCCAGGGTGAGTGACACAGAAGACGAGCGATTTCTGCATTTTCAACTGAGGTAAGGGGTTCATCTCACTGGGCCTTGTCGGACAATTGATGCTGGTCCTCGGGTGCAGCCCGACCAGCGAGAGCTGAAGCAGGGCGAGGCATCACCTCACCTGGGAAGTGCAAGGGGGAAGGGAATTCCTTTCCCTAGCCAAAGGAAAGTGAGACACACAACACCTGGAAAATCGGGTAACATCCACCCTAATACTGGGCTTTACCAAGGGTCTTAGCAAACAGTACACCAGGAGATTATATAACACACCTGGCCCAGAGGGTCCCATGCCCACGGAGCCTCCCTCATTGCCAGCACAGCAGCCTGAGATCTAACTGCAAGGTGGCAGTGAGGCTGGGGGAGGGCCACCCACCATTGCTGAGGCTTGAGTAGGTAAACAAAGCCACCAGGAAGATCGAATTGGGTGGAGCCCACCACAACTCAAGGAGGCGGGTCTGCCTCTGTAGACTCCTCCTCTGGGGACAGGGCATAGCTAAACAAAAAGAAGTAGAAACCTCAGCAGACATAAATGCCCCTGTCTGACAGCTTTGAAGAGAGCAGTGGATCTCCCAGCACGGAGGTTGAGATCTGAGAACGGACAGACTGCCTGCTCAAGTGGGTCTCTGACCCTTGAGTAGCCTAACTGGGAGACACCCCCAACAAGGTGCAGACCGACACCTCACACCTCACACAGTGGGGTACACCCCTGAGACAAAGCTTCCAGAGCA
>NW_012108175.1:449517-452815 GCF_000951045.1 Mandrillus leucophaeus | reverse complement strand
GCAGACAGACACCTCATACAGGAGAGCTCCAGCTGGCATCTGGTGGTTGCCCCTCTGGGACAAAGCTTCCAGAGGAAGGAGCAGGCAGCAATCTTTGTTGTTCTGCAGCCTCTGCTGGTGATACCCAGGCAAACAAGGTCTGGGGTGGACCTCCAGGAAATTCCAGCAGACCTGCAGCAGAGAGACCTGACTGTTAGAAGGAAAACTAACAAAGAGAAAGTAATAGCATCAACGTCAACAAAAAAAGACATCCATTCAGAAACTCCATCCAAAGGTCACCAACGTCAAAGACCAAAGGTAGATAAATCCACGAAGATGGGGTGAAACCACAGCAAAAAGGCTGAAAATTTAAAAAACCAGAACACCTCCAAAGGATCACAACTCCTCACCAGCAAAGGAACAAAACTGGATGTAGAATGAGCTTGACAAATTGACAGACGTAGGCTTCAGAAGGTGGGTAATAACAAACTCCTCCACGCTAAAGGAGCATGTTCTAACCCAATGCAAAGAAGCTAAGATCCTTGAAAAAAGACTAGACGAATTGCTAACTAGAATGACTAGTTTAGAGAAGAACATAAATGACCTCATGGAGCTGAAAAACACAGCATGAGAACTTTGTGAAGCATACACAAGTATCAATAGCCAAATCAATAAGGCAGAAGAAAGGATATCAGAATTTGAAGATCAACTTAATGAAATAAAGTGTGAAGACAAGATTACAGAAAAAAGAATGAAAGGGCATAAACAAAGCCTCTAGGAAATATGGGACTGTCTGAAAAGGCCAAACCTACATTTGATTGGTGTACCTGAAAGTAACCGGGAGAATGGAAACAAGTTGGAAAACACTCTTCAGGATATTATCCAGGAGAACTTCCCCAACCTAGTAAGACAAGCCAACATTCAAACTCAGGAAGTACAGAGGACAACACAAAGATATACCTTGAGAAAAGCAACCACAAGACACATAATAGTCAGATTAACCAAGGTTGAAATGAAAGAAAAAAATGTTAAGGGCAGCCAGAGACAAAGGTCGGGTTACTCACAAGAAGCACATCATACTAACAGTAGATCTCTCTGCAGAAACCCTACAAGCCAGAAGAGAGTGAGGGCCAATATTGAACATTCTTAAAAAAAATGTTTGGGGTGGCGCACCCAAGATGGCCAAATAGGAAGAGCTCCAGCCTCCAGCTCCCAGGGTGAGTGACACAGAAGACGAGCGATTTCTGCATTTTCAACTGAGGTAAGGGGTTCATCTCACTGGGCCTTGTCGGACAATTGATGCTGGTCCTCGGGTGCAGCCCGACCAGCGAGAGCTGAAGCAGGGCGAGGCATCACCTCACCTGGGAAGTGCAAGGGGGAAGGGAATTCCTTTCCCTAGCCAAAGGAAAGTGAGACACACAACACCTGGAAAATCGGGTAACATCCACCCTAATACTGGGCTTTACCAAGGGTCTTAGCAAACAGTACACCAGGAGATTATATAACACACCTGGCCCAGAGGGTCCCATGCCCACGGAGCCTCCCTCATTGCCAGCACAGCAGCCTGAGATCTAACTGCAAGGTGGCAGTGAGGCTGGGGGAGGGCCACCCACCATTGCTGAGGCTTGAGTAGGTAAACAAAGCCACCAGGAAGATCGAATTGGGTGGAGCCCACCACAACTCAAGGAGGCGGGTCTGCCTCTGTAGACTCCTCCTCTGGGGACAGGGCATAGCTAAACAAAAAGAAGTAGAAACCTCAGCAGACATAAATGCCCCTGTCTGACAGCTTTGAAGAGAGCAGTGGATCTCCCAGCACGGAGGTTGAGATCTGAGAACGGACAGACTGCCTGCTCAAGTGGGTCTCTGACCCTTGAGTAGCCTAACTGGGAGACACCCCCAACAAGGTGCAGACCGACACCTCACACCTCACACAGTGGGGTACACCCCTGAGACAAAGCTTCCAGAGCAGGAATCAGACAGCAACACTCGCTGTTCAGCAATATTCTATCTTCTGCAGCCTCCACTACTGATACCGAGACAAACAGGGTCTGGAGTGGACCTCAAGCAAACTCCAACAGACCAGAAGCTGAGGGTCCTGACTGTGAGAGGAAAACTAACAAACAGAAAGGACACCCACAACAAAACCCCATCAGTACGTCACCATCATCAAAGACCAAAGGCAGATAAAACCACAAAGATGAGGAAAAAGCAGGGCAGAATAGCTGGAAATACAAAAAATCAGAACGCGTCTCCCCCTCCAAAGGAATGCAGCTCATCACCAGCAACGGAACAAAGCTGGATGGAGAATGACTTTGACAAGTTGAGAGAAGAAGGCTTCAGTTGATCAAACTTCTCAGAGCTAAAGGAGTAATTACATAACCAGCGCAAAGAAACTAAAAACCTTGCAAAAGAATGGATGAACGGATAACTAGAATAACCAATGCAGAGAAGTCCATAAATGACCTGATGGAGCTGAAAACAATGGCACGAGAACTACATGATGAATGCACAAGCTTCAGTAACTGACTCGATCAACTGGAAGAAAGAGTATCAACGATTGAAGATCAAATGAATGAAATGAAGCGAGAAGACAAGTGTAGAGAAAAAAGAGTAAAAAGAAATGAACAAAGCCTCCAAGAAATATGGGATTATCTGAAAAGATCAAATCTACGTCTGATTGGTGTGCCTGAAAGTGACAGGGAAAATGGAACCAAGTTGGAAAACGCACTGCAGGATATCATCCAAGAGAACTTCCGCAAACTACCAAGGCAGGCCAACATTCAAATTCAGGAAATATAGAGAATGACACAAAGATACTCCTCGAGAAGAGCAACTCCAAGACACATAATCATCAGATTCACCAAAGTTGAAATGAAGGAAAAATTGTTAACGGTAGCCAGAGAGAAAGGTCGGGTTACCCACAAAGGGAAGCCCATCAGACTAACAGCAGATCTCTTGAAAGAAATTCTACAAGCCAGAAGAGAGTGGGGGCCAATATTCAACATTCTTAAAGAAAAGAGTTTTAAACCCAGTATTTCATATCCAGCCAAACTAAGCTTCATAAGTGAAAGAGAAATAAAATCCTTTACAGACAAGCAAATGCTGGCAGATTTTGTCACCAACAGGCCTGCCCTACAAGAGATCCTGAAGGAAGCACTAAACATGGAAAGGAACAACAGGTACCAGCCACTGCAAAAACATGCCAAATTGTAAAGACCACCAGAGCTAGGAAGAGACTGCATCAACTAATGAGCAAAATAACCAACTAATATCATAATGACAGCATCAAATTCACACATAACAATATTAACCTTAAATG
>NW_012108175.1:447408-449467 GCF_000951045.1 Mandrillus leucophaeus | reverse complement strand
AGGGAAATTTATAGCACTAAATGCCCACAAGAGAAAGCAGGAAAGATCTAAAATTGACACCCTAACATCACAATTAAAAGAACTAGAGAAGCAAAAGCAAACACATTCAAAAGCTAGCAGAAGGCAAGAAATAACTAAGATCAGAGCAGAACTGAAGGAGATAGAGACATAAACAACCCTCCAAAAAATCAATGAATCCAGGAGTTGGTTTTTTGAAAAGATCAACAAAATTGATAGACCATTAGCAAAACTAATAAAGAACAAAAGAGAGAAGAATCAAACAGACCCAATAAAAAATGCTAAAGGGGACATCACCACTGATTCCACAGAAATGCAAATTACCATCAGAGAATACTATAAATACCTCTATGCAAATAAACTAGAAAATCTAGAAGAATTGGATAAATTCCTGGACACATACACCCTCCCAAGACTTAAACCAGGAAGAAGTTGAATCCCTGAATAGACCAATAACAGGCTCTGAAATTCAGGCAATAATTAATAGCCTACCAACCAAAAAAAGTCCAGGACCAGACGGATTCACAGCCAAATTCTACCAGAGTGACAAAGAGGAGTTGGTCCCATTCCTTCTAAAGCTATTCCAATCAATAGAAAAAGAGGGAATCATCCCTAACTCATTTTATGAGGCCAACATCATCCTCACACCAAAGCCTGGCAGAGACACAACAAAAAAAGAAAATTTTAGATGAATATCCCTGATGAACATCCATACAAAAATCCTCAATAAAATATTGACAAACCGAATCCGGCAGCACATCAAAAAGCTGACCCACCGTGACCAAGCGAGCTTCATCCCTGGGATGCAAGGCTGGTTCAACATATGCAAATCAATAAACGTAATCCAGGATGTAAACAGAACCAAAGACAAAAACCACATGGTTATCTCAACAGATGCAGAAAAGGCCTTTGACAAAATTCAACAGCCTTTCATGCTAAAAACTCTCAATAAATTAAGTATTCGTTGGACGTATCTCAAAATCATAAGAGCTATTTATGACAAACCCACAGCCAGTATCATACTGAATGGGAAAAAACTGGAAGCATTCCCTTTGAAAAATGGCACAAGACAGGGATGCCCTCTCTCACCACTCCTATTCAACATAGTGTTGGAAGTTCTGGCCAGGGCAACCAGGCAGAAGAAAGAAATAAAGGGTATTCAATTAGGAAAAGAGGAAGTCAAAGTGTCCCTCTTTGCAGATGACATGATTGTATATTTAGAAAGCCCCATCATCTCAGCCCAAAATCCCCTTAAGCTGATAAGCAACTTCAGCAAAGTCTCAGGATATGAAACCAGTGTGCAAAAATCACAAGCATACTTATACACCAATAACAGACAAACAGAGAGCCAAATCGTGCATGAACTCCCATTCACAATAACTTCAAAGAGAATAAAATACTTTGGAATACAACTTACAAGAGATGTAAAGGACCTCTTCGAGGAGAACTACAAACCACTGCTCAGTGAAATAAAATAGGACACAAACAAATGGAAGAACATACCGTGCTCATAGATAGGAAGAATCAATATGAGAAAACGGCCATACTGCCCAAGGCAATTTATAGATTCAATGCCATCCCCATTAAGCTACCAATGAGTTTCTTCACAGAATTGGACAAAACTGCTTTAAAGTTCATATGGAACCAAAAAAGAGCCTGCATCTCCAAGACAATCCTAAGCAAAAAGAACAAAGCTGGAGGCATCACGCTACCTGACTTCAAACTATACTACAAGGCTACAGTAACCAAAACAGCATGGTACTGGTACCAAAGCAGAGATAGAGACCAATGGAACAGAAGAGAGCCCTCAGAAATAATACCACACATCTACAGCCATCTGATCTTTGACAAACCTGACAAAAACAAGAAATGGGGAAAGGATTCCATATTTAATAAATGGTGTTGGGAAAACTGGCTAGCCATATGTAGAAAGCTGAAACTGTATCCCTTCCTTATGCCTTATACAAAAATTAATTCAAGATGGATTAAAGACTTAAATGTTAGACCTAAAACCATAAAAAACCCTAGAAGAAAACCTAGG
>NW_012108175.1:440322-446409 GCF_000951045.1 Mandrillus leucophaeus | reverse complement strand
ACTATTCACAATAGCAAAGACTTGGAACCAATCCAAATGTCCATCAATGATAGACTGGATTAAGAAAATGTGGCACACATACACCATGAAATACTATGCAGCCATAAAAAAGGATGAGTTCATGTTCTTTGTAAGGACATGGATGCAGCTGGAAACCATCATTCTCAGCAAACTATCGCAAGGACAAAGAACCAAACACCGCATGTTCTCAGTCGTAGGTGAGAATTGAACAATGAGAACATTTAGACATAGGAAGGGGAACATCACACATTGTGGCCTGTCGTGGGGTGGGAGGAGAGGGAAGGGATAGCATTAGGACATATATCTAATGTAAATGACGAGTTAATGGGTGCAGTACACGAACATGGCACAAGTATACATATGTAACAAACCTGCACGTTGTGCACATGTACCCTAGAACTTAAAGTATCATAATAAAAAAAAACAAAAAACAAACAAACAAAAAAAACAGGGGTTGCAATCCTAGTCTCTGATAAAACAGACTTAAACCAACAAAGATCAAAAAAGACAATGAAGGGCATTACATAATGGCAAAGGAATCAATGCAACAAGAAGATCTAATTATCCTAAATATATATGCACCCAATACAGGAGAACCCAGATTCATAAAGCAAGTCCTTAGAGACATACAAAGAGACTTAGACTCCCACACAATAATAGAGAGACTTTAACACCCCACTGTCAATATTAGACAGATCAATGAGACAGAAAATTAACAAGGATATTCAGGACTTGAACTAAGCTCTGGACAAAGTGGACCTAATAGACATCTACGGAGCTCTTCACTCCAAATCAACAGAATATACATCCTTCTCAGCACCACATCACACTTATTCTAAAATTCACCACATAATTGGAAGTAAAACACTCCTGAGCAAATGCAAAATAATAGAAATCATAACAAACAGTCTCTCAGATTACGGTGCAATCAAATTAGAACTCAGGATTAAGAAGGTAACTCAAAAATGCACAACTACTGGAAAGTGAACAACCTGCTGCTGAATTACTACTGGGTAAATAATGAAATTAAGGCAGAAATAAATAAATTCTTTGAAACCAATGAGACCAAAGACACAACGTATCAGAATCTCTGGAACACAGCTAAAGCAGTGTTTAGAGGGAAATTTACAGCACTAAACGCCCACAAGAGAAAGCAGGAAAAATCTAAAATTGACACCCTAACATCACAATTAAAAGTACTGGAGAATCAAGAGCAAACAAATTCAAAAGTTAGCAGAAGACAAGAAATAACTAAGATCAGAGCCAAACTGAAGGATATAGATACTCAAAAAAACCTTCAAAACATCAATGAATCCAGGAGCTGGTTTTGTGAAAAGATCAACAAAATAGATAGACTGCTAGCCAGAATAACGAAGAAGAAGATAGAGAAGGAGCTGGTATCATTCCTTCTGAAACTATTCCAAACAATAGAAAAAGAGGGACTTCTCCCTAACTCATTTGATGAGGCCAGCATCATGCTGATACCAAAAGCTGGCAGAGACACAACAAAAAAAGAAAATTTCAGGCCAATATCCCTGATGAATATCAATGCAAAATCCTCAATAAAATACTGGCAAACCAAATTCAGCAGCACATCAAAAAGCTTATCCACCACGACCAAGTCAGCTTCATAGCTGGGATGGAAGTCTGCTTCAACATCCGCAAATCAATAACCGTAATCCACCACATAAACAGTACCGATGACAAAAACCACATGATTATCTCAATAGATGCAGTAAAGGCCTTTGACAAAATTCAACTCCCCTTCATGCTAAAAACTGTCAATAAACTAGGTGTTGACGGAACGTATCTCAAAATAATAAAAGCTATTTATGACAAACCCACAGACAATATCATTCTGAATGGGCAAAAACTGAAAGCATTCCCTTTGAAAACTGCCACAAGACAGGGATGTTCTTTCTCACCACTCCTCTTCAACCTAGTATCGGAAGTTCTGGCTGGCACAATCAGGCAAGAGAAAGAAATAAAGGGTACTCAAACAGGAAGAGAGAAAGTCAATTGTCTCTGTTTGTAGATGACATGATTGTATATTTAGAAAATCCCATCATCTCAGCTCAAAATCTTTTTAAGCTGATAAGTAAATTCAGCAAAGTCTCAGGATACAAAATTAATGTGCAAAAATCACAAGCATTTCTATACACCAATAATAGACAGAGAGCCAAACCATGAGTGAACTCCCATTCACAATTGCTACTAAGAGAATAAAATACTTAGGAATACAATTTACAAGGGATGTGAAGGATCACTTCAAGGAGAACTACAAATGACTGCTCAAGGAAATAAGAGGGGACACAAACAAATGGAAAAACGTTCCATGCTCATGGACAGGAAGAATCAATATGGTGAAAATGGCCATACTGATCAAAGTAATTATAGATTCAATGCTATCCCCATCAAGCTACAATTGACTTTCTTCACAGTTAGAAAAAAACTACTTTAAATATCATATGGAACCAGAAAATAGTCCTTATAGCAGACAATCCTAAGCAAAAAGAACAAAGCAGGGGGCATCACGCTACCTGACTTCAAACTGTACTACGAGTCTACAGTAACCAAAACAGCATGGTACTGGTACCAAAACAGAGATATAGACCAATGGAACGGAACAGAGACCTCAGAAATAACACCACACATCTACAACCATCTGACCTTTGGCAAACCTGACAAAAACAAGCAATGGGAAAAGGATTCCCTATTTGATAAATGGTGTTGGGAAAAGTGGTTAGCCATATACAGAAAAATGAAACTGGACCCCTTCCTCACACCTTATACAAAAATTAACTCAAGACTTAAACGTAAGAGCTAAAACCATAAAAAACCCTAGAAGAAATCCAAGGCAATACCATTCAGGACACAGGCATGGGCAAAAACTTCATGACTAAAACATCAAAAGCAATGGCAACGAAAGCCAAAATTGACAAACGGGATATAATTAAACTAAAGAGCTTCTGCACAGCAAAATAAACTATCATCAAAGTGAACAGGCAACCTACAGAATGGGAGAATATTTTTGCAGTCTATCCATCTGGCAAAGGCTGATTTCCAGAATCTACAAAGAACTTAAATTTACAAGAAAAAAACAACCCCATCAAAAAGTGGGTGAAGGATATGAACAGACACTTCTCAAAATGAGACATCTATTTTTTATTTTTATTTTATTTTATGTATTTATTTATTTTTTGAGATGGAGTCTCACTCTGTCACCCAGGCTGGAATGCAGTGGTGCAATCTCGAGTCACTGCAACCTCCAGCCCCCAGGATTCAAGTGATTATCCTACCTCAGCCTCCCAAGTAGTGGGGATTAGAGGTGCCTGCCACAGTGCCTGGCTAATTTTTGTATTTTTAGTAGAGACGGGGTTTCAGCATCTTGGCCAGGCTAGTCTTGAACTCCTGACCTCGTGATCTACTAGCCTCGGGCTCCCAAGGTGCTGGGATTACAGGCGTGAGCCATCGCGGCCGGCAAAAGAAGACATTTATGCAGCCAACAAACATATGGGAAAAAAAGGTCATCATCACCGTTCATTAGAGAAATGTAAATCAAAATCACAATGAGATATCATCTCATGCCAGTTAGAATGGCGATCATTAAAATGTCAGGAAACAACAGATGCTGGAGAGGATGTGGAAAAATAGGAATGCTTTTACACTGTTGGTGGGAGTGCAAGTTAGTTCAAACATTGTGGAAGACAGTGTGGTGATTCCTCAAGGATCTAGAAGCAGAAATACCATTTGCCCCAGCAATGCCATTACTGAGTATATACCCAGAGGATTATAAATCATTCTACTATAAAGACATATGCACACGTATATTTATTGTGGCACTGTTCACAACAGCAAAGACTTGGAACCAACCCAAATGTCCATCAATGATAGACTAGATAAAGAAAATGTGGCACACATACACCATGGAATACTATGCAGACATAACAAAGGATGAGTTAATGTCCTTTGCAGGGACATGGATGAAGTTGGAAAATATCATTCTTACCAAAGTAACACAAGAACATAAAACCAAACACCTCACGTTCTCACTCATAAGTGGGAGTTGAACAATGAGAACACATGGACACAGGGAGGGAAACATCACACACTGGGGCCTATTTGGGGGTAGGGGGCTAGAGAAGGGACAGCATTAGGAGAGATACTTAATGTAGATGACGGGTTGATGGGTGCAGCAAACCACCATGGCACATGTATACCTATGTAACAAACCTGCACATTCTACACATATACCCCAGAACTTAAAGTATAATAATAATAGTAATAATTGTAAGAAGAAAATTGAAAAAGAAGAAAGAATATGAACATGGTCGGGCATGGTGACTCACTCCTGTAATTCCAGCACTTCGGGAGGCCGAGGCGAGCAGATCACCTGAGGTCAGGAGTTCAAGACCAGCCTGGCCAACGTGGTGAAACCCCGTCTCTGCTAAAAATACAAAAAAAATAGCCAGACATGGTGGTGCACACCTGTAATCCTAGCTACTGGAAGACTGAGGCAGGAGAATCACTTGAAGCTTGGAGGCAGAGGTCGCAGTGAGCTGAGATCATGCCACTGCACTCCAGCCTGGGTGACAAAGCAAAACTCCATCTCAAAAAAAAAAAAAAAAAAAAAAAAAAAAAAAAAAAAAAAAGAACACGAACATGAACAGGTTTTGTTATATAAAACGCCCACTACTCATAGGAAGGGTTGTTGTGAACAGTATCCTCTTGATCATTTCCTGGCCAGGCCCTGGTCCTTGTTTTCGCCTAGGTCAAGACTCAAATCCCAGCCTTCAAGCCTACAACCTGAACCAGCCTCTGACAGATGAATAAGATGCTTCTACTCAGAGTGTGTGTGTTGGAGAAGGGAGTGTACAGGCAAGGGAGTAATCTCCTCCTGAAGACTAGGAAGGTAGACATGAATCTTACTATTTTCTCGATTTATTTATTTATTTATTTAGAGATGGACTTTCACTCTTGTTGCCCAGGCTGGAGTGCAATGGTGCGATCTCAGCTCACCGAAACCTCCGCCTCCCAGATTCAAGCGATTATTCTGCCTCAGCCTCCCAAGTAGCTGGGATTACAGGCACATGCCACCATGCCTGGATAATTTTGTATTTTTAGTAGAGACAAAGTTCCTCCATGTTGGTCAGGCTGGTCTCGAACTCCCGACCTCAGGTGATCCGCCTGCCTCAGCCTCCCAAAGTGCTGGGTTTACAGGCGTGAGCCATTACACCCAGCATATTAATATTACTTTTTAAAAATAGAGATAAGGTTTCATTGTGTTGCCCAGGCTGATCTCAAACTCCTGAACTCAAGCAATCCTCCTGCCTTGTCTAAAGTGCTGGGATTACAGGCATGTGCCACTGTGCCCATTTCTGTTTTGTCAAATATTTACCAGAGAAATTCTTCTCTATGCCTGGTTGAAATTGGAATTAGACTGTGATTAATCCCAGTCCATGCCCCCTGAATATCTGAGTTCCAAGGAGATGGAACATAGATGTGCCCTATCAACCAAGTAGCCTTTCTTTGGGTGATTAAAGTAGGATCCCAAAGAGACCAGCTTCACTGCCACCTCTGCCAGGATCCTTCACTCAGCCTTCTGTTCCTTGTTTTGTTTAATTTTCCCCCAGGAGACATGAACCTCAGCTTAGATTAGGAAAAGCTATGAAAAAGCTAGGTGTTTGTTTGTTTCCCACAAGAGAAATTCATTTTATTTTATTGATTTTATTTTATTTTATTTTTTGAGATGGAGTTTTGCTCTTGTCACCCAGGTTGGAGTGCAGTGGCATGACGTAAGCTCACTGCAACCTCCACCTCCTGGGTTCAAGCGATTCTCTAGCCTCAGCCTCCTGAGTAGTTGGGATTTCAGGTGCCCACCACCACAACTGGCTAATTTTTGTGTTTTTAGTAGAGACGGGGTTTCACCATCTTGGCCAGGCTGGTCTTGAACTCCTAACCTCAGGTGATCCAGCCCCCTCGGCATCCCAAAGTGCTGGGATTATGGGTGTGAGCCACTACACCCAGCCAAAATGACTTAAAGACGTTTTGTTTTTCTTTTCTTTT
>NW_012108175.1:431935-434798 GCF_000951045.1 Mandrillus leucophaeus | reverse complement strand
GGCTGCAGCAGCTGACCAGCACCGATTGTCTGGCACTCCCTAGTGAGATGAACCCAGTACCTCAGTTGAAAATGCAGAAATCACCGGTCTTCTGTGTCGCTCGCGCTGGAAGTTGGAGACTGGAGCTGTTCCTATTCGGCCATCTTGCTCCGCCCCCCCAGTTTTGTATTTTTAGTAGAGATGGGGTTTCACCATGTTGGTCAGGCTGGTCTCCAACTCCTGACCTTAGGTGACCCACCCACCTCGGCCTCCCAAAGTGCTAGGATTACAGGCATGAGCCACCGTGCCTGGGAATAAATTATTTTAGAAAAGCTTCTAGTGTATCCTGAGATTGATGGAATTCTATGCTTATTGTCAGAAGCAACTTTTTTAAAATTGATAGTTAACAACAAGGTATTGTATATTACAAAAGCAACCCTTTGAAAGTGGCTAGTTCTAAAGAGAAATAAGGAGGAACAATTAATTTTCTACAAGATCTAGTTAAGGAAGTTAAAAAGTTAATTAAGGCAGCAGTCTGACTCAAAGATAGGTTTCAGAGAGAAGCTGAAAGAATTCAGTCTTAGGGGCTGATAGTTAAGGATTTGCAAGGAAGTTACTGGGGCTTGGCACCTTCAATGAAAATTTCTCATGCAGTCCCCACAAATTACTGATGTTAATGAAAGCATCAATTTATTTTTTCTTCCTTTTTATTATTATTATTATTATTATTATTATTTTGATAGGATCTTGCTCTGTTGCTCAGGCTGGATGGAGTGCAGTGGAGCAATCATAGCATCATAGCTCACTGCAGCCTCAAAATCCTGGGCTTAAGCAGTCCTCCCACCTCAGCCTACTGAATAGCTAGAACTACAGGTGTGCACCACCACATCTGGCTATTTTTTATTTCTCCGTATGTTGCCCAGGCTGGTCTAGAACTCCTGGGCTCAAGCAATCCTCCTGCCTCAGCCTCCTAAGTTGCTGGGATGATAGGCCTGAGCCACTGCATCTGGCTAAAACATCAATTTATTAAACGGTCTTCATAAATTGTTTTATATCAAGGAAATTTAAAAACTGATTTCTTACGATATTAAGGAATTCTTTAATGTGTAACAAGAGCAAATAGACATATTATATATATATTTAAGAGTCCTTATCTTGGCCAGTTGGGGTGGCTCAAGCCTGTAATCCCCGCACTTTGGGAAGCCAAGGCGGGTGGAACACTTGAGGTCAGGAGTTTGAGACCAACCTGGCCAACATGGTGAAACTCCTTCTCTACTAAGAATACAAAAATTAGCCAGGTATGATGGCGGGTTCCTGTAATCTCAGCTACTCGGGAGGCTGAGGCAGGAGAATCACTTGAACCTGGGAGGCAGAGGTTGCAGTGAGCCAGGATCATGTCACTGTACTCCAGACTGGGTGATGGACCAAGACTCAGTCTCAAAAAAAAAAAAAAAGAGAGAGAAAAAAGAGTCCTTACCTTTTGAAATACATACTGAAGAGAGGTAGAGGAGAAAAAAAAGAAAAAAGAAAAGAAGGCAGAGAAGAAGAAAAAAAAGAAATGCATGCTGAAGTATTTATGGATGAAATAATATAATGTGTTGAATACCCAGTGGGGAGGGGTTATAGATGAAACCATTAGTTGAAAATTATTGATACTGGATGGTTGATACATGAGGGTCCGTCCATTACATTATTCTCTCTACCTTGTATATATTTAAATGTTTCCATAATAAAAAAAGCTTAAAATAAAAATTCAAAAGTAAGTTCTTAATAGGAAAGTAAAATGAGTGGGCAGAAAGATAGGGCAGGCATAATCCAGGGTCACCTTCTTCTTTGAACCAATTTCTTCTAACAAAGGCACTGTTGAGTTGGATAGTACCACCCCCTCACCCCCATTCAAGTCCTTCCCAAAATCCCAGGATGTGACTTTACTTTGAAATAGGATCACTGCTAATATAATTACTCAGGTTAAGATAAAATCATACTGGAGTAGAGTGGGCCCTTGATCTAATATGACTGAAGTCATATTATAAGAGGAGAAGAGATACAAAGACACACAATGAAAACACTGTGTGAAGTTAGAGGCAGTTTGGAGTTATGCCACAACAAACCGAGGAATGCCGAAGATTATCAACAATCACCAAAAGCTAGAAGAGAGGCATGAAACAGATTATCCCTCTGAGGCTCCAAAAAAGATCCAATGCTTTTATTTCAGACTTCTGGCTTCTAGAACTGTGAGGAAAAAATTTCTGGTGTTTGAAGCTACCTAGATCATGGTACTCAAGGGTAGCCCTAGGACACTAATAAAGGTACCATTGGCTCTGTACACTCCCCTAATGGCTGCATACCTTAACTTTAGACCAATAACCCAAGGCTTTGCTGCTCCAAAGTACAAAAAGCAATTCTCTCCACGGACACACACTCTCAGAATACAGCAAGCCTGTGTGTGCACAAAAGGCTAAGGCGGGGCAATGAAGTCACAGGTAAATCATGGCATGGCCTATCTTTTTGGGCCATTACTTTCACTCAATGGGTAAATAATTTAAACTTCTATTTTTATACTAAAGGAAACATAGACATAGCATGAAGTAAAATGCAAAACTGACATGGCTATTTAGGATAAAACATGAGGCTTAAAAAAATTGATCCTGGCCAGGCATAGTGGCTCACTCCTGTAATCCCAGCACTTTGGGAGGCCAAGGCAGGGGATCTCTACTAAAAATACAAAAATTATCTGAGTGTGGTGGCAGGTGCCTGTAATCCCAGCTGCTCGGTAGGCTGAGGCAGGGGAATTTCTTGAACCTGGGAGGCAGAGGTTTCAGTGAGCCGAGATCACGCCACTGCACTCCAGCCTGGGCGACAGAGCAAGACCCTGTCTCAAAAA
>NW_012108175.1:414573-431885 GCF_000951045.1 Mandrillus leucophaeus | reverse complement strand
AAAAAAAAAAAAAATGTTGATCCTGTAGCTGGCACCAAATCTCTCCAGATCCCCAGGGTTTCAAGGACACTCCTCTCCTCTGAGATATCCTTTTGTGGAAATATTTGAAAAGCACCAACCTGAGGGAAATAAGCAGATTTAGTGGTGCTAAGCTTGAAACGTTAACTATAAAGTAAGGAAAATTCCAGATGGATCTAAGATTTAAATGTTAAGAAAGAAAGAGACTAATGAATGTATGAGAAGAAACATGTATAACCCTTAAGTGAAGAAACTCTAAACATGATACAAAATCCGAAAGCCATACAAGAAAATATTGATACATTTCACATAACATTTAAAATTTTTGCATCACAAAAATATATATGACAAAGTCAAAACACAAACAACAAAGTGGTATCAGATTTTATAATACATAAAACAGGTAAGAGAGGGGCTGCTTTCCTCAATAACAAAAAGATCATATAAATCAATAAGATTAAGATGAATAACAATGCAAAATGGGGAAAGGGCATGAACAGTAAGTAGACAGTAAGAGAGATGAATTACTGATAAAGATGCTCATCATCACTCATAATGAAAGAAATTAAAATTAAAGTGAGATACAACTTTTCACCTATAAGATTATTAAGTTCGTTAATTCTTACTGCAAGTGACAGTGTGGGAAAACAGTCCATCTTCTACACAACCTATTAAGAGTATAAATTGGGCAATCTCATTGGAGGGCAATTTGTCAGTATTTACCAAAAATGTTAAGTGTGTGCCAGGTGTGGTAGCTCATGCCTGTAATCCTAGCACTTTGGGAGGCTGAGGCAGGCAGATCACTTGAGGTCAGGAGTATGAGACCAACATGATGAAACCCCGTCTCTACAAAAAATACAAAACAATTAGTGGGTGGCACGTGTCTGTGGTGCCAGCTACTCGGGAAGCTGAGGGACAAGATTCACTTGAACCCGGGATGCAGAGGTTGCAGTGAGCCGAGATCACATCACTGCACTCCAGCCTTCCAGCCTAGGTGACAAAGTGACACTCTTGTCTCAAAAAAAAAAAAAAAAAAAAGGTTAAATGTGCATACTCTTTGATCCAACAGTTATATTTCTAGGAATTTAGCCTGCAGATATATCACACTTGTGCATGGACATGTGTACAAGGATAGTCACTATACCATCGTTTCTAGTAGCAAAAGACTGGCTGTTGGGGGGGGGGTTGGAATCCCCAAATATTCATCATTTAGGGACTGATCAGTTAAACTGAGGTACAAACTCTACCTCCATCTATATCTCTATTAAAAAGAGTGAGGTGAATATGTTTGTACTCATATGGAAAAGCATCCAAATAGTTAAGGGGACAAAGTAAGGCAGAGAACAGTGTAACTGGTTTGAGTCCATTTGTGTGAATAAAAAAAAATAAAATAAAAAAGTTGTTTAATAGAAATATTAACATTTTTTCAAAGGAACACACAAGAAACTGTTTTCATTGGGTACCCTTGTGGAAAGAACCTGGTAATCTGGCTGTTTGTACTGCTTTCCTATGTGCAGGTACTGTTTTTAAAATTTAAAAAAAAAAATAACTAGTTAATTTTAAAATAACTTTTACCTACTGCCCAAATAAAGAGAGTACAGTAATGCCTAAATCTTTCAGTTATTGTTTTTGCCACTTTCACTGGGAGGGGGACAGGACTAAAGTCAAACTGTGTGTATCCCTTGGTAAAACCCAAACAGGAGATTTTTTTTCCCAGTGACAACCAGTTTAATTTAGCAGGGTGTGGAGGCAGAGCACTATACCGAGTATTCTATAAAGATGTATTCTCAGGCCGGGCGTGGTGGCTCAGGCCTGTAATCCCAGCAGTTTGGGAGGCCGAGTCAGGCTGATCACGAGGTCAAGAGTTTGAGACCAGTCTGGCCAATATGGTGAAACTGCGTTTCTACTAAAAATACAAAAATTAGCCAGGTGTGGTGGCATGCGCCTGTAGTTCCAGCTACTTGGGAGGCGGAGGCAGAAGAATTGTTTGAACCCAGGAGGTGGAGGTTGCAGTGAGCCTAGATCGTGCCATTGCACTCCATCCTGGGTGACAGAGAGAGACTCCAAAAATAAAAATAAAAAAAGATGAAAAGATGTACTTTCAAGGGCAAGTAAGACCTATTTCTCTGGCCCCTCTCCCATGGTGGCACAAAGGCACAGGAGTGCTGCTAGACTCCTTGATCTATATGAATTAATCCTTTATAGTGAGGAAGTTTCTGAGGGGGATATCTGATATTGGTGACCCCCAAACACCTCAAAGATGGTACCTAGCATCTCAACAACTGTGTGAGTGCAGAAGATCAAGCTGTCTAGCAGATTATCAGGCAAAGTTGTCATGAAGCTCCTTATTTGGGGCAAGATGAAATGTTCCATAAAAGCCTTATACAGGAACATTAGTTGTGTGTGAGGAATCAGGAGTAGCTGACATCACAAGATCATCTCCAAGGCACATAATTATCAAATTCTCCAGGGTTGAAATAAAAGAGAAAATGTTAAGGGCAGCCAGAGAGAAAGGCCAAGTCACCTACAAAAAAAAAAAAAAAAAGCCCATCAGACTAACAGCAGACCTCTCAGCTGAAATTCTACAAGCCAGAAGAGATGGGGGGGCCCAATATTCAACATTCCTAAAGAAAAGAAATCCCAATCCAGAATTTCATATCCAACCAAACTAAGCTTCGTAAGTGAAGGAGAAATAAGATCCTTTTCAGGCAAGTAAATGCTGAGGAAATTCATTACCACCAGACCTGCCTTACAAGAGCTAGTGAAGGAAGCACTAAATATGGAAAGGAAAAACCATTACCAGGCACTACGAAAACACACTGAAGTACACAGATCACTGACACTATAAAGTAACCACATAAACAAGTGTACAAAATAACCAGCTAAAATGATGACAGGATCAAATCCACACAGAACAATACTAACCTCAAATTGAAACAGGCTAAATGACCTAATTAAAAGATGGAGAGTGGTAAGCTGGATAAAGAACCAAGACCATTGTTTTGAAGAGACCCATCTCACATGCAGTGACAAACATAGGCTCAAAATAAAGGGATGGAGAAAAATCTATCAAGCAAATGGAAAACAGAAAAAAGCAGGGGTTGCAATCCTAGTTTTTGACAAAACAGACTTTAAACCAACAAAGATTTTTAAAAAGACAAAGAAGGGCATTACATAATGGTAAAGGGTTCAACTCAACAAGATTTAACTATCCTAAATATAATATGCACCCAACACAGGAGCACCCTGATTCATAAAGCAATTTCTTAGAGACCTTCAAAGAGACTTAGACACCCACAGAATAATAGTGGGAGACTTAAACATCCCACTGACAGTATTAGACAGATCATTGAGACAGAAAATTAGAAAAGATATTCAGAATCTGAACTCAGCACTGGATCAAATGGATCTGTTACATATTTACAGAAATCTCCACTCAAAAACAACAGAATATACATTCTTCTCATCACCACATGGCACATGCTCTAAAATCAATCGCATAAGGCTGGGCGCAGTGGCTCACACCTGTAATCCCAGCACTTTCAGAGGCTGAGGCGGGCAGATTACCTGAGATCAGGAGCTCGAGAGCAGCCTGGCCAACATGGTAAAACCCCATCTCTACTAAAAATACAAAAATTAGCCGGGCATGGTGGCGCATGCCTGTAGTCTCAGCTCCTCAGGAGGCTGAGGCAGGAGAATCGCTTGAACCCAGGAAGCGAAGGTTGCAGTGAGCCAAGATTGTGCCATTGCACTCCAGCCTGGGCAACAAGAGCGAAACTCCATCTCAAAAAAAAAATAAAAATAAAAATAAATCACATAATAGAAAGTAAAACACTCCTCAGCAGATGGAAGAGAACTGAAATTATAACAAACAATCTCTCGGGCCACAGTGCAATCAAATTAGAAGCCAAGACTAAGAAATTCACTCAAAACCATACAATTACATTACAATTACATGAAAATTGAATAACCTGCTCCTAAATGACTTCTGGGTCGATAATGAAATTGAGGCAGAAATGAAGAAGTTCTTTAAAACTAATGAGAACAAAGATACGACATACCATAGTCTCTAGAACACAGCTATGGCAGTGTTAAGAGGGAAATTTGTAGCACTAAATGCCCACATCAAACAGTTAGAAAGATCGCAAATTAACAACCTAACATCACAACTAAAAGAACTAGAAGTAGATGAGGTCTAGAGAAAATGAGGGTCAGTGAGCCATCCCTTGGGAGGCAGAGGTAAAAGGAGGAATGACTTCTCTCAGGCTTGCTGGCCCTAATCCCAAGAAGCAAGGCTGAAGGTGGAAGCTGGAAGGCAGAAGCCGGTTCATTCCCCTACTCTACACCACCTCCAGTGACTCAGAGACTTAGGATGATAGAGTAGCATGGATCCCACAGAGACCAAGAAGTCCCTCTCTGTCTCATGTTACAGAGATCTAAGATGAAATTTTCCCAAGTCACACAGCAATTCAGTGGCAGAGCTGGAGCTACAGCTCAGACCATGTGGCTCCAAATTTAGTGCTCTTTCAATAATATTAGGCTGCCCTAGCAACTCAATGGTGGACAAACAAAATACCCCCACTAGGTTGCAAGGGAGTCTGGCTGAGATCCCATGGTTCCATCAAGGAGAGGAGATGAAACTGAATCACCCCGGCCTCCCTAAACCCTCATCCCAGCAAACATTGCTCATAACCACTACCTTCACAATCTGGGAGCTGTTTATAAATAACTTTCTCAAATGTTCTGGGATCTCTTGCTCCACTTCCAAAGTCACCTCTGACAAAGTCACCTCTGCCACCGTGATGCACCTTTTTCTTCTCTCTCTCTCTGTTTGGCCTCAGCTTTCCAGAAGAGCCCTGCTGGACAGCCCCAGGAATGCTGAGGTAGTGAAGCTGACTACACCCTTCATTTAGGTTTTGCTAAACTATCTGAGACTTGGGGTCAGTAGCCTGCCCTGAAATCGATGAGGTAGGCACTTTGGGAGGCTGAGGCAGGCAGATCATCTGAGGTCAGGAGTTTGAGACCAGCCTGGTCAACATGTTGAAACCCCGTCTCTACTAAAAATACAAAAATTAGCCAGATGTGGTGAGGGGCACCTGTAATCCCAGCTACTTGGGAGGCAGAGGCAGGAGAATCACTTGAACCCAAGAAGCGGAGGTTGCAGTGAGCTGAGATCATGTTACTGCACTCTAGTTTAGGCAATGGAGTGAGACTCCATCTCAAAAAAAACAAAATCAAAAGAAAAACGCAAAGAAGAGTCAGGACATAAAGAGCTATGGAGAAGTGGCCCTCAGTCAAGAGAAAGCAGGCAGCCTGCTCTGGCTTCCTTGCCCAAAGGTGGCTCATTTCTGGCCCCTGGGAAAAAAGGTGAATGGGATAAAATGGATCCCAAGGTCAAGAAAGAGTCTCCTATGAGGGAGAGAGATGACTCTAACTTGACTACTGTTCAAGTTCCTTTCTGCTTCCCAGCAAAAGCTCTCACAGAACATTGAACTGTCCAGCCCCTTGTAGGACAAAGGGAAGAGTGAAGTCCACCAAGAGAGGGAAATGGTGAGGAGGCAACTAAGCCCAGACTGTAATCTTAGCCTTTTGCTACACTGTAATGGTGTAGATATAAAACAGTCTACACCATTCCAGGACATAGAGATGGGTGTCTTTCTTGGAGTCGCTAGAGACTGATATGGTTTGGCTGTGTCCCCACCCAAATCTCATCTTGAATGGTGGCTCCCATAATTCCTATGTGTCATGGGAGTGTTTGAAATGCTTGTTCCCCAGTGCCGTAAAGAAATAGCATTTAAACATAAATTTAACTTCTTCAGCAAGGCCATTTTTATACTTTCTGCAGAAAGGGTACACTTGCCAGCAGTTTTGCCACGAGAGTACACCGAACAAAGGAGACAGGGTCATTTATAACCTGACACGTCCACCCTACTGCTGTGTCCAGTTTCCATGTGGTGGAACAGGACCTCACATTCTGTATTTGTCCTGATTGCCTAGCAACTTAAAACTTTTTAAAAGAGGGAAAGGCAGAGGAGAACAAAGGAAGGAGGAATCAACTTGTAGAACGCTGAGAAAGGTGAAAACACCTTCAAATAAGGAAGAGGAACAGGCTATGGCCTAATGCTTGCTTAGACCGGTATAAGCATGCCAGGGCAAATATTCAGGCTAAATTGGGGGAGCTAAGAACGTAAAGTACATTGATTTCTTTATTACAGCTAGCAGATATTTAAGAATGTTAGCACAAGTCTTTTAATAAATTTTGCTTCTAAAAGAAGTTACTATTTATTCCTAATTAGATGGGGAGGAAAGTCTTTGAAAAGGAATCTCGACTTTACTTTTTGCAGGAGAGAACTGGTGAATCATGGAGGCAGGTCTTTCCCTTGCTGTTCTCATGATAGTGATTAGGTCTCACGAGATCTGATGGTTTTATAAAAGGGAGTTCCCTTACCCAAGCCCTCTTGCCTGCTGCCATGTAAGATGTGACTTTGCTCCTCCTTTGTCTTCAGCCATGATTGTGAGGTCTCTCCAGCCATGTGGAACTGTGAGTCAATTAAATCTCTTTCCTATGTAAATTATCCAGTCTTGGGTATGTCCTTATTAGCGGCATGAGAACAGAGTAATATAGAGACCATGCCCCAAACAGCCACCAGCTACCCTATCTTGGTAAACTCCACAGTGTATGAGAGAGGAGAAAATAGCTCTTCAGCATTGGGGCAGCTGAGTTTTTGAGTTCCTAGAATGGGGCCTGATAGGATTTCTTTAGAGAAACCAAGGTGAGTGTTTGGGGAAGAGGTCAACATGTGTGTATATAACTACACTAATACGGTAGGCATTAACTCTACTGGGACTGATATTTGGGTAGTATGCAAGGATAGAGTTGTACAGGTTGTTAAAATATATAAAAACTTCTATACTGATTGGTATCACTCTTCACTCGCGCCACCACCACCTTGATTCCTTCATGAGAACTCTTCCCCCTAGGACCTCCCCATATAATTCAACAACCAAAGGATTAATGCCTGGCATAGCAGTGGCCTCCAGGACTCTGCTCTAACACTAGGGCCACCAAAGTTTGTAGGTTCTCAGAGTCCTTTCCAGGTGTCAAATATTCAGAATATCACCCCTAATTATCTGTACATACCCTGGGGAGAAACCAAGGTGCAGAGAGGCCAAGGTCACACAGCTAGTTATATGGCTGATTGTATCCCCTCAAACTTCGTATGTTGAAGCTCTGACCCCCAGCACCTCAGAATGTGACTGTATTTGGAGACTGAGTCTTTAAAGAAGTGATTAAGTTAAAATGAGGCTGTTGGACCCGGCATGGTGGCTCATGCCTGTAATCCCAGCATTTGGGAGGCCAAGGAGGGCAGATCACGAGGTCAGGAGTTTGAGACCAACCTGACCAACATGGTGAAACCCTGTCTCTATTAAAAATACAAAAAAAAAAAAAAATTAGCCGGGTGTGGTGGCGCATGCCTGTAATCCCAGCTACTCAGGAGGCTGAGGAAGGAGAATTGCTTGAACCAGAGAGGCGGAGGTTGCAGTGAGCCGAGATCGCACCACTGCACTCCAGCCTGGGTGACAGAGGGAGACTCTGTCTCAAAACAAACAAACAAACAAACAAAAAACAAACAAACAAACAAAAATCATGAGGCTGTTAGGGTAGGCCCTAATCCAATCTGACTGACATCCTTTTAAGAAAAAAAAATAGACTGGGTGCGGAGGCCCGTGCCTGTAATCCCAGCACTTTGGGTGGCCAAGGTAGGTGGATCACTTGAGGTCAGGAGATCAAGACCATCCTGGCCAACATGGTGAAATCCTGTCTCTACTAAAAATACAAAAATTAGCTGGGGGTGATGGCGCGTGCCTGTAGTCCCAGCTACTCGGGAGGCTGAGGCAGGGAGAATTGCTTGAACCTGGGAGGCGGAGTTTGTAGTGAGCTGAGATGGTGCCACTGCACTCCAGCCTGGTGACAGAGCAAGATTCTATCAAAAAAAAAAAAAAAGAAGAAGAAGAGAATATTGGAAAATACAGACAGACACACCAGGGTTGCATTAACACAGAGGAAAGACCATGTTGAAGACACAGCAAGAAGGTAGCCATTGGCAAGCCAAGGAAAGAGGCCGCAAAAGAAATCAACCCTGCTAACACCTTGCTCTTGGACTTCCAATCTTCACAACTATGAGGAAATAAATTTCTGTTGTTTTAGGCCACCGATTCTGTAGCATTTTGTTATGGCAGCCCTTACAAACTAACACAACTAGGTAATAACAGAGAGAGAAATTCACCCCAGGTCTATTTGCCTGCAAGCCCGTGCTCTGAACAGATCCTGCTGTCTCTATTTATACAATGAAGGAAGTCAGCTCTTATGAGAATCCAGTGAGGGAAAGGATTTGGTATAATATTGAGGGACATGACTCCTCAGAGAGTATTCTTATCTGCCAGGAAAGATCTAAGAGCAACGCCTTGTGCACAGTAAGTGCTCATAAAATGTGTATGGTGCTAAATGAAGGTATACCTCAACAAAGGGCCTGAAAGGGAAAAATAACAAGTTTCCTAACCCTAGAGTGCCCAAATCCCAGAAACTGGTGCTAAAAGCAATTCACTGGAAAGCCTTCACTGAATGATGCAAACTAAGGAGTAGAACTAGGGTTGCCAATCAACCCACTAATTTATTCTCCATACCCACACACTCACATGAAACAATGCAAGTCCTCCCCTCCCCACACCATACACACTCGTATCAAACTCTGACATACACTCTCACTCACATACAGATACTTGCAAAGCTTACATGAGCTCCCATAGACATATCTTGCCCACACTTTCATATATATTCCGCCATAGTCTTATGCCCTACACTCTGATACAAATGCATTTATTCATATATATTCTCCCAGACACCACAACCTCCCACCATTCACATATATTGCACATACTCCACTACAAGCTCCCATATTTTCACATGCATTTCCTTTGTTTACATACACTTATATGCTCACACATACATATATGGATATTTGAACATACATAGAAAATAGTCTAGCTGGACACAGTGGCTCACACCTGTAATCCCAGCACTTCGGGAGGCCAATACAGGAGGATCACTTGAGTCTGGGAGCTCGAGACCAACCTGGGCAACATAAGAAGACTCCATCTCTAAAAATATTTTTTAAAAATTAGC
Organism: Mandrillus leucophaeus; assembly: GCF_000951045.1. Lineage (NCBI taxonomy): Eukaryota > Metazoa > Chordata > Mammalia > Primates > Cercopithecidae > Mandrillus > Mandrillus leucophaeus. The sequence goes on along the minus strand of NW_012108175.1, from coordinate 422,683 downwards.
CAAGCATGAGGGCATACACCTGTGGTCCCAGCTACTTGGGAGGCTGAGGTGGGAGGATCACTTGAGTCCAGGTGGTCGAGGCTGCAGTGAGCTGTTGTCATGCCACTGCACTCCAGCCTGGGTGACAGAGGAAGACTCAGTCTCAAACAAAACCAAACAAACAACTCATATGTTGGACCTTAAACCCTAAGGTGATGGTATTAAAAGGTGGGGACTTTTGAGAAATGATTAAGTCATGAGGGCTCTGCCCTTGTGAATGAGATTAATGTCCTTATAAAATAGGCTTCAGATAGCTGCCTGGCCCTTTTATCTCATCTGCCACGTGTTCATCCCTTTTGCCCTTCTACCACGTGAGAATGAAGCAAGAAGGAGCCATCTCAGATGCAGACAGCAGTCCTCACCAGACACTGAATCTGCCAGTGCCTTGATCTTGAACTTCCTAGCCTCTAGAACTATGAAAAATAAATGTATGTTGTGTACAAATTATCTGGCCTGTGGTATTTTGTTATAGAAGTAGAAATGAACTAGGGCACCTTCACTGTTGTTCAGAGATGGAACCGATCTCTCCCTCTTTTGAATTCCCTCTGGTTTCTCTTACAGTACTCATATTCAACCCCGATTTCTACTTATTTAAGGAGCAAAGCCCAGAAATGTTAAACAACTTGCCGAAGAATTCATTGTTAGTAAGAGGAAAAGACCTGGGTTAGTGAGGTGCTTATCTCATTGAGGGCAGGGATTCCATCTGATTTCTTTGTTTTCTTAGTGCCCAACACAAAACCTGGCATGTAGAAGTGGTTCAGTTTGAAAGGATGGAAAGAAGAGGGATACAAGAGGAAAGAAAGAGGAAAAGTAAACTTGCTTCTGGGATTAATTTGGTATTTGGCACTAGTTACCTTCCCTGAAAACTGTCAGACAGAGGGCACTCTGCAAAGGATCATGAACCAGACCACGTAAGGCAACCCCATCCTAATCAAACTCAGCAAGTTGAGGAGAAGGAGGCAGTAAAGGAAAGTGGAGGATATTCTAAGAGAAACAGAAAGGTTGAGAAGAGTCTGAGAAAAACAAAAAGACAGATAGATTCCTGAGGTGCAAATATAGACTTATTCAGGAGGCCGAGAAAGAGGCCAGGATGTGTGTGGTAAGAGGGATGAAGATTAGAAAAGGGCCAAAGGTTAGCCAGATTCACATCATGGCCAAAGTGCTCCATGACAAACTTGAGAAAAAGGGCGCCAGTCCAGCCCTGGCTTGAACTTCTAGGGGAGTGCAGAACTCATCCAGGATATCAGTTGCTAAATGTGAGGGGAAGGAGAATCAGGGAAATTAAGGCTCAGAGCCTCCCAGCTCAGGCCTATGTAATCACCTCTGCCCTAACTGGTATACCATAGTAGTTGAAGACAGGGGTCAACTAGCAAAGGCCCAAGGAACATTTAACTCAAATAATGACAGACTTGAGGCAGGCTCAGAGGACATGGTCAGCTCTCAATTATCCACATGCTAATAAACAGTGGATTATTCACAAGGTTTTTTGTTGTTGTTTGTTTTGAATTCAAACCTGATTTTAACCACTTCAATACACAACCTCTTCCTCCTCCTGCCACTTTCCCCAGGCAGCCAACATCCTCTGAGAGGCTGACTGTGACTCCTTCTGGGTCTTGAAGGCCTGTACCTATACCTTGCTGGAGTCAGGGTTCTCAGGGAGGAAGCTTTGGAGCACCTGATCCAAGACCTTCGCCGTCTGCCCATAGAGAACCTGGAAGGGAAAAAAGATTAAACAGTCATGGAATGGCTGAGGCTCCAGGCTCTCAGTGGGAGTAACCATAGGTGTGGAATGCTGTTATTGAGTTCCTGTCAGATGCCATAAACACCTTTTCTTTTTTTCAAGCTTTCCTCACAAACCACCCTAAAAGTTAGCATATTAACCACATTTTGCAGGTTGAGGAAAAGACTTAGAAGGGAACGTAATTTCAGCCAAAGTAGTAGAGCGTTTAAGTAGGAGGTGGATTCTGCACCCATGGTTCCCTGAGTTCTAACTTCATGTTCTTGCCAATATATTTGTTGCTTCTGAAAGGCTTTTCAAATCACAGAGAATTCTTTCTTTAATTAACACATGTAGCAATGTATATTATTTCTTTCTGTCCCTTTACTTTTTTCTCTTTTTTCTTACTTTCATTTTTTTCTTCTACTTTATTTTTCTTCTTGCCAACCTTCCATTATTTTCTCTGTCTTCTTTCCTTCCTTACTTTCCATATACATTTGCTTCCTAATATGGAGGATCCTGCTGTAAGAATTCTGGAAATCAATAGCTTATAATCCCTGTTTGCCATGAGTTCCTAGTAAAGCACTTACAGATACAAATTCACATGTCCACAAGATCACAGGGGATATAAATAAATTCACCCCACTGCTTCTAGTACAGCATAATAAAAAGAGAAAACTTGGGTTGGAAATCTGGGTCTCAGTCTCTGCTTTGTCACTTACAGTATGACCTTGGCAAAATCACATCACTTTCTTGAGCCTCTGTTTTCTTATCTAGAAAATGGAAACAATAAAACTTGGTCTACAGGCTTCACAAAGGAGCTTCAAGGCTGGGCGTGGTGGCTCATGCCTATAATCCCAGCACTTTGGGAGGCCAAGGCAGGCGGATCATCTGAAGTCAGGAGTTCGAGACTACCCTGGCAAATGTGGTGAAACTCCGTATCTACTAAAAATACAAGGGAAAAAAATAGCTGGGTGAGGTGGCAGGAGCCTGTAATCCCAGCTATTCAGGAGGCTGAGGCAGGAGAATCACTTGAATCTTGGAGGTGGAAGTTACAGTGAGTCGAGATCACGCCATTGCACTCCACCCTAGGCAACAAGAGCAAATCTCCATGTCAAAAACAAACAGAAAAGTTAGCCGGGTGTGGTGGCACACGCTTGTAATCCCAGTTTCTCAGGAGGCTGAGGCAGGAGAGTTGCTTGAACTCAGGAGGCGGAGGTTTCAGTGAACCACGATCGTGCCACTGCACTCCAGCCTGGGTGACAGAGTGAGATTCTGTTTAAAAAAAAAAAACAGACAAAACACACACACACGAGAAAGATAAGAAGATATAAATAATAAAGAGTTATGTAAAGCATCCTGTCTGTAGTAGAGAAGTAATAAATGATAGCTCCTTTTCCAATATCATGATGCTTCTTGTATCATTAATTGAGCTGGAGGTGGCCTGGCATGGTGGCTCATGCCTGTAAACCCAGCACTTTGGGAGGTCAAGGAAGGAGGATCGCTTGAGTCCAGGAGTTCGAGGCCAGCCTGGGCAACATAGTGAACCCCATATTGAAACCACTGTTGCAAAATTATAACAGAAAATTGTTACAGTGAAAGAGGTCTGACCTAACCAACTCCATCTTGCTTCTAACCTCCAAACTGTCCTTGTTCATTCCTGGGTATAGGCCGAATTAACTTTCGGATGAACTTAGTTTATAGTTTAACTTTGGAACAAAGATAATAACTGCCCTTTCCCAAAACAAACCCCCTTCCTGCCTAGGGACTAGACTGTTTTCGTAGGATTAAGAAATTAGCCACAAGATTAGAAATTACGGTTTAGGGCCAGGCACCGTGGCTCATGTCTGTAATCCCAGTACTTTGGGAGGTCGAGGCAGGTGGATAACTTGAATCAGGAGTTAGAGACCAGCCTGGCCAACATGGTGAAGTCCCAGAAGGCTAAGGTTTTTAAAAGCCTCCTGAGTAGCTGGGATTACAAGCAGAAGGTTAGGGTAAGGATACTGCTGATTGGTTGGAAATGCAATCATAGGAGTGTGGAAAACAGTCCTTGTATGTGGAGTCTACTTCTGGGTGGAGGATCACAGGGGAGTTGTTGGTCTGACTGGGGCCATGTAACAGTCAGAAATGCAAAAGTCAGTTGGGCACGGTGGCTCACGCCTGTAATCCCAACACTTTGTGAGGCCAAGGACAGGAAATTGTTTGAGCTCAGGAGTTTGAGACCAGCCTAGGCAACATGGTGAAACCCCATCTCCACCCAAAACCCAAAAAGTTAGTCTGGTGTGGTGCTGCATGCCTGTGGTCCTAGCTACCCTGGAGGCTGAGTGGGGAGGATCACTTGAGCCCAGGAAGCGGAGGTTGCAGTGAGCTGAGATGACACCACTGCACTCCAACCTGGGTGATAGAACGAGACCCTGTCTCAAATAAAATAAAATAAAATAAAATAAAATAAAATAAAATAAAATAAATGCAAAAGCCTGAAAAGACACCTCAAAAGGCCAATCTTAGGTTCCACAACAGTGATGTGATGTTATTTACAGGAGTAACTAGGGAAGTTGCAAATTTTGTGACCTCTGGAATAATCGCTGATAATCATTTAATTATGGCTACATCTTAGCGGAATTCAGGGTCCTGTCATCCTCCTAACTTGGTGGTCTTTCATTAGTTTTACAAAGGTAGTTTAGTTTTGAGAAGGGCTATTATAATTTAAACCATAAAGTAAATTTCTCCCATAGTTAGCTTGGCCCAAACCCAGGAATGACCACGGGCAGTTTGTAGGTTAAGGGCAAGATGGAGTGGGTTAGGTCAGACCTCTTGTACTTTCACTGTCATAATTTTGTTACTGTTATAATTTTTGCAAAGGAGCTTTTAGCACCACTATACTGTAGCCTGGGTGACAGAGTAAGACCCTGTCTCAAAACAAACAAACAAACAAACAAACAAAGGCTGAGCTCAGTAATTTACGCCTGTAATTCCAGTAATTTGGGAGGCCTAGGTTTGTGGCCAGGAATTTGAGACCAGTCTGGGCAACAGGGCGAGACCCTATCTCTACAAAAAATAAAATAAAAAATTAGTTGGGTGTGGTGGCATGCCCACCCAGCTGGTAGGTAGGGGTCCAGTCCTAGCTGTTTTGGGAGGCTTTAGCGGAACGATCTCTAAAGTCCAGGAAGTTGAGTTTATAGTGAGTTATGGTGGCATCACTGCACTCCAGCCTGGGTCACAGAGTGAAATCCTATCTCAAAAAACAAAAGAAAACAAAACAACAACAACAACAAAAATCCCCCCTTTTTTTAGACAGTCTTGCTCTGTTGCTTATGGTAGAGTGCAGTGGTGTGATCTCGGCTCACTGCAACTTCTGCCTCCCGGGTTTAAGCAATCCTTGTGCTGTAGCCTCCCAAGGAGCTGGGATTACAGGCACACCACCATGCCTGGCTAGTTTTTGTATTTTTAGTAGAGACAGGGTTTCACCATGTTGTCCAGGATGGTCTTGAACTTCTGACCTCAAGTGATCCACATGCTTTGGCCACCCAAAGTGCTGGGATTACAGGCATGAGCCACCATGCCAGGCCAAAAAACAAAACTTTCAAAAGCTATTTAATGCCTACTATTTCAGGAAAAGAGTCTAGGGGTTTATTATTCTAACAAGATGAGTTTTCAGTTTATAAGACCCCTTCTCCTCTATGTAAGGGATGGAAGCAGAGAGACCATGTAGAAAGGTAGTGCAGTGATCCAGAGAAAACCAAGGCCCGAATTAGAAGAGCGGCCATGAGAATGAAAAGAAGCGGACTGATTAAAAAGGTAGTGGGTAGATTATGTAGTTTTGGGGGAGGGTGGCACAAAGGGTGAGGGAGAAGATGGAACAGTGGAAGTGAGTGAGGAGGTGAAGTAGTGGAGAATGATAATACTGTTACAGGACCCCACCACTTACCCAAAGTTAGCCTTTGGGTAGGGGTTTCCTCACCATAGTCCCTTTGGGGTTTGCCAGAAACATGTTGCAGGAAAGGGGTCCAGATCCAGACCCCAAGGGAGGGTTCCTGGATCTGGTACAAGAAAGAATTCCGGGCGAGTCCACAGAGTAAAGTGAAAGCAAGTTTATTAAGAAAGTAAAGGAAGGCCCGGAGCGGAGGCTCACGCCTGTAATCCCAGCACTTCAGGAGGCTGAGGTGGGCGGACCACGAGGTCAGGAGATGGAGAACATTTTGGCCAATATGGTGAAACCCCGTCTCTACTAAAAATACAAGAATCAGCCAGGCATGGTGGCGGGCTCCTGTAGTCCCAGCCACTCCGGAGGCTGATGCAGGAGAATCTCTGGAACCCGGGAGGCGGAGCTTGCAGTGAGCAGAGATCACACCACTGCACTCCAACCTGGGTGACACAGGAGACTCCTTTTCAAAAAAAAAAGAAACAGGAAAAAAAAGAAGAAAATAAAGGAATAAGAGGATGGCTACTCCAGAGACACAGAAGCCCTGAGGGCTGCTGGTTGCCCATTTTTTTCTGGTTATTTCTGTTTTTTTTAGAGACGGTGTCTCACTCTGTCACCCAGGCTGGAGTGCAGCGGCTTGATCTTGGCTCACTGCAACCTCTGCCTCCTGGGTTCAAGCGATTCTCCTGCCTCAGCCTACCGAGTAGCTTGGGACTACAGGCGCACGCTGCCACACCTGGCTAATTGTTTTTTGTTTGTTTGTTTGTTTGTTTGTTTGTTTTTGTATTTTAGTAGAGACAGTGTTTCACTGTGTTGCCTAGGCTGGTCTTGAACTCCTGAGCTCAGGCAATCCATCCTCCTTGGCCTCCCAAAGCACTAGGATTGCAGGCCTGAGCCACCGTGTCCAGCCTGATTATTTCTTGATGATATGCTAAACAAGGGGTGGACTATTCATGCCTCCCCTTTCTAGACCATATAGGGTAACTTCCTGACTTTGCCATGGCATTTGTAAACTGTCATGGCGCTGGTGGGAGTGTAGCAGTGAGGCCGACCAGAAGTCACTCTCGTGGCCATCTTGGTTTTGGTGGGTTTTAGCCCGGCTTCTTTACAGCAACCTGTTTTATCAGCAAGTTCTTTATGACCCGTATTCTGTGCTGACCTCCTATCTCACCCTGTGACTTAGAATGCCTTAGCCATCTGGCAAGGCAGCCCAGTAGGTCTCAGCCTTATTTTACCCAGCCCCTATTCGGGATGGAGTTGCTCTGGTTCACACGCTTCTGACAATACAATTAAAAATATAGGCTAGACTGGGCGCTGTGGCTCATGCCTGTAATCCCAACACTTTGGGAGGCTGAAGTGGTTGGATCACCTGAGTCAGGAGTTCGAGATCAGCCTGGCCAACATGGTGGAAACACTGTCTCTCCTAAAAATACAAAAATTAGCCTGGCGTGGTGGCGTGCCTATAGTCCCAGCTACTTGAGAGGCTGAGGCAGGAGAATCGCCTGAATCTGGGAAGTGGAGGTTGTGGTGAGCTGAGATCATGCCACTGCACTCCAGCCTGGGAGACAGAGCGAGACTCTGCCAAAAACAAAATAATAAAAATAAATAAATATGTATATGTGTGTGTATATTATACATATATGTGTGTGTGTGTATATATATATATGCTAATAGCTATAAGTGCTTACAGTGTGTCATGCACTCTCCTATGAAGTCCTTCCCCCCTACCCCTCCCCTTCTTCTTTCCTTTCTGAGACAGAGTATCCCTCTTTCACCCAGGCTGAAGTACAGTGGCACGATCTTGGCTACATAGTCCTAAACACATTTTAGCCAACCTGTAAAATCAGAAGGACTTCACTGCGACCTCTGCCTCCCGGGTTCAAGCCATTTTCATGCCTCAGAATAGCTGGGATTACAGGCGCCTCACCATACCCGGATAATTTTTGTGATTTTTAGTAGAGACAGGGTTTTGCCATGTTGGCCAGAAGGCTCTTGAACTCCTGGCCTCAAGTGATCCACCCTGCTCGGCCTTCCCAAGTCCTGGGATTATAGGCGAGAGCCACCGCACCTGGCCAGTGCTCACCTCTTTTAATCCACATACCAGTCCTTTAAGACTATTATGCGAGCACTATTAATAAGTGCTCTTATTATTTCCATTTACAGATGAAGTAAACGAGGCATAGAAAAGTTAAGTAACTTGCTCAAGGTTTCAAATAGTAAGTGGTGAAGACAAAATTCAAGGCCAAGCTACCTGAGTGCAGATATTGAGGTTTAGATGACTGTGTGGATACTGTTGCCATGTATTGAATGATATAGGAAGAGGGACAGATTTTGGGGGAAAGTATTTTAGTTTTACACAGGTTGATATTGGGTTGCCTGCGGGATCACATGAGTGCAGCAGACAGTTGATTAAATGTGTCTGGAGTGCCACA
>NW_012108175.1:412002-414523 GCF_000951045.1 Mandrillus leucophaeus | reverse complement strand
CTGTGGCTCATGCCTGTAATCCCAACACTTTGGGAGGCTGAAGTGGTTGGATCACCTGAGTCAGGAGTTCGAGATCAGCCTGGCCAACATGGTGGAAACACTGTCTCTCCTAAAAATACAAAAATTAGCCTGGCGTGGTGGCGTGCCTATAGTCCCAGCTACTTGAGAGGCTGAGGCAGGAGAATCGCCTGAATCTGGGAAGTGGAGGTTGTGGTGAGCTGAGATCATGCCACTGCACTCCAGCCTGGGAGACAGAGCGAGACTCTGCCAAAAACAAAATAATAAAAATAAATAAATATGTATATGTGTGTGTATATTATACATATATGTGTGTGTGTGTATATATATATATGCTAATAGCTATAAGTGCTTACAGTGTGTCATGCACTCTCCTATGAAGTCCTTCCCCCCTACCCCTCCCCTTCTTCTTTCCTTTCTGAGACAGAGTATCCCTCTTTCACCCAGGCTGAAGTACAGTGGCACGATCTTGGCTACATAGTCCTAAACACATTTTAGCCAACCTGTAAAATCAGAAGGACTTCACTGCGACCTCTGCCTCCCGGGTTCAAGCCATTTTCATGCCTCAGAATAGCTGGGATTACAGGCGCCTCACCATACCCGGATAATTTTTGTGATTTTTAGTAGAGACAGGGTTTTGCCATGTTGGCCAGAAGGCTCTTGAACTCCTGGCCTCAAGTGATCCACCCTGCTCGGCCTTCCCAAGTCCTGGGATTATAGGCGAGAGCCACCGCACCTGGCCAGTGCTCACCTCTTTTAATCCACATACCAGTCCTTTAAGACTATTATGCGAGCACTATTAATAAGTGCTCTTATTATTTCCATTTACAGATGAAGTAAACGAGGCATAGAAAAGTTAAGTAACTTGCTCAAGGTTTCAAATAGTAAGTGGTGAAGACAAAATTCAAGGCCAAGCTACCTGAGTGCAGATATTGAGGTTTAGATGACTGTGTGGATACTGTTGCCATGTATTGAATGATATAGGAAGAGGGACAGATTTTGGGGGAAAGTATTTTAGTTTTACACAGGTTGATATTGGGTTGCCTGCGGGATCACATGAGTGCAGCAGACAGTTGATTAAATGTGTCTGGAGTGCCACAGTAAACTGTAGCTAGAGACTTGAAGAACATCAACATATAGGTGTTTGCTTAGGTGAGGCCACAGGACTGCTCTAGGTGAACTAGATACACAAAGTGGAGGTTGGGGTCAAGTGAGGGGGAGGGAAATGGTGAAATAAGGAAAGGGAAACAGTAGCTTGAAGATAAATTTGATTAACTTCAGGATTTCACAGACAATGCCTTGGACTTGGAGACTTTATTTAATTCATGCCCACTGCTACTGCTAGAAGTGTCCTACATCACCACAAGCCTAGGAATTCTTAGGATTCTTGAGCATGTGCCAGGACAGATCCATATTCCTTGTGGTGAGCTGAAACAATTGTCCCCCAAAATATACTCACATCCTGATCCCTACAACCTATGAATGTTACTTTATGTGGTTGAAACAAAAAGAAAAAAGAAAGAAAAACATTGGACTTCATTGTAATTAAAGATATTGAGATGTAGAAATTAGCCTGCATTATCTGGGTGGACTCTGCCACCACATGTATCCTTTGAAAGGGAGTCTGGGGGAGATTTTACAAACACAGAGGGGAAGATGGAGCAGAGAGATTTGAAGATGCTGGTCTTGAAATTTGGAATAATGTGCTCCAAGCCAAGGAATGCTAGCAGCCACTAGAAAAGACAAGGAGTGTATTCTTCCCTAGAGCAGCTGGAGGAATCATGAACCTACCAGTACCTTGATTTCAGCTCAGTGATACTGTTATCAAAGTTTTGGCCTCCAGAGCTATGAGAGAATAAATGTCTGTTGTTATAAACCACCAAGTTTGTGGTAATTTGCTATAGCAACAACAGGAAACGAACACAGTGCTCCTTCAAAATTAGCACTATTTAACACAGTTTGTCCACTAATTCCTAATTCTCAATCGGTCTCAGGCTCCATTTGCAACATATTAGACATAGTGCTCTTGTTACATGCTTTGGTCATGTTTTCTTAGAACACATGGAATAGAGAGAACTTCAGCTCTATATGGATGGAATGGGGTTAAATAGGTGTCTTTACCTGAAAAGTACTATGCAAAATTTTTAGCCTATAAACCCCAAAATGTGTGTGAATAATTGCCACAGATCTGGCAGCTCCTCTGACTGAACTATATCTTGAGGAGTCATAGAAACCACTCCCCAGACTTCTTTGCCAGCACACTGTCATGATCCCGAAGGAAAAAGGGTATCTGGTTTCAGGCAGACACCTGGCCAACTGGTTGGCATGGCTACTTGGGACAGAGTAACTGTCAGTCAAGAACCATAGGCAGGCCAGGTGCGGTGGCTCATGCCTGTAATCCCAGCACTTTGGGAGGCTCAGGCCAGCAGATCACTTGAGGTCAGGAGTTTCAGACCAGCCTGGCCAACATGGCGAAACCCTGTCTCTACTAAAAATACAAAAA
>NW_012108175.1:402851-411662 GCF_000951045.1 Mandrillus leucophaeus | reverse complement strand
AATAACCATGGGCAGACTACATCTTAGGAAAAGTTGGCTGGAGAAAGAAGCACACACAGAGGATGAACTGGGATTTGTTGCTGTAAAGCGTGAAAGTGCCACTCACAGCAATGCTGTTAAGATCGCTAGCAACAGTTCTGTCTCTCTCTCTCAAGTGTTACATTGGAAAATAACTTCTGCAAGAAGGATTGGGACATAGTCCTAAACATATTTTAGCCAACTTGTAAAATCAGAGGAACTTCGTAATACTGCTTTTCTCCCAGAACTCCAAAATACCAAGGAATTTTGCAGAAAAACTAGGTATACCTTGGTGGATGTTGAAACCAACATAGTGGAATGTTGGCAGAGTAAAATCCTACAATTTTCAGCTGTGACAGAGAACCTAGAGACCAGTCTACAACTCTCACTGTACAGATGGGAAAACTGAGACTAGTCTAAGTCCACACAGTTAGTTGCAAAATTTAGAGTAAAACCCAGGTCTCTAGGCTGGTATGTATGTATGTATATATGTATGTATTTTATTTACTTTTGAGACAGAGTCTCGATCTGTCACCCAAGGTGGAGTGCAGGGGTGCGATCTTGGTTTGCTGCAGCCTCCGCCTCCTGGATTCAAGCGATTCTTGTGCCTCAGCCTCCTGAGTAACAGGGATTACAGGCATGTGCCACCATGTTCAGCTAGTTTTTGTATTTTTACTACAGACCGGGTTTCACCATGTTGGCCAGGCTTGTCTGGAACTCCTGACCTCAAGTGATCTGCCCGCCTGGGTCTTCCAAAGTGCTGGGATTACAGGCGTGAGCCACCACGCCCGGCCAGGCTGGTACTAATTTAAAAGGCAGGGCCCCTGGTTAACGGCCACGAAAGCAGATTTTTTCAACCCAACTTTATTTCGATGAGATATTTCCTCTGCAGCCCGGCTTCAGTGTCCAGTGTTTTACTAGGTTAGATCCTGATTCGTAGCAATAAAAACATACTTAAAATCGCATTTTCAGTTCACCGGATGACTACAATCATGCTGCCGCCCGCCGAGGGGCGCCAAATAAAATTCCTCTTGCAGTGAAGACACACCCTTTCCGGTCTGGTACAGAAGCCGGTTAGCAACCAGGAAATTGGCGGAACCTAGAGGGTGAACGCTTGCACCTGGAGGGTTTGGTTTGTGAAAAGAACACTTCCGGCCGGCGAGTTTTTAACCCCGCATGTCATTAGGTCGGCGCCCAACTCTCATATTGCGATTGGCCATGCTGACGTTGGAAGGCGGGCTTGCGTATGGGGTCACGCTCTCCTATTGGCTGCTGGTGCGGTGGCGGTTCGGAGTGAGAGTAGCACGTTGAGCTGAAGGCTGTGCGGAGCGGCGCGGCACAGAGCCTGGTGTTGAGCTCAGTATGTCGTGGGAATCCGGGGCCGGGCCAGGTCTGGGTTCCCAGGGGATGGATCTCGTGTGGAGTGCGTGGTACGGAAAGTGCTTCAAAGGGAAAGGGTCGTTGCCACTCTTGGCCCACGGCATCGTGGTCGCCTGGCTCAGCAGGGCCGAGTGGGACCAGGTGACCGTTTATCTGTTCTGTGACGACCATAAGTTGCAGCGGTACGCGCTTAACCGCATCACGGTGTGGAGGAGCAGGTAAGGTGGCGGATTCGGCCCTTTTGCCTGCGTGCTGTTGGCTCTGTACCTCTTCCTTTGTCGAGTTTCTATAAGGCCCTGTTCTCCAGTCTTCCCCTAAGTCGCCTAAAGTTGCCCCTCTCCCAAATGCCTGGGGGAACGCCGCGGCCATCCTTGCGCTAATCCCGTTTGTGGATGGAAAGTAAGGGGTTGTGCCTCAACAATTCTCTTGTTGTATCTGTGAGGTTTACCCATTACCTCCAAAAAGTGACCTTCTCCCAACTTGGAGAGGATGCCGGAGGGACTAATGAGGCCTGAGCCAGGGCTGAAGGAGTAGGTTAATACCCTTGGGTGGATTTCCGATTTCAATGGGGAGGAGGTCTTGCCTGCAAAACCATGTTTGAGTGGGGCGCCTCAGTCCTGTTGATAAGATTGAGTTGGGAGCCGACTAACAAGGGATAAGGGGCTCCTCTAGCTCAATGAGTTGATTTGGGGGGGTGGGGGGGTGAAAGAAAGGGGTGTGTCCACACAACTGTTGATTGACAGTCTACCAGTTAGGTGTTCTGTATACGGCCTAGTCAGCCCCTCATGCCCTGTATACTGTTGGATCCCACAGACATTACCCTGTCTCCCTCACCTTCTTGTTTTGTGTCTGTTCATGCTCTCTTGAACCAGAATATGATGGGTGTAGCCTGCAACAACCTAGGTTCTGAGGTGGAGGGTAGACCAGTGTAAGGGCTCTTTATGATGGTGCTGGACTGTGACCCTTTAGGTCAGGCAACGAACTCCCTCTGGCAGTGGCTTCTACTGCTGACCTGATACGCTGTAAGCTCTTGGATGTAACTGGTGGCTTGGGCACTGATGAACTTAGACTGCTCTATGGCATGGCATTGGTCAGGTAAGACCTGCATGGGGTAGGGGTGGAGGTTGGCTTTGGGGACTGGAGGCAGGGGAGGCATGTGATAAGCAAAACTTGGCTTCAGGTGTTACCTGAAGCAAAACCCTGCGTGTACCTCAGTGTGGATCAGCCTGTGATTATTGCCTGACTTAACAGCTTTTGGTACCCTCGTCAACACATTCCTCTTTTTCTTCCTTTTTCCTGAAAGCCTTCTCTTCCATTTTTCTTTCTCTCTTGGAATGTGGAGGAAGGGATTCAGACCAGGTGATCTCTGTGGGTCTCTTGATGGTCTGATATTTTTTCTTACCTTTGAATTCCTCACCCAGAGGAACTTGTCTGAATGGCTCGATGTCCTTGCCCGTGATTTGATGTGGACTTTCCAACCCTGTCCCTGTCTATTCCTAGCACCACCCTTTTCCCCTTCTCTCCTCACGAACACTGAAAGATTGCTGAGTTATGGAAGTGGAGACATGGGCTGGGAATTCCTGACTTACAAAGTGACTCATAATGGTTCTAGCTGTATACACATTGGAAAAAAGGTTGCTACTGAGTTTTCATATCTGTCAAAGTCTTTGTTTATCTATTGTTCCCCTTGTCTGCCTTGAGATCCTCCCTTTCTCTTCTTATTTTCTCCATTGGTTAGCTGTGCTCCCCATTATCTGATATAGTCCTTTGCAGCATTTATAGCATATTATGTTCTAGCCTAATACATTACATTATGTCATGATTATTTATCCTAGACTGAACTGTTCAAGGCTAGCGCAGTGTCTTATTCATCTGTATGGCTTCATTATAGGGCAGACTCTCATTAAATGTCGTAATGGATGGAACTGTCCCTGCTCTGGCTGACACCAACTGTAAGAATAGGACAGGACAGTCAGTGGAAAAGTTGTGGAAATGCAGGGTTTCAGTAACTCAGCAAAGCATTTGGAATAAAATGGTTCCTTGGGCTGTGCCACTTATTTTTCCCTCAACTCCAGGTTTGTGAATCTTATCTCGGAGAGGAAGACAAAGTTTGCCAAGGTCCCCCTCAAGTGTCTGGCTCAAGAGGTGCGTATGATTCAGTGAACTTGCTCAATTCTCTCTCCAAGAGGGTTCACCAAATGGGGCATGGGGTAATGTGGGCACACAGTCAGACTAGCTCATCCCATCACTACCAGCCAAGCCCTGCAAGAATCCCAGAGCCTCAGCTTCCAGCCTGAAGGAGGCACAGTTGCTCCCTTGCTCATGACTGGTATCTCAGAGGGCTTGGCCTGCCCAACTTGCTGGGAGGAGCCCAAATGTAGCACTGGGTGGGGACAGGAAAGAGGTGACAGTCAGAAGGAGGAGACAGCTCAGCCACTGTGAGTCACTTTGTAAATCAGGAATTCCCATCCCATGTCTCTACTTCTGTAACTTAGACATTCTTGCCCTGAGTGAGTATGTGAAGTGTGTAGAGGCCCAGAGGGCAGGCATGTTCTCAGTCATTAGCACTTCCCAGAGTAGGTGTAAGAGGGAGACAGTAGTAAAGGATACTCAGGGAGAAGGACACGGTGGAGGGAGGCTGGAGAACGTGATTGTTAATGCTCATTCACAGGTATTTCTTTGTTGTAAAAGGGTGGTTGGTGGTTAGGGGAGGTGTGTGCCTTTTCTGTTTCTGATTTTCTTTTCTTTTTTTGAGACGGAGTTTTGCTCTGTTGCCCAAGCTCGAGTGCAGTGGCGTGATCTTGGCTCACCACAATCTCCGCCTCCCAGGTTCAAGCGATTCTCGTGCCTCAGCCACTCGAGTAGCTGGGATTACATTTATTTTTGGTAGAGACGGGGTTTCACAATTTTGGCCAGGCTGGTCTCCAACTCCTGGCTTCAAGTGATCCTCCCGCCCTGGGCTCCCAAAGTGCTAGGATTATAGGCATGAGCCACTGTGCCCGGCCCACTTTTCTAATTTTCAATACCTCCTCCATAGAGCAGTAAAAAAAGAATAAGGAGAGCTGGTGTTTGATCTTGGCTCTGTCACTATGATTGGAATCTTCTTTCAGGACCTCAGTTTCTCTAGTTGTAAAATAGGGCAGAGGGTGGTCAGGATAATTAATCTCTGGCTCCCTTCCAGCTTTAATATTTTCCAATTTCTATACTCACACCCTCCCCTGTAATCAGGTAAACATTCCGGATTGGATTGTTGACCTTCGCCATGAGTTGACCCACAAGAAAATGCCCCATATAAATGACTGCCGCAGAGGTAAGTCCTCAGAGGGTATGCCTATTACAGTTAAACCCAGGGGCCTGGGCTTGGTGGCGCTAAGGGTAGAGGGATAGGCAGGAGGGTCTTCACCTGGAGCCAAGGCTGGGACTAGGGTGAAAGAAGTGAGGCCTCGCCTTGGGCACAACATTTAAAGCGGGGAGAAGTCAAAAGTTCCATAATCAAGATAAATAACATATTAATGTGGAAAAATTCATGATAAACATAATATCAAAACTTTAAATAAAGCAGGATTAGTATTACTGATTTCTCCTTTTGTTTCAGCTTCCAACATGGCTTGGCATATTTTGATACCTTGACTACAGAGGTTTTTTTGCCTGCCCTTAAATTGTTTTTGTGTGTTTGTTTGTTTTGAGACAAGTCTCACCCTGTTGCCCAGGCTGGAGTGCAGTGGCACGACCTTGGCTCACTGCAACCTCCACCTCTCGAGTTCAAGTGATTCTCCTGCCTCAGCCTCTTGAGTAGCTGGGTCTATAGGCACACGCTACTACGCGTGATTAACTTTTTTTTTTTTTTGAGACAGAATCTCGCTCTGTCACCCAGGCTGGAGTGCAGTGGCGCAATCTCAGTTCACTGCAACCTCCACCTCCTGGGTTCAAGTGATTCTCCTGCCTCTGCCTCCTGAGTAGCTGGGATTACGGGCACCCGCCACCATGCCTGGCTAATTTTTTTTTTTTTTTTTGTATTTTTAGTAGAGATGGGGTTTCACCATATTGGTCAGTCTAGTCTTGAACCCCTGACCTCATGATCTGCCCGCCTCGGCCTCCCAGAGTGCTGGGATTACAGGCATGAGCCACTGCACCCGGCTGTATTTTAGTAGAGTTGGGGCTTCATCATGTTGGACAGGCTGGTCTCAAACTCCTGACCTCAAGTGATCCGCTTACTTTGGCCTCCCAAAGTGCTGGGATTATAGGCGTGAACCACAGTGCCTGGCCACTCCCCCATTAAATGTTGTTTCTGACGTAGTCCCTCATTAGTCTCACATACCTCTCCGTAGTTGAGGTGGGGAGGTTGCCAGACATGAGCCATCAGCAGTGTCATGAACCCAGGAGTTCCCTGGACATCCACCCCATCCCGATTAAGAGTCCCGGATTTAGCCTCACCTTTTGTGATGGGAAAACTGAGATCTAGGAAAGGGGAGACTTGGCCAACGCCATGTAACTAGCTAATGGGGCTGATTCCTACTTCTCCCACTTACTAGCCACTTGCTGTTTTTGGCATCCCGTCTCTAAGTCCAATAATAGTTTTTTTCTAGTAAAGGTGCTTGTGAGCAGGATAAAGCAAAGAACGGGGATAACCCAGAGTGAAAGAGGCTGCTTCTGGATATTTGAGATTTGAACCTTGGAGCCAAGCCTTTTCCTGGGGCCTTCCTATAATGCCCACAAGATGAGGCTGGAGGCCTGCTAGCTGCCTGCCTGATCCTGTGGCACTGCCTTCCTTCCCTCCTCTAGGCTGCTACTTTGTCCTAGATTGGCTCCAGAAGACCTATTGGTGCCGCCAACTGGAGAACAGCCTGAGAGAGACCTGGGAGTTGGAGGAGTTCAGGGAAGGGATAGAGGAAGAGGATCAAGAGGAAGATAAGAACATTGTTGTTGATGACATCACAGAACAGAAACCAGAGCCTAAGGATAATGGGAAAAGTGCGGAGTCAGATGTAAAGGCCGATGGAGACAGCAAAGGCAGCGAAGAGGTGGATTCTCATTGCAAAAAGGCCCTGAGTCATAAAGAGCTATATGGTAGGTGTTTTGGAGGGCAGAAAGGGGCCCATGAGCCCAGAAGGCTCAGGCTTAAGAGTTAATGCTGTTTATTTCCCTGGCTCAGCATTTCCTCTGGGGCTGTGGTGAGTCTTAGCTTAAAAAATTACTGTCACAAACCATCTTCCTGGCTAGTTTCCATAGTATAATGGCTGTCACATTCACTTCACAAACCATCTTGAGCCCTGTGAAGTAGTTGGGGAAAGAATTCTAGTTCCCCAATTACAACTCAAGAAATGAGGTGAGAGAGGCTCAGAATCCCATCAGGAACAGGGGTCTGGGCTGGCAGTCCTATCTGTTTCCCCATTCTGTTTTCAGAAAGAGCCCGAGAACTGCTGGTATCATATGAAGAGGAGCAGTTTACGGTAAGAAAGTGCCCTGGACTTGATGTGCTCTCATCTGCCCCAGCCATTTCTTCCCTCTTGCCAGCTACCTGAGACAAGTCTTGAGAAGGAATGTGAAAGAAAAGTGACAAAGCGTGAGGGAACTACTCGGAAAGAGAGAGGGGGGAACTAGGAAGGACACAAGAGGAGCAGAGTCCAAGTGACTGATCCTCCACACCGATGGAAGGGAACAGATGATGAAGTTTGCGGATAATCTGCCCCACTGGGTGGTAGGGAACAACTGGGAGTGGGTAGTTGCGCAGCCTTGCAATTCCGCAGCTGACCGGTAGATGGGCCCAAGAGCTTCCCTAAATCAGGTGAGCTGGAGGGGTGCTGTTTTTAGGGAGGTCACTCAGAAACCATTTAGTTCAGTCCTCCTGTTTCACAGATTAAGAAGTTGAAGCCATGGATGAGTGAAGGGACAGGCCCAAAGTCACATATACAATTAATGATAGAACCAGGATTAGTACCTGGATCTCCCAGTTACCTTTCTTCTGTAACTCATTGCCTCCCCTCATCCCTGGCCCTTTGGCCTAAGAGTCTGTATCTCCAGCCAAATTCCCCCATTGAACATCTCAGTATTTGCCCACAGGAAATTCAGCTGGAGGAGGGAGGGAGAGAGGAAGAGGAGAAAGTCTCGCATTTGAGAGTCAGGCTATTTTTAGTTGCAAGGCCAATAGGGGAGTTGTGGGCCCACCCTTGCATGTCCTGCCCTGTCCCCTGCAGGGCAGTGCTGAGAGGTCCTATGGGAAGGGATCCTGGAGGGGTGGAGGTGGGTTGCTTGGCTGAACCAGCCTTCTGATGGGACCCTCTTTACTGGCAGGTGCTGGAGAAATTTAGGTATTTACCTAAGGCCATTAAGGCGTGGAATAACCCGTCCCCACGTGTAGAATGTGTCCTGGCAGAGCTCAAGGGCGTTACATGCGAGAACAGGTGTGTAACTAGGTAACTGGGAGCTGCGTATTCTCTAGGATAGAGGGTAGCAGCCTCATTGAAATTGGTTTCCCTATCCTAGCTTGCCAATCTCTACTGCACAGAATCCCAGGGATAATCCTGATCCCCTCCACAGTGACCCTACATTTGGCAGAACTGTTTGCCCTCGACCCTGCCAGCTTCCAGGTGGGGGTTGCCTATACTAGAATGGCCAGAGGTAGGAATGCCCACTGTCATCCATCTCCTGGCCAGCTGCTTTCCTGTCTGTCGGGTGGCATGTGGAGCTCTTGACAACTAGGAAAATCCCTTGATAATTACCACCTCACTGCCTAGCCCTTGTCTAAGTTTGAGGTAAAGATAATGTGGTAGGTGTTGCTAGTCTTGTCTTTTTTTTTTTTTTTTTGAGACAGTATCTTTCTCTGTTACCCAGGCTGGAGTGCAGTGGTGCAGTCTTGGCTCACTGCAGCCTCCACCTCTTGGGTTCAAGTGATTCTCATGCCTCAGCCACCGGAGTAGCTGGGACTACAGATGTGAGCCACCACGCCTGGCTAGTTTTTGTATTTTCAGTGGAGACAGGGTTTCACCATGTTGGCCAGGCTGCTCTCGAACTCCTGGCCTCAAATGACCTGCCTGTCTGGACCTCTGAAAGTGCTGGGATTACAGGCATGAGCCACTGAGCCTGACCTTTTCTCTTTTTTTATGATAGGGTCATACTGTGTCACCCAGGCTGGAGTGCATTGGTGCGAACATAGTTAACCACAGCCTCAACCTCGCAGGCTCAAGAGATCCTCCCACCTCAGCCTCCTAAGTAGCTGGGACCAACAGGCATGCACTACCATGTCTGGCTAATTTTTTAATTTTTTGTAAAGGTGGGGTCTCACCATGTTGCCCAGACTGGTTTCAAGTTTGGGGATTCAAGAGATTTTCCTGCCTTGGCCTCCCAAAGTGCTGGGATCACAGGTGTAAGCCACTGCAGCCGGCCTGGTCTTATCTTGTCTTTTTTTTTTTTTTT
>NW_012108175.1:325437-402801 GCF_000951045.1 Mandrillus leucophaeus | reverse complement strand
CTCCCAAAGTGCTGGGATCACAGGTGTAAGCCACTGCAGCCGGCCTGGTCTTATCTTGTCTTTTTTTTTTTTTTTGAGACGGAGTTTCGCTGTTGCCCATGCTGCAGTGCAGTGGCACAATCTCGGCTCACTGCACCCTCCACCTCCCGAGTTCAAGGGATTCTCCTGCCTCAGCCTCCCAAGAAGCTGGGACTACAGGCAAGCACCACCACGCCCAGCTAATTTTTGTATTTTTAGTAGAGATGGGGTTTTGCCATGTTGGCCAGACTGGTCTGGAACTCCTGACCTCAGGTGATCCGCCTGCCTTGGCCTCCTAAAGTGCTGGGATTACAGATGTGAGCCATCACGCCCAGCCTGGTGTTTTCTTTTGAACTGCCATTGGAGGGTATTAGCATCCCTTGGATAGTCATGATTAGGGGAATAGAGGCAGGACCTTCTCAGGGTCTGGCTCCTAGAGACTAAGTTCCTTGTCTCTCAAGTATGGCTGTGAGCCTTTTTTTTCCAAAACAAAGTGCTCAGCTCAGTCCAGAGCAGGCACATAGTATGTCTGCCCATTCTTCTTTCCTCCCTAGCTCTTGGGGGCTTTCTACCTAAATTCAGCTGGAAGGGCTTTGGGGGACTTTCCTCTAAGAACCTGTGGAGGCAGTGCTAAACCTCAGCTAGAGAGAAGTTGGAGAGTGTAGGTAGGTGGTGTAGGTGGCAGATTAACCCTGGGTGAAAACTACAGTGTAGGCTGGGATTGCTCCTGGAGTCTTCTATTCATGTCCAGGATACTAGTTCCAAAAGTATTTTATCAGTGTTTGCCCAGCCTAGGTTTCTTGGCTCTACCTTTCAGCAAAAGAGTTGGTGGTGGCTTCATTAGCAGCTGGGAAAACTATGCCCCTAACACAGTAGTGTCTGCCTGGTAATGCTGGAGGAAGGGATCTAAGTATGTCAATTTTCCAGGCATTAGGACACCTTGGGAGCTCTTTTTTCCACGTCTAGGCTTGGTCAGCTAGGAGAATGTCTGTATCTGTTTAGTGTTGCTATAAAGGAATACCTGAGGCTGGGTAATTTATGAGGAAAAGAGGTTTGTTTATATCATGCTTCTGTATCCTGTACGAGAAGCATGGTGCCAGCATTTGCTTCTGGTGAGAGCCTCAGGCTGCTTCTTCCACTCATGGCAGAAGGCAAAGGGGAGCCCACTTTGCAGAGATCAGATGGCAAGGTGGAGGGGGAGATGTCAGGCTCTTTTTTAACAACCAGCTCTTGCGGAAACTAATAGAACAAGAACTTGATACTGTGGGAACAGCACCAAGTCATTCATGAGGGATCCGACCCAGTGACCCACACCCCTTCTACAGGCACCAAGGTCAACATTGGGGATCAAATTTCAACATAAGATTTGGAGGGGACAAACATCCAAACTGTAGCAGAGAGCCTCTTGGGAAGCCACTAACTCTGGAGGAATCAGCTTGCTGTTGCTGGTGTAGGTTTGAGCTGTTAACCCATTTATGCTGGCGGTTCCAATAATGGAACACTAGGCATAAATGGGTTAATAGATAGAGATGGGTGATTTACCTCTATAGCCTATTCCTGCAACCCCTCTAACTTTGTTCTGGGTTTTTAGAACCCCTAGTAATAAGGCCTGTGGACCATATTTGGTCTAGCAGTTGGGTCCCCAAGATTTCTACTTCTAGGATCTAAAAGAAGGTAGCCAGGGAGAAGAGAAGGGGTAGGGTACTGGGGAGTGGTTAAGAGAAACAGACTGCAAGAACTGAGTCTAAAAGCCCTTGATCCCATGATCCCAGGCATTTAATTCCTTCCTCTGTGGATGTGGAACTTTTTCCTGTCTGTGTGTTGAAGTGTATTCAGACACTACTGCCCTCATTATGGGCCATAGGTCAGCATTAGTGCTTGGTAAGCACTTGTTCAAAACCCACTGATCCCAGCCTCTAACCAGCCCCTGCCCGAGGAGGCTGAAGCCTAAGATCCAATTGTCAACTCCCTTCCTCCCCACTCTTACCCACCCAACACCCCTCTCCCTATACTGCTTCAGCCACTTGAGCCAAAGGCATTAACTGCTTTGGAGGTAGGTGGAGGAGTAGGAGAGGGTCTTCTGCCAGCATCACTTTGCTAAATTAGTGTCCTCTTGTTCCAGGGAGGCTGTGCTGGATGCTTTTCTCGATGATGGCTTCCTTGTCCCCACATTTGAACAGTTGGCAGCTTTGCAGATAGAGTATGAAGGTAGGGTTCTGGGGGCTCACTGCACCCTTAGGGTTCTGATTCTTGGGTGGGAACACCTGGGATGGGCTGGGGGGCCCTGGGTTGGGGTGTGAAGGCTGTTTCCTGCCATTCCGCGGTCTCTGAAATTCCCTCAGCCTTTCTGGCTGAGCAGAACAGGTAGCCCCACTGACAGTTGTGGGGCTGTCCTTAAGTGGTCTGGAATGGGGTGGGGTGGGATGGGGTGGGGTCGGGGAGTCTTAATGACATTATTGTGCCATGTTCATTGTGATTTAGCTGCTAGCTAGAGAGCTAGAACAGCAGAATTGGAGGGGCCTTGTGAGGTCATCTAGTCCAACATCCTCATGTTACAGATGGTCAGACTGAGGTCCAGAGAGGGGAAGGTACTGACCCAAAGTCACACAGTGAGTTATTGACAAAGCTGAAGCTAGAACCAGATCTCTGTTTTGTTTATACTTTATTTTGAGTCAGTTGTTGGTTGCCAGATACTAACTGGTTTCTCTCTCCCCACTGTTCTGCTCTCCTCTTTCCTTTGTTCTGCGGTGGCAACTCTGTTGTTGGTGGGGGGCTTGGCTCATGCGCGCGCACACATTCTCTTGCTCTCACTCTCACTTCCTTTCTCTTGCTGTCTCTTGCTCTCTCTTTCGTGCTCTCCTGCTCTCTCCCTCCTATTGCCCCCTCAAATGGGTGTCCCTTACAAACCAGAAAACGTGGACTTGAATGACGTCCTGGTGCCAAAGCCGTTCTCTCAGTTCTGGCAGCCCCTGCTCAGGGGCCTGCACTCCCAGAACTTCACGCAGGCCCTATTGGAGAGGATGCTCTCTGAACTGCCAGCCTTGGGGATCAGCGGGATCCGGCCTACCTACATCCTCAGATGGACCGTTGAACTGATCGTGGCCAACACCAAGACTGGTGAGGGAGACTAGCCCTAGCCCTAGGGCCTAAGGCAGCCCAGGCAGGAGCCTCTGCCGCTGTCCTCAGCTCTCTGCTAAGAAGCACCAGGCAAACACCTCCCGTGTTAAAGGTTTAGGTTTGCCCAAGAGGGCCCCGCGGAAGCAGTGGACAAATCTCCCTTTTCCTTTTCTTCTCAGAGCCAACTAAACTGGGCTGGGGCAAAGTGCCCTGAATTCTTTGAGCAGTTGGGAGGTATAGGTGGGGAGTCTGGGGGGATGGGGAGGGACAGAGCCAAACTTTCTGAGGTGAAATGTTGGGTGGGGGGCTCACTGCTTCCTTCTCCTTAGATCCTCTCTTCTCTCTCAGGACGGAATGCTCGCCGATTTTCTGCAGGCCAGTGGGAAGCAAGAAGGGGCTGGAGGCTGTTCAACTGCTCCGCCTCCCTTGACTGGCCCCGGATGGTTGAGTCCTGCTTGGGCTCACCTTGCTGGGCCAGCCCCCAACTCCTTCGGATGTAAGTCTCTTGAATTCCATCCGGTAAGAGGGTGAGGCGCTTCAAGCCTCGGGGCCACACTGCCCTAGAATGACTGAGTTAGAAGGGCCCTTTGGGGACAATCTAGCCCAGTCTCACTCCCACTGACAGATGGGACAACTGAGTCCAGAGAGGGGAGGGGTAGGATTTTCTTACCTAAGATCATACAGCTTAAGACTTGACTGAACTGAGTCCAGTGTGGGAATGGATAAGACAATCCCCCTAGAGTGCTTAGCACAGTGGCCTGCACAGAGTAAGTGCACAATAAATGGTAGCTGCTGTTTATTATTGAACCCAGGTCTTCTGACTCCAAGCCCAGTGCTGTTTCCTCTATTATCTTTCCAAAGTATACCTCTGATAGTTGCTTAGCAACCTTCAGTTGCTCCCTATTGCCTTCCTGTTAAGTCTAGGCTTCTTAGCCTGACATTCAAAGATCTTTCTGATTCTGGCCCAACTTACCATGGTAGCCATACCTCCTGTGAGTCTCCTTTACCCCATCCACCCTGGGTTCTATGGTCAAACTGAATATTGCACTGGTAAATACCTGTGGTTGTCTCCCTTTCCTTTTCTCTGTCATTTCCTGACCCTGAGCCACTTCCCTCATAATCATGGAAGCCTTTAGCACCTGATTTCCTTCTTGCTTTCTTGAGCAATATCTGTTTCATTTGGATGACTCATCTGACACTCTGCAGCTCCTCAACTCCAGTGACTTTCATTCTCCACTACACTCAGCAACCCATTTCCATCATTCGGAGCTGTTCCACCTCTGAAAGCTGACATCCCAGCATCCCACTCGGTGACCACCACTTCTCGTCCTTCTAGTTCTCACCCTTGCATCCCATGACATTTGCTCTTTGCCTGCATCCAGATCTCCATCCCTCCATTTCCTGCATCCCTTGACCTTGCTTCCCCTCTATCCTGTCTGTGGTTGCTCAGTTCGGCCACTCATCATCAGCACCTTCAGCTTTGCCCATCCTTTGGCCATATCTGACTTGCAAACCCCTGAGCTATAATTGATCCTCCCCATTCTGCTTCCCCTGCTCCTCAGCCCGGGTAGCTGAGCTCTGCTGGAGAAAACCACATAGCCCTGCGGATTGCTGCCACTGCAGAGGTATGATTTTTAATCTTGGGCGAGGCCTCAGTTCTGCTTGTCTGAACTTTTACTTGTTTTCTGACCACTTTCTCTCCCATTTCCTCACTATTCTAAACCCTTACCGCTCACCTCAAGCCCCTCCCCCTCTCCCATTTCACCCTAGCTTCCTCGAGCACATGGAGGCATCCGGCAGGGCCCCCTCGACCTGAGGTCCAGCCCTCGTGAACTGATCTGCGGCTGCACTCAACCTTCTCGCCAGTCTCAGGATGAGGTGGCCTTGCCCCACCTCAAAGCCTGCTCCTCCACCTGTGCTCTGGAGCCACCTCTGCCAGCATCGCTGGGGCCTCACCCCAGCCTCTACCTTGCTCTGCTGGCTCTTGCTCTTCAACCTAGGAACGTGCCTGAGCTTTTCTCATCTTAAACAAAACAACAGTAACAGCAACACAAGCAAAATCTCCTTTGACCCTGCATCCCTCTGTTGGGTTATCATCAGCTTATCATTCCCACCCTTCCCATCAAAACATCTCAAAAGAGTAGTCTACACTCAATACTTTCCATTTCCTCACTACCCTCTTACTCCTCAACCTGCTGCAATTTGACATTCACCCCCAGAGTTGCTTTGACCTCCTAGTTACCAAATCAGTGGGCCCTTGTCAGTCTCTGTGTCTGCTGCATTGATGCTGTTTACCACCCCCTCCTTGAAAAATGCCTGTGCTTATTACTAGTTCCTATAAAGTGCTGAGACCCAAATCTGTCTAGCTCTGGCCCTTCCCCCAAGATTCAGCCTCCTGTACTCGACTGCATGTGAGACATCTCCCCTTGGATGGCCCACAGGCACCTTACTGTGACCAAAAGAGAATTGGTCGTCTTAGTCCCCATCTCAACTCTAAAGTGGTCTTCCTCCTCTGTTCCCTATCTCACTTGGTGGCGGCACCATCTACCCTGTCCTGTTGACTCTCGAATACTTCCCAAATCTGAGGTTTTGTGTTGCCGTGTCTACTTCCCCTAGTGTCTCCTTCCCTCTATCAGACTAAGCTTTTCAAGGGCAAGGACTCTACATCAGCTGTCTGTGCCCCAGCACACCACACAAGTCTAGGCACCAAACAGGCCTCAGTAAATGTTGTTGAATTGAACCATGCTCTGCTCTCTCATTCCTAGCAGTGCTGTCCTTGGTGGGAGCTGACCCAGTGCCTGGGGAATGAATGAAGTGGGAGTCTGGATGCCAAGACCCTCTTAGTCCCTGATCCCCCTATTGAGTCCAAAAGTCTTTCTTTAACCCTGATGACATTTGGGACACAGAGGTATTTGTAAGATTTTAAAAGTGGCTTTGTAGACAAAGTCAGTCAAGGCAAGACTTCCAGAAATTGGGACTGAACAGCCACATTGCCAGATGTGTGCTCCAGACTAGAAGTGATGTGGATGGGTGGGAAATTGGGAGGAGAACCAAAAGGGCCTGGATGAGTCAGAGTTTCGAGAGGAGGCATTTGAACAATTCAAGCAGGAGAAAGAATAAAGCAAGTTTCAAAGTCCAGAAGGAACATGGCATGTGTATGTAATGGGAGGGAGGGAATGACAAGAGCAGCATGGAGAGGTTTGGATAGGTGGCCTTCAAGGTACTTTCCAATCCTAAGTGCCTGCAGAGTGGAAGCTGCTGGTCTTGGAGAAGTCTGGACCACAGAGATCTTCTCCCAACCCAAGCATACCAGAGGGATGCGAGACATGCCAGCAGTAACAGCGGCTCACTTGGGTACGATTTCTTGTGCACAGATCCTGCCTTTCCC
This sequence comes from Mandrillus leucophaeus, assembly GCF_000951045.1. Taxonomy (NCBI): domain Eukaryota; kingdom Metazoa; phylum Chordata; class Mammalia; order Primates; family Cercopithecidae; genus Mandrillus; species Mandrillus leucophaeus. The sequence continues at coordinate 396,278 of NW_012108175.1, read as the reverse complement.
AGATAAGCAGTGAATCTAGTCCTAATCACCCCATTACACAGAGTGGGGAACAGAGGGTGTTTGCCCAGGTATTATGCTGCAAGTCAGAGCTGGGGCCAGAATCCAGATAGCCTGTCGTTAGTCCCATGCTCTTCTGTAATACTCCACTAGATTGTATTATTGCAGAAAGCATCTGTTAAACACAGAACTTGGCTTTTGTTTACCCCAGAGAAAAAATAAAAGATACTATTGGAAATTAAGTGTCAGGCATGGTGCTGTGTTTTTTTGTAGAGGTTAATTTCATTTACTTTGACACAGCAGTCTTGGGAGGTGGAAGTATTATGTATTATAATCTATTTGACAGATAAGACATTGAGGCTCTAAGGAGTGATGGGACTTACCTAATAGCCACACATTTGTTGATGGTGGGACAGGGATCTTGGCCCAGGTGGTGTGAGCCCAAAGTCCACCTTCATTCCATCAGCCTGAATTCTGTGACCTTCTCAGTCCTGAGCTATGACCAGACATACTCGAGGAAGGGGGTGTATTTTAAGATTCGCATCACCCCTGCACCTTAGTGGTCAGACTAATGGCTCAAGATAGCAGGTGGGTAATCATAAGCAGGCTGATGAGGCGTTTTGCCAGTATCAAGTGTCTGGGAATATTTGTTATTAATCACACTAATGGACCACCATGAGAGGACAAAGTTTCTCTCTGGCTTTTCATCTGATAGGGCTGGAAGCTTTTCAAGCACTTTCCCCAGCCAGCCAATATCAATTTAATTTGAACTACTATCCCCTTGGAATATGAAATTGGCTCCATAGACAGGATCTCCCAGTCAAGTCATCAGCCCCCCAGCCCTGCCCCCACTGACCAGTCACCCTGCATATGTGACCAGTCTGCATGTGCCCAGAGAGAAAACAGCCTGCTGAGCTCATGGCCCGTCTGTGAACCATCCGCATCCATTTGTGACCAGGTGCCCGTTAGGTACCAGGTTCTATGAGAGGCTCTGTGAGGGGTACTCACCCTCTTCTCACCTCGAGCTCCCCTTCCCAGCAGCTCTGTATCTGTTGGTGGTTTTGCTGTTGGCGCCGTCTTTTGTGTGCACAGTGTCATCATCTTTAACTCTGCCTGAACCCTGCCATCAGTCACCAAGCCCTGCTCTCTGTCTGTCTGTGTATCCTTCACAGCTTCACTCCATCCCATCTCCACTGCCAGTGCCCCAGGTCAGCCCTCCCCGACTCTGGCCTCAACTGTCGGAACAGGCTCCTCCCTGGTCTCCCTGCCTCCAGGCTGCCTGTCCAGGCCAGCTTCCACATGGTCACCATGGTGATCTTCAGAAACATGGCCTTCATGTGTACTCAGAATTGGCAAGTGACCCCTCACACACACACCAATGCACACACATAACTTCCCAGCCCTCTCTTCCTCCCACGGCTCCTCAGCACAGGCCGTGCCCTCTAGCTGGGCTACTCACTGCACGCAGCAGCACCATGTGCTTGCTCTTGTCTCTGGGCTTCCCGGGCCCTACCTCCTGCACGAAAGCCCTCCCTTGGTCTTTCCTGCCCTCCTCGTGCTCTCTGTCTCCCTCAGCCCCGCAGTGCCTGCAGTAGGTTTGCAGTGCTCATCTGGCCTCCCTCCCACATCCTGCTTTGTCTTGTCAGCCGCTGCTTTTTTTTTCTTTTCCTCCATTCCAGGCTGGGCTGTAGCTGCTCCCATAAAGGGATCACAGTTTGTGTTCCACGCAGAAGGAGCCCAGAACACTTCCAGGCATATCCTTGGAGCTCAAGACAGGTTGCTCAGCTAGGCCAGAGAAGAGAGGGATCTGCTCATTTCCAGCCCTGCAGGCCTGTTGGCTGTTTTGTGTATTTATGTAGCTTTTAAGTGCAGACTAATAGCTATCATTTATTGCATGCCCACTATGTGCCAGGCACTGTGCCAGGCATTCTATGTGAGCTTTCTTATTTACTCCTCCCAACAATCCTATACATTAGGTATCATTATTGTCCTCATTTTACCTGAGAATGGAAGTGAGGCACAGAGATGAACCACAGAGCTTGTTCGGGGTCCATGGTCCTGTTGTTTCTATGTTCTGTCTGCTCTACTACACTGCCTTTCAGAGGCAGGTCTGGAAGTTCAGAGACCAAGTTCGAACCCTGGAGTGTTGGGGTATGAAGTGGCTTGGGATTTTGAATCTTTCCTACCCCATCCCTCCCTTTGCTCAGCATCTTCAAAGCCATGGGGCAGGGCCTGCCAGACGAGGAGCAGGAGAAGCTGCTGCGCATCTGTTCCATTTATACCCAGAGTGGAGAAAACAGCCTGGTGCAGGAGGGCTCTGAGGCCTCCCCCATTGGGAAGTCTCCATATACACTAGACAGCCTGTATTGGAGCATCAAACCAGCCAGCTCCAGCTTCGGGTCTGAAGCAAAGGCCCAGCAGCAGGAGGAGCAGGGCAATGTTAATGATGTCAAGGAAGAGGAGAAGGAGGAGAACGAGGTCTTGCCAGACCAGGTAGAGGAGGAGGAAGAAAATGACCAAGTGGAGGAAGAGGAGGATGAAGATGATGATGAAGACGATGATGATGAAGATGATGAAGAGGAAGACAGAATGGAGGTGGGGCCTTTCTCTACAGGGCAAGAGTCCCCCACTGCCGAGAATGCTAGGCTTCTGGCCCAGAAAAGAGGAGCTTTGCAGGGCTCTGCATGGCAGGTTAGCTCAGGTAAGAACTACTTTGTCCCCACATGAACTTCTTTTCTCTTTGGCTGGCTCTTGAGGCTTCCTTCTACCCTAGGAAGAGATGGAAAGTAGTAGGAGGTAGCCAATGTGAGGCAAGCCTGGAGGCAGCCTGGTGCATAGATGACAGGTGGCTTCTCCCGCCTCTTAGGATGGAGCCTATGAGTGCCAGGGACCACTGTCAGGCTGCTGGCTACCTCATATAAAGAGCACATTCTGAGAGGATGACATGGGTGTGAGCCCTGGGCAGTAACATAGAGGCAGAAGATAGCAAAAAGCAGGGAGTGTGTATGTATATGGTTCTGCACGTGTTTTTCACTTGCAGTGAGACAGTGCTTTCTGTGTATGTGTGTGTGTGCCTCGAGGCTGGCTGGTCATGAGACAAGATTTTGCTGTGTGTATTAGAAGGAACCTAGGGCATTAAGTCAGAGAAACAGGAAGTGAAATCACAAGAGAGAATAAGGAATGCTGTGATTTTTAGGTGAGCACACAAATTAGTGAGACTGAAGCCAGGAAGAGGCTGCAGGGAGGGTTAGTGATAGGGATCTGCTCTTCCTTTTGAGTACCCTTGCTTAGGTTAATGAACAGGAACCTCGGAGGCTGGAAGACCCGGAAGGAATGACAGAACAGCGTGGAGTCTGTGTGCTGAAGCCTGGGGAGGGAGGGAGAACAGCTGGGCCTGTGTGGTGTGGGGTGGGCAGTGGCAGAAAGTGAGAGGGGAGGCAGTGAATGAGTTTATAGAGAAAGATACTATGGCCTTTGTTTGCCCTTGTATGGACAGGGTGGAAGGGCTGGAACATAAAACGTAAAATCTGTCTCTCTGTGTGTATATGGGCGTGTGCCTGTACCTGCTGGCCAAACCATGGCCCAGTGACAAATAACTTAGGGCAAGGAGGGCTGTGTTGGGGGATCTTTGTAAATATTGAAAGGGAGGGGCATTGGCATAAGCAGAATTGTGTGTGTGTGTGTGTGTGTGTGTGTGTGTGTGTGTGTGTGTAGGAAAAAGGGAAAAGTAGGGGCAGTTAAAGAAGTCATGGCCAAGCAGGCTGTCGTACAGCTTTGTGAAGAGGAGGCAGGGTTGCTGAAATCCATGAGGGCTAATAGGTGTCTGTGAGAGAAAAGTGACAGCATTGAGGTTGGCATCTATGGAGGGGTAGTGGGAACAGGCAATGAGATATAGCCATCCAGAGGTGGCCTGTATGTTCACACCATCACTGGGGACATGTACAAGGGTATCAGGATAAAGAAGCAGGGGCAGTGATGTAGACAGCATTGGGGATATTAGTGATGATAGATGATTGGGTCAGTGACAGAGCCTATGTGGGTAGTGGTCCCTGTGCACGAAGGTGTCTCTGTATCATGGAGTAATGCAGGACATTAAGACAGGCACAACTTCCAGTAAGAGAGCCAGGGGAGGGGGATGGACAAGTAGAGGAACAGTCCTTCCTGAGGAGCTCTGGGTTACATAAAAAGTTGGTCCAGGGTTGACACATTATAGAATGCCAGGGGCATTATGACAGGGAGAATTCTTTGAGTACCAGGGAGATGCAGAAGGCCAGAAATGGAAACTACGTGGAATGCACTAGCGAAGGCTTCATTTGAAAACACTGAATGCATTTGTGGAAGGATGGGGAGGGACATTTAATATAATACTGTGTGGTAGGTGTCTCAGTGATAGGACAGAGCGGGATGGGGGATGCCTGGCATCCCCATTCTAAAGTGGAGCGTCTGTATGTGGGGGGATGTGAGTTGTGAATGTGGAAAGTCTAGAACGTTAACTCTTTCCCTCTCTCCTTTGCCATTGCTCCTTCTGTGTGTACACATGTGTGGGGAGGTAGGGACAGGAAGATTCCTGGTTGTATGCCAATGAATGAGGTTTGTGGGAGGCAGGGAGTGAACAGGACAGTCACTGAGTGAAGGGCTTATGTATGTGTGCTTCTGTATACATACTTGGGGGGCTGTGAGGGGTGGGATATGTAGTGAGACAGCCCTTCCCCAGAAAAGGGGTGTACCTTGTGCATCTTGGGGCAAGAACTGCAGGGGGCAGGGGAACATATTATCTCAGGGAGTCCACCCTGAGATGGGCATGGGGGGGTGTGTGTATCTCTGCATTAAGAAAATATGTGGTATTCAAACAGGCAGGGGAGTGTGTGTGTAGATTTGTAGGAAATCTAGGTCATTCAGATACTCTGAGGTACTGGTGGATTTGGGGTTTGCGGGGGAGGTGCTTTGGGAATTCTGGGACATCCAGACCCTCCATGATGTGTCCCTATGTATGTGTCTGCAGACAGGGAAATAGGGGTGAGGATGAGAAGTTGAAGCAGTGATACAGCCAGGTCTGAAGTTGTTGTTTGTGTCTGTGTGGGAACATGCCTGGGCAAGTAGGAAAAGAGCAAAGAGGGACAAAAATGTCTGTAGTTGTATACTTGTATATGGAAACAAATAGAGGGGAAGAAGGACCATAAAGAATGTGTGGTGAAGCACTCTGGTGGAGAGGGGCTCATGAGAAGTGATACCGAGAGCAGTGAAGCTGGAGATCCTGAGAGAGCCCACCCGTGCTAAGTGGGGTGGGTGGATGGACAAGGTGAGCAGGCCTGTACACCAGTCGGAGAACCAGCTCATCAGCCCAGTCTTGCCACTTCCCTTTGCTCCACAGAAGACGTGCGATGGGACACATTTCCCCTAGGCCGAATGCCAGGTCAGACCGAGGACCCAGCAGAGCTCATGCTGGAGAATTATGACACCATGTATCTTTTGGACCAGCCTGTGCTAGAGCAGCGGCTGGAACCCTCAACATGCAAGACTGAGTGAGTGCCCATGGCAACAGGATTTCTCACCCCCTTTCTCTGCCACCTGTGGGAGGGAGAGAAGACAAGGTGAGGTGGGTGGGGGAGGTAGCTGTCCCCAGTCAGGGCCTAAATGAGTGAAGTGTAAGCCCCAGTCCCTGGCTGGGCCCTTGCCAGCTCTCCCTGTCCCTAGTGTGGGGAGCCAGTGAAGTAGCCACACAAGCTGGGCTTAGCATCCCTCTCAGATTGCATTCAGTTTGTGCTTATGGATGGACGTGTGTGTGTGTGTCTGTGCACACATTTTGGGAGGAGTAGGGTCCATAGCTTTCAGCGGATTCTCTTAACTGGTCCACCACTCCTAAAAGGTCAAGAATAGATGCTCTCATCCAGCTTTTTCATGTTCCTGAGGAGAAAACTAAGGCTCAGAAAGGGGAAGGGATTTGTCCAAATGTGCACAGAGTAGTCAGTAGGCCTCCCCACACTGTCCAGGCACCTTGGTAGCAAGGCCTGCACACGGCTTCATGCTGTCCCTCGAAACTCGCCTCTGAATCACAGGCGTGGGAGCCCTTGGGTCACCAGGGAGCCAGGAACCAAGCAGCCCTTGCTGAGGGGCTATGCTGGTAACACAAAGGAGCCCATCCAAAGGGCCTATACATTCCAGAATGCTGGGCCATTCTGACCAGGGGAATCCTGTGAGTACTAGAGAGGAACCCCTGCAGGGCCCTGAAACTGAGTCTTTCCCTTTGCTGCCTGCCCACTCCCTGGGAGATGAACCCCTCTTCATCTGGACATTCTGGGAGAGGGCTATAGAATCCAGGGGCCCCAGAAGCAGACCAGACCCAAGGCAATGCCATGGACTCTGTCCAAGGCCACGGGCCAGGGCCAGCAGGCCTCTTGGAGAGGAGAGGCGGCAGCTGGGGAAGCCAGGAGATCTGTAGTTGGGAGTGGGATTCACATGTCTGAGACAGAGGTGCCCTTACCCGTCCTTCCCACCCAGCCTGGACCTGGGTAAGGATGGCTTATTGAGTACCATGGATATCAAGGGTGAGGGGTGGGCAGCTGGAGCTGTTCAGTCAAGAAGGAAGCTGATTCAGCCCAGCTCCCACACCAACTGTAGTCAGGAGGTTTCCTCTGCTGTGGAGGGGCATGCCCATCCCTGCTCCTTGTCTCAGCTCCACCCCTGACTTGGCTATGTGGCCTTGGGCAAGTCCATTCCCATCTCTGGGCCTCAGTTAACTTGTCTGTAAGATTGTGGGTGATGGGAGGTGGTGGGACTAGATCATCTATAAGGGTTTTTTCAGCTGCAGTAGTGTAACCATGGATCTGCCTGAGGGTAGGATGATGGCTTTGCTCTCAGCTGTCACCCTCACCCAGCTGGAAGGACCTTGACCTGCGGGAAGCAGGGGAAGCAAGAGTGTTATGAGCAGGGCCAGGGAGAAGGAGGGCAGAGCCACCCTCCCTAAAGCAATCTTGCAATTGTGGGCCTTGTCTTACAGCCCAAGCCTGGCCGTGGACCCCTTAACCAGCTATTGGGTGTGGGAGGGATCCAGCCTGGAGTGCCCTGGCCCCCAAGCTCTAAGGCCTTGAAAGGTGGCCCTGTTAAGGCAGCTACTTTCAATGTCTTGGGAGTCAGGTGGTGTGGGGCCCCCTCCCCTGCCTCAACCCAAACAGCTCTACTTTAATCTGGTTTATCTACTAGGACTCTGCATAAAGCTTCATTTGAAAAGCTCCTTGCCTCCTTCCCTCCTTTCCTCAACTGAGGAGAGGGCCAAGCCACCCCTGGGGCCCACATGAAGTCGTTTCTAGGATTTGCTCCAGCCTCTTTGTAAAGCCAGACAGGAGAGTGGGCCCATCCCACAGATACACACATGTCAAGCACACTTGGCCCCTCCAGAGCCTAAAGCTGCCTCCTTCCCTGACTGACCTCCCACTCTTTCCTCAGCACCTTGGGCCTGAGCTGTGGTGTCGGCAGTGGCAACTGCAGCAACAGCAGCAGCAGCAACTTCGAGGGCCTTCTCTGGAGCCAGGGGCAGCTGCATGGGCTCAAAACTGGCCTGCAGCTCTTCTGATGGCCATCCCTGGTGCAAGTGTTCATCTAGCCCTGGCAGGGCAACAGCCTACCCCCTAGTACAACTGATGCTCCCTGAGACAACCTGGGAGACAGCCTGGATCAGCCACATCAACTCAGTTGTCCACCACAGGGGAATTTTGAATGTCTTTTGTTTTTGTTTTGTTTTGAAAAATAATAAACAGGCAACTGTAGTTTTGGTGTTTGTGAGATGAAGAGGGTGGGTGTGGGGCAGACCAGTATAGTTTTCCCTTTACTGTGGAGGCTCCAGACAAGGCTTGACCAGGAACCAGGTCCTGAGGCCCTGTGGGCCTCTGACTCTGATTGCTCCCATAACTAGGCTCCACCCATATCTTATTCCGGACTCCTCGAACCATTTCTGTTCTCAGCTGTAGTATGAGGCTAGCTCACTTGGAAGCATCAGGCCCCAGAGGCACTGCTGGCTACAGAGCCTAGCAAGTGGCCAGGTGGTTTGTTTAGAGTCTCCCTGACAGTGGGAAGAGTCAGGCCGCCTTGCTGCTACCCAACAGGCTTCCTGCTATTCTCCACACCTGCTCACACTATACACCAAACAGCAGTTGAAAGCCAGAGAGATTTTCTTTGTCACTTCTGCACTCTTTTGGCCTAGAAAAGATGAGAGTGGGCTTCCTTGTGGTGTGCATTAGAGCAAGAGAAATATCTTAGGGACTGATCTGCTGTTCTCTGTGGTCACCAAATCCCCTCAGAAACTCACCTCACCTTAGAGTGCCTACCCCATGTCAGCCCTGAACTAGCAAGAGATAGGGATGAATAAACCATGTTTTCATTTCTTAGAGCCTTCAGCCTGGTGAGGAAGGACAGAGTCACCAAATGATAACCTGATGATTCTGCTAGGTGCCTTAAGGGATTTCTGTAAATGGCCACACCAAGAAATGATGGAGAGGGCTTATACTAAGAAAATGCCAAAGAGGAATTTGGTAAAAGTGCTGTGCCAGAGCCCAGACAAGAGTTTTAACTTGGATTAGGACCCCTAGAGTATCTACAACACTTCAAAGGATATACTGAGTATCATTGTGGGTATGTGTATAATCATTTTTCTAAGGGGCTGGTCCACAGATTTTATCAAGTTGTCAAAGGGGTCCATTAGCCCAACAGCCCAGCAGTGTTAAGATCTTTCCTGTGTATGATCCAAGCAATAGGCATGGGCAAAGCAGTCTTGTGCAGCATCAGTTTCCTTCCAACTCTCCCCTGTCCCGTCACGATGGCAAATGCTAGAAGTCTGTTGGCATCTTGGAATGTCAGAGCTGGAAGCGTTCTCAAAGAACATATAGGCAGCCGGACACAGTGGCTCACGCCTGTAATCCCAGCACTTTGGGAGGCCAAGGCGGGCGGATCACGAGGTCAGGAGATCGAGACCATCCTGGCGAACACGGTGAAACCCTGTCTCTACTAAAAATACAAAAAATGTAGCCGGGCGTGGTGGCAGGCGCCTATAGTCCTAGCTACTCGGGAGGCTGAGACAAGAATGGCATGAACCCAGGAGGCGGAGCTTGCAGTGAGCCAAGATCGCGCCACTGCACTCCAGCCTGGGGGACAGAGCGAGACTCCGTCTCAATTAAAAAAAAAAACAAAAACATGTAGGCTACATCTAGTGAAGGGATTTGCAGTTGTGTACTTCAGGAGGTACTCCAGTGCCTGCTCTGTGGGGAGATAGGTGCCACAAGCTCTGGGTTCCCATCCAGCACTTCACCAGATTCTTATGTATTGGAATCATATATAAGATTTCTTTGGAAAGATGTTTTTGTTTTTGTTTTTGTTTTTGTTTTGTTTTGAGACAGCCTCACTCTGTCGCCCAGACTAGAGTGCAATGGCACGATCTCGGCCCACTGCAATCTCTGCCTCCCGGGTTCAAGTGATTCTCCTGCCTCAGCCTCCCAAGTAGCTGGGATTACAGGTGCCCGTCACCAAGGCCGGCGAATTGTTTTTTGTATTTTTAGTAGAGATGGGGTTTTGCCATGTTGGCCAGGCTGGTCTCAAACCGTTGACCTCAGGTGATCCACCCGCCTCGGCCTCCCAAACTGCTGGGATTACAGGCGTGAGCCACCTCACCTGGCCAGAAAGATGGGTTTTGCGGCTAAAAGAAAATAAATAAGGTCTGGAAGTCACAGTTCTAGTCTACACCCCCACCCCGCTCCATTGTATGCATTGAGACAGTGGGATAGGAAAAAAAAAAGGGATTTGTCTAAGGCCACAGAGCAAGTTAATAGGTCGGCATAGATCAGTGTTCTCTAGCAAATGTGGACATCACCTGGGTACTTGTTAGAAATGCAAATTATTGGACTCCACTCCTGACTCGAATCAGAAGGGGTGAGAGTGGACAGCAATCTTTGGTTTAGCAAGCCCTTGAAGTGATTCTGATGCACACTGAGGTTTCAGATGCACTGGTATACAGGAAAAAGCTCGCCAAAGACCTGGGTTCCAGACCAGCTCTACCAGTTAAGAGGAGCAACCTTGGACAAATCATGCCACAGTTTTTTTCACCTGCAGGGAGATAATATTTGCCTCACATGCTTATAAGGATTGAAACACAATAGATGGGAAAGTGTTGTTTAAAGCATATTATGCTTTGTATGTGTGAGTGGTGTAGGTTCATGCCAGGGTTGATAAACCTTGAAATTGGGACTGAGGTCTCTATATAAATAACCCATTGTTATGCTTTCCCCTGGCCCTCAAAGACTGATCTAAAGATGAGAAGCAGACTACATGAGCTCATTTCTAGTCCAGGTCCAGAGAGTAAGAGCCAAGGGTCATTGTTGGCTGGTGTCCTTCTGGAACCTGGAAGTTCTGAGGCCAGGTTGAAGGGCTTTGGACGGCAGGGGTTGGTGGGTGGGGAGTGGAGCTGTCAGGAAGCAACCTTACTTAGCCTAGTGCCCATGGATGTTTTCTGTCTGATTAGAGATAGACTGATTAGAAAGTCTGAACTGCACACAATTTTCATTTTTGTTTTTATTTTTGGAGACAAGGTCTTGCTGTGTTGCACAGGCTTGAGTGCAGTGGCACAATCATGGGCCACTGCAGCCTCCAGTTACTGGGCTCAAGCAATCCTCCCACCTCAGCCTCCTGAGTAGCTGGGACTACAGGTGTGCACCATGACACCTGGCTAACTTTTGAATTTTTTGTAGAGATGAGGGTCTTCCTGTGTTGCTCAGGCTGGTCTCAAACTCCTGGCCTCAAACTCCTGGCCTTAAGTGATTTTCCTGTCTCAGTCTCCAGAGTGCTGGGATTATAGGTGTGAGCCACTGTGCCCAGCCTGAAATGCACACATTTAACTGGGAAACAAGGACAGGGGTCAAGGAAAGGGAGCATAGATTATATTATTATTCAACAACAGTAATTCAGAGAGTCCCCTCTGATAGGTAATTCATCAGTGGCAAATAACATGGTTCCCGTGCCCAAGGAACTCCCTGTTTTGTAGTAGAGACGGTGTGCCAAAGTGAGTGACAAGAGCTAAGAGGTATTGCTCAATATTCCTGCAAGGCCCACTGTGGGGAGGGACTAACAATGGCTTGACCAGGAGGTTGGACATTGCCACTGGATCTTTAAAGGCAAGAGTACTAATCAGAACAAGGAGTAGAAGGAAGGTCAAAGTCTGGAGAGGTTGAGAAAGCATGGTTGGGGGCACAAGTGCAGGGTACAGGATAATTGGAACATGGTGATGTGAAGGACTTGGTATTACATGAGGCCCGAGGGGAGGTGGAGAGGGATATGACCAGACTAGTTCATTTTCCACCTGAGATTAGGGCAGAACGACTGGACATTTGTTGATTGTCCCTTTTTGGAATTCTAGTAGTTCTTACCACTCTACTTACCCTCATGCTGCCACTGCCCTCCAAGGAAGTCTTAATTTCTTACTCTATTCTCTGAGTGTGCTTCATTCTCCCACTAGAGTGCAAGTTCCCCAAGATGGACTGTTCCTCTTCTGTCTGCCTAGCTTAGTATAGGCCAGACCCCCCCAGCCGGTACTCAGTAAGAACTTGATACGTGTATGCCCGAGGAATGTGACAGGAAGAGTAAGAGACAGAAGAGGAAAAAGGTGGGGAGAGACGAGCACTCTTAGTCCCATGGAGGATGATAACAAAAAAAAGATTCTCAGATTCACAAATAGCCTCTTCCAAAGGCTTGTAGGCTGGGCTCTGCTGCAACCATCATAGCTGCCTCTACCTTTAGAATGAGACTAGCCTGGAGTGCGGTGGAGGGTAGGTAGGAGGCTCCAGAGAGAGAACCAACTCCACTATGATAAAGGGCTTACCGGCCTGGGAGTCATGAGGCCTGGGCTTCCAGTCCTGCCTTTGCCACTAATTCTGTTTAGCCTTGGTCAAATCTCTTCAGTGCTCTTGGAGCCTCAGTTCATGTACTATACCCTGAAGGGGTGGATGCAGCTGAGCACTCTGAGTGTGAAGTGTAGGATAGGAGGCACCTTTTGGCTCTGATATTCTGGCTGAGACAGCAGATGATGTATCTTTGGGCCTGAGGCTATTCAGGGGAGAAACTATAGGCTGCATACAAAAATTAAGTCTGGGCCCTGGGCCCACCACTTGGCTCTGACTGGTGGGCAAAAGCAGGCCCAGCCCTGCCCTGCAGGGAACGCCAGTTCGATTAGCACTTGGAACTGTTAGTCTTCAAAAATTTGAGGACATATACTTACTGTGGTAAAATTCAGATGAACACATCTGGGGAAATCCCTGGCTTTATGGTTTATCCCAATATAAGTCGCAAGGACATAAATCTAATACTTTAGGAGCAAACTAGAGTATATGTATATGTATGTGTGGTATGGCTTTTGTTGTTGTTGGTTTTTGTTTGTTTTTTGTTTTTTGTTTGTTTTGTTTTTTGAGATGGAGTCTCTGTCGCCCAGGCTGGAGTGCAGTAGCACAATCTCGGCTTACTGCAACCTCCAACTCCTGGGTTCAAGCAATTCTCCTGCCTCAGCTTCCCGAGTAGCTGGGATTACAGGTGCGTGCCACCACACCCGGCTAATTTTTGTATTTTTAGTAGAGACGGGGTTTCACCATGTTGGCCAGGCTGGTCTAGAACTCCTGACCTCAGGTGATCCTCCTGCTTTGCCTCCCAAAGTGCTGAGATTACAGGTATGAGACACCACGCCCGGCCCATTGTTGTTGGTATTCTTAAAGAAACAGAGCCATGAGTGGTCAGTAGACAAATAGTTTATGCAGTAAATAACTGGTTACAGTTCATTGTTGTCAGCGATACAGCATTTTCCATCACAATGATAGGTGAAACAAATTAAAACCTCATGAAGTAGTCATAGCACATTCATGCTAGTGAGAGCATATTACAAAGCAATGCACGTGCATTATAGGGACAGACAAAACTGGGGAAGGGCTATATTTTCACTCACCTCTGGTTAACTTTGTGTATTTTGTCATTGAGACTTACATTATATTTGGGTCAAACAAAAAACCCAAAGAGATTTTATAAAAGTTTACAACCAATAAACAGTATTGTTTAATCCCACAAATGGATAAAGCAAACTACTATAGCTCAACAATACACAAACCAGGACTAAAAATAGTCAATCTATGTATATAGCTAGCTACCATACAATAGATATTGAATATGCTGTCTTTACAAAGGCATTGGCTATTTTAGACAAGCAGGTTCCAGAAATACACTTGTTTGTTTCCAATGAGAACTAACTATAGTGCCATTTCAGTTGAAGACTACGCACTCCTCAGTGTCAGACCTGAGGATAAACAAACTAGGGGAAGGCAGAGGAGGGTTAGGAGGGAGACCTGAGCGGACTCGACAGCTCAGCATTACTTTCTCTGTGCAGATCCAGACCTGGTTCACAAAGTAGAACAAAGTGTATTGAAATTTTTGGCCCTCAAAAAGGGCATTTGTACAAAGTCCCATACTTACAGCACAGATAGAATGGTAACTGAGTGCCTCTCAAAATGAATTCTTCTATGTTAGAAGAAAACTCAGGGCCAAAGGTTAATGGAAATCAGTGTTTAAATTACTGTATAAAGATAATTTATTCCAAAATAGAAAAAAATGAATTTTAGAGAAGTATTCTCCTGGAAACTAGCAGGGGGTGGGCAGAGAGAGAGAGAGAGAGAGAGAGAGAGGGAGAGAGAATCATGCTATGTGCTTTATTACTTAGAAGAAGAAAAGTTTCGTAGACCATTTCCATAAGGCATCTGTCATTCTCCCTTCCATACCTGGCACCTTAAGAGAGAGTGCAATGGCTCGATATTACCTTTGAAAAGGCTTCTTTTCCTTTGAGTTGTCTTACAGAAAGGGTGCCCTGGATTGACCATGCCACTCCGGGGTCACACTTCTCCTTTAGATCAAAATGAAAACAACAAAATCACAAAAAGAAGAAAAAAAATCAGAAAAGCTACAAAATTGAAGGCCTCAACAGGCACAGACTTGCTATGAGGTCAGAAAATCAGTGAAATAATTAAAATTACAAAGCACCTCTTGCAAAACACACTGTTTCTTGAAAACCACACAAAACGCTTTGTAGTAACCCCTGCTGAGCGCTTAGAGGTAAGTATCCTGAAGGACACATGCTTAGCCCCATGAGGGAAGCTTGATTTTATTATCAAGGCAGCCGAGGGGGTCCCAATGCTTCTTTGTTACTTGCTGTTTTATAATTACAGACAAAATGGAAAGTCAAGAAGTGCCTAGACCTCAATATAAAGAAAATGTTTCTTTAATAACTAAGAACCATGCTGTATTTATGTATTCATATTTGTATAGCTCCATTTATAGATTCTTGCAGATGAGTCACTAACACTGACACTTTTTACACAAAATCCCTTTTTCAAGGACATATTAAATTTAATAGGCTAAAGAGAACTTATGCAATATAATGCTTGAAATTGTACACGTGATAACTGTGCACTGGTAATAAAGAGGCCTTGAAAAATTGTTTTTGTCTATAAATTACTACTGCCCTTTAGAAATAAAAGCTCCCTCACAACCCCTGAGCTACTTCCCTGTGACACACAGTGCCACAAACCTCATGGTGAAAATTCAGTGCCAAACCTAGCTTAAGATGAGTTTTGTACATTTGTTTCTATACAATCAGGAAAAAAAGAGATACAATTTGTATCAACAAAAGGTCATTTCTGGTTATTTGAGGCATTGCTCCTAGCCGCTTTTGGTTCATACCAAAAAGAAGAATGAGAGGAGGATGACAATCATTTTTAGTAAATCAGAAATACATATGCTGCCTTAAAAGAATTTTCTGTATTGGGAGGAGCTTACACGTTTTCTGAGTACTAAATATGAACATGTTCAAGACGAATTATAGGTGACAAGATTAATCTTGTGCTTCCCTGTAAATTGTACAGCTCGTGGATACTGTGGTGCCATTGACGATTTTGGTAGGAAGATGAACTAACTGGCACATAGGCAGTAGCATCATCTGAGATTGTCAAATACCCTGATTTAGACACAGGTCCAATTTAGAAAGTCCAAGAAGTTGAAGGTATGAAATGGTGTTTGTGTGAAATAGCAAGCACTGCAGTGGCAACTGTCACTCTGTGGACCTACCTGATAGAAAATACTTTTACTCTTTTTCAATATGCTGGGGTATACGAAGATCAGAGGATAGGAGATAGAATGTAAAGCTGTGGTTAACTGAAGTGAAACATTGGTTAAGATGCAGTATTGATCAACTTGGACAGAGACAGAAAGCCAGAAAGCAGCATGCAAGCCATTATCAAACCACCAGAAACAACCCTGACTACAGCCTCACATTCAGAGTGTTTCACAGTAAGAAACATTTATAGGCAGTGTCACACCTTCTCATGAAGAAACAAAAGGCCAAGGCCCGGCCTTCTCAACTTTCATGAAAAAACGATCATAGAAGTTAGCAAGTTCCAGCTCAGGAAATAGTGAGCTGGTCATGGTTTGAAATATTGAAATATACAGTGGATTCAAAAAGGGAATTCATTTAGTGCAGCTTAAAAAAAACAATAAACACCTCTTCTAGAGGCATTTAGCTATGAAGTTTTCCACCCTGAGCAAGATACAAGTTGCACAAATGGTGTCGCCCAAACTGAAAGTCCTGCCTTCTAGTAACTCATCTAACAATTATTTAACAGCAAGTGCACTCTCTTTGCGTGGATTTAAAGTGCATAACTGAGCCAGCTATTAGTAAAGATGCAGTATCCCCTTTTGGAAACTTCCTTTTTCCACATAGAAAATCCCCTGGTTTTGTTTCCTAGAGAAATTCTGTTCCACCAATGATTGACCTTATTACCCAAAGGGTGGACAGGAAGAGAAAGTGGATACATGGCTGTGCACTGTCCTCCATTACATTTCATCCAGTGATGTTGAATACTGCATAGGTTGGAAGTCCAAAGAGCATCCAATAGTCCCTCCTTGAGTGGAGCTTTTTTATTCACCATTTAATGCCACATGTGTTTGGCCATCTCTCCTGGGATAAGGGAAGTGGATTGTGGTAGTAAGTCCCCTGGTCCTTGTCAAACTCTTCTGAGCTTGTGTAGCACACACATACTATGCTTGGAACTTGAGCTTAACCATCAGTTCCTCTGCAGAAGACTGCAACCTGATCCCTGATTTGCTAAGGTGAAGAGACTTGGAAGCTAAGAACTGTTAATAAATGTTGGCAGGTAAAATGTGCAAAGGAAACAGAGCTGCTTTGCTCTGGTGCCTAAGAAAGCAATGTTCAAATATTGCCATATAATTTTCACTCTCATAACTACTTGAAACTATGAAATGTGACTTAAAATCATCAAGTCAGATTAGTGACCTATACAGCTATAGACGAAGGACTGTGTAGAGCCTACCCTCTCATTATCACTATATAAAAGGTTATACAGAGATACACACACATCTCAAACCAAATATATATATTCATACATGCAATATAATTGCTAATAATAGATTTAAAATATAGTTCTAGAAGCTTCAATGTGACCCTATAGCTTCGTTAATAAAGATTGAATGATCAGATATCCATGCAATAAAGTATGCATTTACTTTTAAATAGTTTTAAATATTTCTATTAGAAAAAACCTAAAAGGTTAATTCAACATATGATCTGATCCTGATGCTTTTGCTCTCTAAATTGGATATATCATCCATACTTTGTAATATAGAATATGTGACTATGAAAACTCTGGTAGGCTGGGCGCGGTGGCTCACACCTGTAATCCCAGCACTTTAGGAGGCCGAGGCGGGTGGATCACTTGAGGCCAGGAGTTTGAGACCAGCCTGGCCGACATGGTGAAACCCCGTCTCTACTAAAAATACAAAAATTAGCCGGGCATGGTGGTGCACGCCTGTAATCCCAGCTACCTGGGAGGCTGAGGTCATAGAATCGCTTGAACCCTGGAGGCGAAGGTTGCAGTGAGCAGAGATAGTGCCACTCCAGCCTGTGTAACAGAGTAAGACTTTGTCTCAAAAAAAAAAAAAAAAAAGAAAAAAGAAAAAAGAAAGAAAGAAACAAAAAAAAGGAAAACTCTGGTAATGGAATCCTCTGGGGTTTCTTACGTCTAGACCTCTCCCCCTGGGTTTTGTCCTCCATTACCTGCATGGTGCAGTGCAAAGGGGCATAGGACTTAGATTTAGAGGACTTGGGTGTGTGTCTTGACTTAGTCATTTGCTAGCAGTGTGACCCTGGCTAGCCACTTAATTTCACTGAGCTTCACCTTCCTTCTCTATAAAAGAGGATGTTAGTAAGACGTACCTCACAGGGTTGTTATGCGCTTAAATGATATAAACACTCTGTAACTTGTAAAGCGCAACACAAATTATTAGTTACTATAATTATTGTGTTAGTGTATTGTTAGTATTAATATTCATATTTGTATAAAGAAATAAGTACTATGTCATATCAACGTGCAGCCCTAAGCTTAGCAACAATCAAGGCTGCCAGTTGCTGGGCATCTGCTGTGTGGGGATTCTTCTCCATCACCGCAAGGACGATGTTAGAAGGGAAAATATTGCAGAGGTTCTTGTAGGTCTGATACTGGTGCTCTGGGATCATATGCTCCCTGGAATCATTGCACATTCCAACCCAAGGATTCCTCCAAAGCTGCTCCATCTTTTCAGGCACGCTCCGTACCATGACTGGCTCATAACATGGTTGCATGAGGCTGTTACTCAAGGGATAGGAGTGGTAGCCATAGGAGTCAGTTGCACAGGGCAGCGGGTCCCAGCTGGCATGCTGTTCCCGGCACAGGGGAGGTCGTCTTTGCCTCACGGGGTTGCTCTCATAGAGGCGGGAGTCAGAAATGCTATCCATCCGAGTCATCACCAGGGCACGGCCTGGCTGGGGGGTTGCCCCAGGATGGATATTGGGAGGCATGGGGTAGTCTGCAGGACAGCTGGAACGTGTTCCAGTTGCTGGGTGCTGGGCATGCAGAGCTAAGTGGGGGACTGACTGTTTGTGGGGGCCTTGCTTAGAATCCTCTGGGCCATAGCTCTGCACTCGTGTTAAGGCTTCATGGTAACCATGAGGAAAAGGCTGAAGTCGGTTCTGGGATGCTGAGCGATGCAGCTTCAAATTGCCTTCAGGATGGGTATCAGCTACAGCCAAATACACGTTGTTGTAAGAGGAATAGTTGTCATTCCTGGTATGGCTCACACGGCTGTCAGGACAGAGATTAGGATTCCGGGCATACACCCCCCGGTCTACTTCAGCCATGTAATACTCTCGATTATGCATGCTGTTGATGTTCAGTTTGGAGAAGTCACCTAACATTGAATAGTAGCCATGGTCCCCCATGGATTCAAACTTTGGGTATTGCTCAGCATAGCTAATAGGGGTCCCATGGCTGTTGGTAACCAGGATGGGAGGATACTGCATGCTGGCCATATGCTCCAAAGAGGCCTTCTGGTGGGGGAAATGGGAGGATCCTGGCACTGGGCTGCTGGCCGAACGGGTGTTGAGTGCACCCACTGCATGGCTTTTTGGGGGTGGGATTGTGGGAACACTTAGGGCAGTCACAAGCGAGGGGACAGAACTAGCCTCAGGCTTACGGGCAATGGACAGCCATTCCTCAGGCTCCACAGCCACAGACCGGATGCTGGGATCTGATTGGCGCTTGGGGGCCACACGTTTGACCTCTGAGGTTATCTCACCTTTGGCACTAGACATCCCTGTGCCACACTTGGCCAGGGTGCCTTCACTCATAGTTTTCACTGTGGACAGTTTGGCACTGATGCGGAGCTCATCAGCCACCGAACGCTGGGGTTGGTTGGCCCGCTCCGGATGGTAGTATTTGCACTTGTGGCCGTAGGTGCATTTTTTGCCTGAAAAATAATGCCTTGGGGTAAGACTCTCTCTCAGTGATGGAACCCTCCGTGCCAGAAACCGTTGTAACAATCTGGTCACTCAGGTTAGGGTTTTACTGTTTGGGGTAAAGGCAGAAAATTAACTGTCCACAAAGATGAGAGACAGACAACACCAAGGCGGCATCACACACTGTGATGGGAGAGAGAAAGTGGAAAGCTATGGAGAAAATTGCAGCATAAAAGCTAATAGCTGGCTGGATGCAGTGGTTCCTGTCCGTAGTCCTAGCAATTTGGGAGGCTGTGGTGGGTGGATCACTTTAGCCCAGGAGTTCAAGACCAACTTGGGCAACATTGTGAAACCCCGTCTGTAAAGAAAAATATAAACAAAATTAGCTGGGCATGGTGGTGCAGATCTGTAGTCCCAGCTACTCAGGAGGCTGCGGTGGGAGAATTCTTGAGCCTGGAAGGTCAAGGCTGCAGTGAGCCATGATCATGCCACTGCTCTCCAGCCCAGGTGACAGAGCAAGACCCTGTCTCAGAAAAAAAAAAAAAAAAAAAGCTAAAGCTGAGCAGTTGAGCAGTTTTAAGTTTTCGATAATGTACAACTTTGCCTAGGCATAATTTGCATGCTGAAGCAGCATAGAGTAACAGAAAGCAGCACAGTGCAGTGCAAAGAGCACAGGTTTGGAGTCCAGTCAGATCTGAATTTCAATTCCAGCTACGTCCCTTACTAGCTATGTGACCTTGGTAAGTGACTTTATTTTGTGAGCCTCATTTTCCTCTTCTGTAAACAAAGTTCATCATCATGCCTATATTATAGGGTCATTGTAAAGATTAAATGAGATAATGAATATGAAGGTACTCTGTGACTTAAATGTTAATTGAGGACAAAAACCAAAACAACCCACAAAACAAATGATCATCCAAAAAAACAGACATTCAAAGTAGCCTCAGATCAAGCAGCCCTGTCACAATGTCAGGCGCACAAACCTTGTATCAGAGGGACTGGGATAAGAGCATGAAAACACTCTAGAAAAGTATATTTATTAAAAAAAGAAGAAAAAAAAGAAAACTGGAAAGGGGCTGGGTGCGTCATGCCTGTAATCTCAGCACTTTCAGAGGCCGAGGTGGATGGATCACTTGAAGTCAGGAGTTTGAGACCAGCTTGGCCAACATGGTGAAACCCCCATCTCTACTAAAAATATAAAAATTAGCTGGGCTTGGCATCGTGCACCTGTAATCCCAGCTACTGGGGAGGCTGAGGCAGGAGAATCGCTTTAACCTGGGAGGTGGAGGTTGCAGTGAGCCAAGACTGCACCACTGCACTGCAGCCTAGGTGACAGAGCGAGACTGTCTCAAAACAAACAAACAAACAAAAAAACTGGAAAGGACAGATCTAAAGGAAAGGTTAGTATTAATTGACAGCAGTCACCTGCCTGAGACACAGGTTCATCTTGGGGCCAAACTCAGTTTCGTATTGCCCTTTCTGCTTCCACAGGCCATATAGGTTTGTTCATTTCCCTGCTCCCAGCAACATAGTTCAGGACTTAGGCAGCTAGAGCACATGTGCTATTGTCACAAGTGACAACTGATCTTCCCTTCAATTCTAGCTACCTTTTCCTCATTCAGTTTCTAAAATTTTTCTTTAAATACCTAACGGTGTACATGAAGACACAAACTTTAACTCAAAGACAGTGGACAAGCCAAGATTTCCCATTTGAAAGGGAAACCTGGAAGAGAAAAGTATTCACAGAAGAATCCTTATGTTTCTGGTGGTACAGAACTCAGTTTTGTACATAGGTACTCACCGTAAGGACATGGTTGCTTCTTATGCTCAGGAACAATGGGTCTCTTTCTTAAGAAATTTTCAAGGCTTGGACCATGGCGTCCTAATGGATCATCTGGAGGCATAAATCTGAAAGCAAGTAAGCAAGAGGTGACTGTCTTCCTTTCTGTCCCCTACTCCTTACTAGGAGTTCAGATTTTCATTACCTCTTGCCTGTACCGTTATCACAGCCTTCTAATTGCCCTTCGTACCTCAAGTCTATCCTCTGCTAATCTAGCAGTTCTTCCCTTTGTTGCCACTTTATCACATAGAAAGGATGATTTTCCCTGTTCATCATTCTTCCATGAACTACATGTTCGAGCCATACTGGCATGTCTGCTGGTTCCACCAACATGCTACCCACTTTCACACCTTCATAACTTTATTCATGATGTCCCCCTCACCTCTCATGCCTAGCAGCCCCCTTTCCTCCATCTGTAAACTTGATCTGAAATGTCATCTCCTCTGGGATGCCTTTTTCTATTACTTCACATAGACAAAGCAATTTTAAAAAAACAACTTTTAACTGTAGCTCTTATAACAAAACACTGTGGTTGTCTCTTTCACTCCTCTACTACACTTTGAGTCCCGTAAGGGTGAGTCCTCTTCCTTATTCATCCTTTTATGTCTGTGGCAACTAGCAAAATGTATGATACACAGTAAGTGTTTGGTAAATGTTTATTAAAGTAAAATCTATTCCTACTGATAACTTGAATATAGGCCTACTGGAAAGAAACGCACTTGTCGTTCACAAAAGAATACATCAGCAACCGCTCCTCTATAAACTTCTTCCATTCTGGCTTTTCAACTTGAAGGTCTCGGTAGTTATCATTGGACACAATGATGCCATCAGAATCAAAAGCCAGTTTGACTATGAACCGGTCATCATAGCAGACAACCCTCCTGCCTTGGACTCTTCGGGATGGTGTGAAGACGAGAATCTTTTCCTTCTCCAGTTTTCGTAGAATATCTTGATCTGTCAAAATATGATTATATGCCACAGAGCAGAAATCATCTTTGGAAATTAACAGTATTACCCCAATATTAAAAATGTAAAAGTTGGTACTGGATGAAGATATTATTTACCCTTAGAGGGAAAGTAGGCCCTGTTCCTGGCTATGATATCAATCTGGATTATGACCTTAGGCAAGTCATCTTCCCCTTTGGACTTCAGTCTTCTTTTTGATAAAATGAAGGAACTGGATTCAATGACATCTAAGTTTTAAAAACTACATGGAGAGTGAGAGTGACACTGATATCTTAGCATTCTTGATGCTTGTTTTGCCCTTTGGCCAAAGCACCAGCTTTTTGGTTGTTGATTTCTAACAGGGAAGTACAGAGGATGTGTCTGCCAGGAGGAAACTAAAGCATCTCTCCTAGGGACTTACATTTTTGGCTTCTGCCTGAGTGAAGGCCAAAACTAGGGTGAAACATCAAGATATAGCAACTGAGTGCTGATCCCCTTTCCTTTTGGTCTACTAGTTGCTGAGGCAAGAAAGCTTGCTGGCTGGGCTCGAGCAGGGCTAGGATCTATTCTCAGATGGAGGCTCAAGAGCCTGTTCAGCAGATGGCAAATAGCTTCACACACAACTCAGACAGTCATTCATGGGACTTTCTCATTAGGCACATCAGGCAACAGCTGATGCTCAGAAGACTGTTGTAAATGAATGTAGAGACCCCTCTGCCATTAGGATTGCATGATGACTTTTGAAAACCTTAGGCATTTTTGCTTTCCTGGACCTCTTCCTCCATAAGAAATGTTAAATATTGGCTGGCCATGGTGGCTCATGCCTGTAATCCTAGCACTCTGGGAGGTTGAGGTGGGCAGATAGCTTGAGCCCAGGAGTTCAAGACCAGCTTGGGCAACATGGCAAAACTCAATCTCTACTAAAAATACAAAAATTAGCCAGGCATGGTGGTACACACCTGTAGTCCCAGCTACTCAGGAGGCTGAGGTGGGAGAAAAACCTGAGCCCAGGGAGGTGGAGGCTGCAGTGAGCCATGATCACACCATGGCATTCTAGCCTAGGTGACAGAGTGAGACCCTGTCTCAAACAAATATAAATATTAAAAATTTCATTTTCAATTGCTTTGGTATAAAGCCAAGGATAACCCAGCTAGATACATCATTTTACATGCATTGCTATTATATTCAATTTTTTCTTCTAATGTGAGAAGAAAATAAAATTAAGACATTTCCATGGGACCTTAACAATATCATTCGCCCTAGGTGCCAGACCTACTGTGTCTCATGGATAAGTTGGCTCTGACTGCTGTGGGACTTTTCTCTCTCTCTCTTTTATTCCCTAATTTGCAAACCCCACAATCACTTCTTTGGTACAGAATGAGATCCATTGTCCACCATGGTGTTTTTACTCTCTTGAAAACTTAGTCATGCTCATAACCAGATTCATCTCCCTTTAGTCTGAAGTCTATGGTCAAATAGAAAAGCACTCCTTTTTTAAAAAAACTATGTGCTTTATCTTTTGCTGAATTGAAGTTTTCTTTATTTAACTGTCAGATGCTACAAAATAATGGTGGCTTTCTTTGAATCTTTTTTCAAATATACACTTAATACAAATACTTTAAATATACTTAACAACTTTGAAAAATAAATATCTAAATTGGGACCATCCCCAAACTATCTTTCCAGATTTGCCTCTAGATGAGAAGAAATACCTTATTTGACATAGTACCTGTAATTGGTGCATCAGGGCGGGATTGCTCCTTTCTCCATGCAGGCACAAATACAGTAATATCTTTATGGCCTTTATCTAGAAACCAATCCACCGCAAGTTGTATTCCTCTGCAGGAGAATTCTTCTTTATTCCCATGGCTTTAGGAAGATACAGAATAAGAGGAGAGAAGATTGATAATAGATAGCAAAGAAATACCTAAAGCAGGATTTTTCTTAGTGTCAAGGTATTAATAATAGACATTTACATTCTTTTCTTTCTTTCTCTCTTTCTTTCTTCCTTTCGCTTCTTTTCTTTTCTTTCTTTCTTTTTTTTTTTTTTGTCTCACTTTGTCACCTAGGCTGGAGTGCAGTGGCACGATCTCAGCTCACTGCAACCTCCGCCTCCCAGGTTCAAGTGGTTCTCCTGCTTCCACCTCCTGAGTAGCTGGAACTACAGGTGCGTACCACCATGCCCAGCTAATTTTTGTATTTTTAGTAGAGACAGGGTTTTGCCATTTTGGCCAGGCTTGTCTCGAACTCCTGACCTCAGGTGATCCGCATGCCTTGGCCTCCCAAAGTGCTAGAATTACAGGCATGAGCCACTGTGGCCAGCTATGACATTTACTTTCTTGATAATGCCAAGTAACATGCTTTTTAAAGAGCAAATCAAGTTATTTTTATTTAATTGTTACAAATTTGCCATTAGTATTACAAACTTCATTCAAGGCCACAGATGGTTAGTAACAACTCCCAATTTATTGCAGCCCTGATGGCTATCTCCTATCACTAGTTCCATTTTCTCTCTTCTCTTTCTGTTTCTCCTACCACTTTCTTTTCAAAGATTGCGATATTCACAAAAAATGAAAAAAGTAAAGGTATTACTAGAGGTTTAAAGTTTATATAGAGTATTAATTCGGGATAAGTCCTAAGCACATATATATTAAGCTTCAAAAATAACATCAACAGCAAAAAAGATATGCACATAAATGCTCACTGAAAATTCTTATTACATATATCCATTTAATATAATGCACCAACAAAAATCATATTCATGAAAATTTTAAGATGTAGGAAATGCTCATAATTCTGAAAGAGAAAAGAAAAAATACAGACTATATATAATGTAACACCAATTTTGTAGAAGAAAACCTATGTATAAGCTTAGAAAAAATATGAGAAATAAGTACATCAAAATATTAATAAATGTTGTTGTTCTGTGTGAGAGGATTATAAGTGATCTATTTTCTTCCTCTAATTCCAAAATATCCTTAAAAAATCAACTATTTCTGGCCGGGTGCAGCGGCTCAGGCCTATAATCCCAGCAGGTTGGGAGGCCAAGGTGGGAGAATTTGCGACCAGCCTCGGCAACATAGCGAGACCCCATCTTTATTAAAAAGAAAAAAAAAATTCAAGTATTCTTTCTATAATCAGAACATGATATAAAGGAGAAGAAACTGTCAGAATTACTTATATGAATAAACATTGTGAAAACTTAAAAAGCCAAACAGAATTCATTTAACTAGAATTTGGAAGAGGGAAAATTTGCAGATAAATTGGGAAAAGGTGCACTAGATTTGTGCCTTGTTTGGCTGTGAAAATTATGATCTCTTAGCGTGGTATCTAGTGCTCTGACATATACATAAACCACACTAAATTATAGTTAATTAAACAGCTTGGATGGGAACAAATGGGCATACGTGTACCAATTCTACTACAATCAAGTGGCTATTGTCTGTTAAGACTGATCAGAAGGAAATAATTGTTTTGTTAGAAGGCTAATTAAGACAATGTGATGGGGCTTCTCGCTTTTGATTCCTCACCTTCTCACTGGCACTAGCTCACTCAGCTACAACAAAAATGACCTCCAACATATTGTTCGCTTTCGATGAATTCATATATAATATCAGGGGCTTCATCAATTCTTGTACTGCAAGACTTCCCACTGTCTTATCACTCTTGAGGCAAATTGCAAAAATTTATTAAATGCTTTTATTAACATTTCGAAGCATATGCTAATCATGTTTAAAGCTCTCCAGTGAGTACCATAAAGCAATTATACTACTCAACTGAAAGTTGAAAGCACTTAAGAAACAAAAGGAAAATATATTTAGTTGTCAATATACTCCAACGTAGCCTTAGAGATAACTACCACTAACTCCTAAAAAGTTGAACAATGGGGAAATTATGCAAGAATTATGCTTAAATGGTTAATATTGGATGAACTGTGGAAGAGAAGTTGTTCAGCTGTGAATTTTCCCACTGCTACAGTGCTGGTAAGTATACAGAATAACAGAACTTGGGAAAATTATCAGAATTGCCATTAGAGGGGATTTGAAGGAAGGGGATGGAATTTCCTCGGCTCTGCAGTACTATGATCTTCTCCCAAACGGTCTAAGTCCAGAAATAAATATGAGAGTAAAATTTGCTGTTAGATACTGCAACTTTATATTTTATTTATTTATTTATTTATTTTTTGAGACAGAGTCTTCCTTTGTCACCCAGGCTGGAGTGCAGTGGCACCATCTCGGCTCACTGCAACCTCTGCCTCCCGGGTTCAAGAGATTCTCTTACCTCAGCCTCCCAAGTAGCTGGGATTACAAACACAAGCCAACACACCCAGTTAATTTTTGTATTTTTAGTAGAGACGGGGTTTCACCGAGTTGCCAAAGCTGATCGTGAACTCCTGACCTTGTGATCCGCCCACCTCAGCCTCCCAAAGTGCTGGGATTACACGCGTGAGCCACTACGCCCAGCCAATTTTATATTTTATACTGCCAAATTCTGTGTTTAAAAATTTTTTTTCAGCCTTGGCAACATAGTGAGACCCTGCCTCTACAAAAAATTAGCTGAGTATAGTGGTGCACTCCTGTAGTCCTAGCTACTCGGGAGGCTGTGGCAGGAAGATCACTTGAGCCCAGGAATTTGAGGTTACAGTGAGCTATGATCATGCCCCTGCACTCCAGCCTGGGTGACAGAACAAGGCCCTGTCTCTCTCTCTCTCTCTCTCTCTCTCTCTCTATATATATATATATATATATATATAAAATCATTTAAAAATGTAATATAGTTATAGTATAAAACGTGGAAAATACATAAAATATAAAGAAAAAAACCCCAAAATCCGTTTTACTACAATACAGAGACAAACACTTAATATTTTGATATATTTATATTCTGATATCAATTTCCTAACATACTGAGAATTATGTTAAGAAAAAATGTAACATACCTATAGCATCCTATTAAAATATATTAAAAGTACGCCACTGAAGCATTTCATCAGGCACACCAAATGCCCAATAAGAATCAGATGGCACTTTCAACATTTATCAAGGTGGCAATGAATACCTACACAACCAGCCAAGTATGCAAAGTTTATTGCCCCCCAAACATTTAAGGAATGAATAAATATTTTTTGTAAAAAGAGGAAAATAAAGTAATGCTTTTCAAGTGGCTTGTTTTTGCTTAAACCCATACAATGTCCTTTTGCAATCTATAAACGCTGAAAACCCTAGGACCTGCAAGTCACAGAGTATCTTGGTGACACTACAGTTCACTTTGTCTTGTAAACTGGCTTAGGAACCTCTCATGATCCAGGTTCCCAAGCCAAATTCAGCTTAGCAGATAGGTCATTAGCCCCTCCCTCTGCAGTTGTTTTCTCTGGGCTTCAAATGTTTGGGCTTCTCCTAGACTTAACAAAGAATATGGTTGTATTTACATTTCAAAGCCTTCATTCCTCTGAAATGGATTTCTCTTCCCAAAAGAGACAGCTCTCAGAATGAATGTACCCTTTAGGATCTTAGCATATATCAATCAGTATGTGGACCACAGGTGCACTACTACTGCAAATGTTAACCAAATGCTGCTAATGGCAAACAAAGCATCATAATTTGTTTTTTTTTTTTTTTTTTAGACGGAGTCTCACTCTGTCGCCCAGGCTGGAGTGTAGTGGCACAATCTCAGCTCACTGCAACCTCTGCCTTCTGGGTTCAAGCGATTCTCCTGTACAGGCACACCACCACCATACCTGGCTAATTTTTTATTTTTAGTAGAGATGAGGTTTCGCCTTGTTGGCCAGGCTGGTCTCGAACTCCTGACCTCAAGTGATCCTGCTGCCTCAGCCTCCCAAAGTTCTGGGATTACAGGTGTGAGCCATCAGGCCTGGCCCATAATTTTATTTTATTTTTGGAGACAGTGTCTCGCTCTGTCACCCAGGGTGGAGTGCAGTGGCGTGATCATGGCTTACTGCAGCCTCAACCTCTCTGGGCTCAAGTAATTCTCCACTTCAGCCTCCCAAGCAGCTGGGACTACGGGCACGCACCGCCACGCCGGGTTATTTTTTGGTATTTGTAGTAGAGATGGGGTTTTGTCATGCTGCTCAGGCTGGTGTTGAACTCCTGGGCTCAAGCAGTCTGCCTGCCTTGGCCTCTCAAAGTGCTAGGATTACAAACGTGAGCCACTGTGCCTGGCCAGCATCATAATTTTAATGCAGGGTCATTCAACAGGCTGAGAAACAACAGACATTAACATGTAGTTTGTCTAAGAAATACCAATCTCACCATAAACTTACAGCTAACTAAGGAGGAAAACAAACCTAATTTAGATTAATAGTAATAACAAATCCATAAGTAGACTATAGCACTGAACCTTGAGCATGTGAAATGTGATTGCAGAATAAATGGGACTCATCAGTAATTTACTACTCAGACAAAAGAAAAAGATGCTAACAAGGACTCAACTGGCAATTTTAAAGAAATTACATGGTCTACTCTGCACTATTTTAATATGCTCCTAACAGTAAGGTTGCATGCTATTTTTTTGGCTCTATTTAAATCATGTGAAATGCCTTTAATTTAGCAAAGTAACTCATACAGGAGATAAAAGTTCATTTTCCTGTCAGTATAATAGTTTGCTACTGATATAGACCAGATATGTTGAAACTAATTATCCAAGTAATTAATCTCTGCATTATTCCTTAAAAAGCAAAAGAACCAGAGTGTCCTTCATGATCAGCAACCCTTGAATAGAAGTCTAGAGAAAAGGAAGATATTACATTACCATGAAGCCAAAGTCCCCACGAATGCCTTAGGTTCTTCTCATCCTCAACTCCGAAACACAAAACCAGACCAGACCAAAAACAAAACAAAACAAAACAAAAAAACAGGTAGGCCTTGGGAATCAGGCCCAGTCTAGGGTGTTCCAGGTGGTCTGGTTTGGTGACAGATTGAGTTGGGCACATCCCAAACTCCTTCCCCTCAAGAATCACCCTTTCTTATGCCTGATAGGAGGAGAGCAGAGACACCTTTGGCCTTTTGAATACAGACATTATCCTTTGCTTTTCACTGGCCCACTGCATCATTCTGATTGCTGTAGTATTGTGTGCAGGTCATTTAACTTTCTTGTTACCGTGCTTTTGGTTTCCCCTCATTAAAACAAAGGAGCTGTCTAGCCTGCTTTACATACCTTATAATGATGATGATGTCATTATTTTAAAAAATTGAAAAAGGAAATCTGTAAATGCATTCTCTGCTACTAGCAAATACGCCATACACACACACACACACACACACACACACACACACACACACATACATACACACACTTTTTTTTTTAATAGGGTCTCACTCTGTCACTCAGGCTGGAGTGCAGTGGCGAGAT
This sequence comes from Mandrillus leucophaeus, assembly GCF_000951045.1. NCBI lineage: Eukaryota > Metazoa > Chordata > Mammalia > Primates > Cercopithecidae > Mandrillus > Mandrillus leucophaeus. The sequence goes on along the minus strand of NW_012108175.1, from coordinate 367,275 downwards.
CACTGCTCACTGTAGCCTTGAATCCCGGACTCAAGAGAACTTCCCACCCCAGCTTCTTGAGTAGCTGTGACTACAGGCATGTGCCACTATACCTGGATAATTTTTGTATTTTCAGTAGAGACAGGGTTTTGCCATGTTGCCCAACCTGGTCTTGAACTCCTGGGCTCAAGCGATCCTCCCACCTTGGCTTCCCAATGTACTAGGATTATAGGTGTGAGTCACCATACCTGGCCCAAATATTCTTAATAACACTAATAGCCACATAATACTGTGTGGTATTGTGAAAAGAGAACTGGAGTCAGATTAGTGTTTTAATTTAAGCTTTGTAAGCTTGGGTAACCTTGGGTAGTTACTCAAACTCTCTGAACCTGAATCTCTTCACCTGCAAAGATGAACCAAATTAGTTTATTCTTATAGGCTCTCCAGTGGGGATTAATTCACATATGTAAAAAATCTGGCACAGAATCAGTATTCGTAAATGTTTGTTTGTTTCATTGCATTCATTTGAAGTCAGAGGACTTAAGTTCGAGTTCTCACTTTAGTACTTACTAGCTATGTAAACTCAGGGAAGTCAATTACCTTTGCTGAGCCTTATTTTTTCATCTGTAAGATAAAGTTGCTGTGAGCATTAAACAGGACTATATACTAAAGTGTACTTTCAGATAGTCTGCTAAGCATTTCCTGTATACAGCAATGGTATCGTTCATGACTTTCTCCCATCCCCACTCTCTCATGTCTCTGTGGGAGCACCCAATACTGTGGGAAAACAAGGCAAGATCCCTGCTTTCAAAGACAATGGGATAATCTAATGTAAAACTTGCTAGACTAAGGCTTTTTCACTTTGTTCTGATTGCCTACGGTCTAAGGATTCTAGTGAGTCCATCAAGCAATGAGAGACAGTAGGAAAAAGGCTCCTGATTACTGCGGTTTTTTAAACCAAGACTGGATGACAATTCATTTGAGAAATAGAAGAAGGGATTCCTATGGCTTAAAAAAATGATATGAGAGAGTATGGAATAAATTTGAAGGCACTATAGGTACTGTTAGTCTCCCACTGCTGCTGTAACAAATTACCACATATTTAGTGACTGAAAATAGCACCAATTTATTCTCTTACAAGTTCAAGAGGTCAGAAATCTAAAATCAAGGTGTTGGCAAAGCTGTGTTCTTTCTGCAAGCTTAAAGAGAGAATCTGTTTCCTTGCCTTTTTCAGCTTTCTAGAGGCCACCCACATTCTTTTTTCTTTTTTTTTCCTGAAACAGTCCAATGGGTCAAAAAGGTCACCCACATTCTTTGGCTTATAGTCCCTTTCTTATGTCACTCCAGCTTCTTGTTTCTGCCATTGCATCTCCTTCTACTCATTCTGATCTTGCTGCCTCCCTCTAATAAAGACACTTGTGATTACATTAGGCCCACTTTGATAAACAAGGGTAATCTCTCCCATCTCAAGAACGTTAATCACATTTGCAAAGTCATTTTACCATATGAGATAATGTATTCAGAGATTCCAGGGATTAAAATGTGGACATCTCTAGGGGGGCTATCATTCAGCCTACCACAGATATTGTAGTTCAGAGATCATCATTGGAATCAGAAAAATTAGGAAGTTCTTTGTGGAGATGGTGCATTTTGAAGGCTATGAAGATACAAAGGAGGCACTTCTAAGTTGGGAAAAGGCATGAACACAGGTGGTGGGGATAGAAATCAGCATAATTTTCATGGAGACCATTAAAAAGATAGATGTAAATGCAGTAAGCATGAGAGATACAATCAAATGGGAGGAGGGAAAGGCTAGATCACAAAGAGCCTTAAAGCCAGGAAAAAGGATCAAAATTTGGTATAATAACAGTTGAGAGTTACTGAAAGTTCCTAAGCAAACCGCAAAGGGACTTTATAAAAGCAGCATTTTCAGGATGATTAGTCTAGTAAAGTAGGGGTAGGACAGCAGACCACAAAAGGAACAAAGCTGAATGGCTATGTCTCCTCTGAAGCATCATCACTGATGTTGAAGCTGCCTTTAGAACACCTGGAAACAAATTGGCAGCAACTTCAGTGGAGGAAGAAAAGGCAAGAGCAGGATCATTTTAGTCTCTGGCCACCTTCAGAAACACACGCCACAGTCAATAGCCATGTGCCTCTTGTAATGATTTGCAAAGGAAGAAAATTTCTATGAGCTCAGGGCAGGTTTTTAAAATGAGAGAAAAAACATACCAGGCTTACCTCATTGCCACATTGCTTCCATCAATGACAACTGGCCTCAAATTGTCACTGTTGTCTATTTCATCTTCAAGAGACAATTCAGGGCTTGCAATCTCTCTGGAGCTAGGCCCACGAGGCACTAACAGGCTCAAGTTGATCTGCCCTTCTGAATCACCTTTGTTCCCAAGTCTGACAAGCTCTGCCAATACATCATTAATAAGTGATTCTGGGCCCAGCTTGTTTAGCACTGATTGAATCTGTTCCTCTGCATAGCCCAGCTTTAGCGCAAACTCCATCTTAGCTTGGTATTCCTTCTCCAAGTCAAGTTTACCATCCTGTAAAATGCTGCTCTGGGAGAAACTTGGACGATCTAGGCAGGGAGATCGACAGAGCTGGCGGTGTGGCTTGGAGGGCATCTCCTTTTTCTTCAACTGACCATCCCTAGGTTGGCAGCTCTTGCTGTTGTCACTACTCTTAAGGCTTATCTGTTCAGGGTCACTCTCAGAGCTCATCCACTCTTCAGAATCAGCATTGCCCTGCTCTGTGCTGTCCTGCTTAGGCTGCTGCTTCTCTTCCTTGGAGGCACTCTTCTCCATTTTTGGTGTCTCTACCTCAGCTGTGGCCGTCATCCCGTTTAGTGGGTCGTCTGAGGTCTAATCAGTTCTTTTTCTTTTTAGCCTGCTTGGAATCCACATGCAGTGGCATTCTTTTGTGGTAAAATGTCGTGGTAGCGATGGTGCAAGAGTTTGCCTGTTTGGTTTGGTATGTTCAGATGTTACCACTCCCTACAAATAAACACACATACCACATCATATTTAGTAAATTTTAGGAAAAGCATTTTAGGATACAGAGGTTTCTTCTTAAGAAACTACAGGGTTTTTTTTTTTTTTTTTTGCATTTGATTTTTCTGCTTACAATGATTAGACTAAACTTAAAGAGTCCCTAATTCTGTAATAATTCTAGACATAAATATTTCAGTGGTGGTAATAATGCTGTAATTCCTGCCCCCCGTCCCGCCCCCCCATGACATGCACACAAAATAACAGCTAAAGTTATTTGCTTACCACAACAATTTGGAGAAAGAGAAACATCACATTTCAACAAGGAGCAAGAATATATATATATATATATATACACACATACATATATTTCCATGGAAAGACTCTCCCTTTCTGCCAGGAAGTGTTTCCAGATCCCACACCATATCCTTCTCGCTAAGGCTAAAATTCACTCCTGAAAAGCACATGTGGGCTGGGCGCAGTGGCTCACGCCTGTAATCCTAGCACTTTGGGAGGCTGAGGTGGGCGGATCACGAGGTCAGGAGATCGAGACCATCCTGGCTAATATGGTGAAACCCTGTCTCTACTGAAAATACAAAAAATTAGCCAGGCGTGGTGGCGGGCACCTGTAGTCTCAGTTACTCGGGAGGCTGAGGCAGGAGAATGGTGTGAACCCAGGAGGCGGAGCTTGCAGTGAGCTGAGATCACGCCACTGCACTCCAGACTGGGTGACAGAGACAGAGTGAGACTCCGTCTCAAAAAAAAAAAAAAAAAAAAGCACATGCTCTCTAGCGTTACTGTTTACAAAATATCAGGAACCCATCTACTAGGGAGACTAGAAAACCATTAAAATTGCTTCAGACAACTAAAACAGGCTGTAAGGGTAACAGAGAGGTGTGTTTCAGATAAGAAAGGGTGTGTGTGCATTTTCCTGTCTGAAGCCTCTTTTTAAATTATAATTGATAAACAAAAGGAGAAAAGGATAAAACCAACTCAACTTGCAAGAGAAACCAGAACTTAATAAAAAGAATATTAATTACAGAAGAGAATTAGGGACAATGTTATTTCTTTTTTTTTTTTTTAAGATGGAGTCTTGCTGTATTGCCCAGGCTAGAGTGCAGTAGCATGATCTCGGCTTACCACAACCTCCGCCTCCCAGGTTCAAGCGATTCTCCCGCCTCAGCCTCCCGAGTAGCTGGGACTACAGGCACACGACACCATGCCCGGCTAATTGATGTATTTTTAGTAGAGACAGGGTTTCACTATGTTGGCCAGGTTGGTCTCAAACTCCTGACCTCGTGATCCGCCGGCCCTCACCTCCCAAAGTGCTGGGATTATAGACGTGAGCCACCTCACCCAGCAACAATTTTATTTCTAACTTCCTTCTCTAACTTATCTCATCTGTCCCAGCAGGTTTCAGTTCTAACCTGGCCTAAGTGTGTTCTTTCCTTTGAGCCTCAGTTTCTTCATATGTAAAATGAGGATATTGATAGCTACCTCACCAGTTAATTGTAGGGACTGTATAATATATGTTAGGAAAATGCTTAGAAAAGTGAAGAGAACACAATAGGTTCTCAATATACATAAAGCAGGTAATGATACCAGCATGGGTTCGGTTTTCCTTTTAAAAGAAGACTGACAGTGAGATAAGGCTATAGACCTGTGAACACTGATGAGGTCTTTAGGCAGAAGCTGTGCTCACTCATCTAAAAATAGGCTACTGGCCGGGCACGGTGGTGCATGCATGTAATGCCAGCACTTTGAGAGGCCGAGGCGGGCAGATCGCTTGAGGTCAGGAGTTCGAGACCAGCCTGGCCAACAAGGTGAAGCCCCGTCTCTACTAAAAATACAAAATTTAGCTGGGCGTGGTGGTGGGTGCCTGTAATCCCAGCTACTTGGGAAGCTGAGGCAGGAAAATCACTTGAACCTGGGAGGTAGAGGTTGCAGTGAGGTGAGATCACACCACTGCATTCCAGCATGGACGATAGAGTGAGACTCCATCTAAATAAATAAATGAATGAATGAATGAATGAATGAATAAATAAATAAATAAATAAATAAATAAAATCAGGGTACTTGTGTGACCAGTGTGCCACAGATTTCTAGTTACACCTCAATTCTGTTTCTTTTTTTGTGTGTATGTGAGATGGAGTTTCACTCTTGTTGCCCAGGCTGGAGTGCAGTGGCAATATTGGCATGAGCTCAGCTCACTGCAACCTCCACTGCCTGAGTTCAAGCAATTCTCCTGCCTCAACCTCCCAAGTAGATGGGATTACAGGCATGTGCCACCATAGCTGGCTAATTTTGTATTTTTAGTAGAGACGAGGTTTCACCATGCTGGCCAGGCTTGTCTTGAACGCCTGACCTCAGGTGATCCGCCCGCCTCGGCCTCCCAATGTGCTGGGATTACAGGCGTGAGCCACCACGCCCTGCCTCAATTCTGTTTCTACAAATAAGAAAAACCTCTAATGGTTTGAAGAATGCTATGGATAACTGCATGCTTACTTTAGGAGTCACATTTGGAAACAGAGCCAAACGTAATCAACATCTCAGAAATGACATTCAGGCAGCATATAATGACTCCTGGAATGATTACATTACCATTTGTGACTTTAAAATTTTCCCTTAGTGAATTAGTCAACACATAGACACCCATTTCCTTGTAAGTTTCACATTTGCTATCTGACTTACAATTTATTTTCTTCAAAATAATTTCTAGTGTACACAGAACATTGAAATATTTCCCCTGGATTTATTCAAAGCTTCAAAGTCACTTAAAACCAACTGTTTATAAGATTAAATGTATATTTTCTTGGCAAATGGGAGGTACCTATAAAAGATAAGTTAGACTACTCTTAGCTAGTGGACCATAGAATGTTTATTTCATACTATCAAATATTTAGTTATGTCTAAATTGTCATTGGTGTGAATACTTTCACCATACTTATGTAGACATACAATAGCAAATTTAAATTCAGGAAAAATCTCACACACATAGGAAACCCTCATTGAAATTACTTGTTATTATTGTGGAAGTTTCCTACTCAATAACCTAAAGTAAAAGAGAAATAAGTGGCTTAGCAGAAATAAACTTGAATTTCTCTTTCAAAACCTTAAGCAAGAATATCTTAAGAAAAATGTTGGCGATCTTTCCTAAAACCTGTGCAAGTGAAGGTGTCATGTGTTTGTCTATGTGTATGTGTTTCTTTTATAATGCAAAAGTCCTTGGGACAAGATAGCAAGAATGTATTTTTATTCAAAAGAGCAGTCCCTGAGAGGCAGAGACTGTGCTAAGCCCCAGGGTTAGAAAGATAAACCAGAACTAAGCTTGTCCTCAAGAACTCAACCAACTAGTAAAACTTTGGCTAGAATTGACCCTAGAAATGCACTTCTATAGAGGATGAATATTTCAATTACAGTTCAAGCTGGGATACTCTTGTGAATGAAGGGAGTGTTTACTAATAGTTATGTAAGAACAATAGGCATATACTAGGGATGTCTCAGGTAAACCTGGGTATACGATTGGTCACCCAAGTTACCTGCAAATTTTCATTGACATACAGAAGAGGAAATATTCAACTCTGTCAGTAGGGTGGGAGATAGGTGTGGTGGTTGAAGAGATTAGGAAAGAATTCAAGAAGCATATAATGTCTAGTCATCTGCTGACATTACTTAATTCATTCAAAAACATTTATTTAGTGACAACTATGCACCAGACAACATGTTAGAAGCTGAGGATATAAAATAAGATGAGGACTCTAATCTCAAGGAGCTTATAGTGATGTGGTGAGGAATGGGGAGACAGACAATAATCAAATAATCATATAATTCATAATTATAAACTGGCTAAGTGATTAAGCATTAAAAAGCATAGGGAGCTATGAGTTGAGCCTTAAAGGAAAGAGTTAAAATTTGCTGGGCAGGGAAGAGTTTTTAAAATTACAAGTATATGAAGATTAACATCATATAGTGCCTTAGTCAACACCTCATGCCTAATATTATTGGCAAGGAGTAACAAATGAAAGCACTGAAGAAGGCTAAAGCAAAAGAGTCACTTTTGCTCAAAAAGGGAAGATGAGTGGGGAGAAAAGTTTCAAAGATGTTGTTTTAGCTTATGGCATGTGTTAAAAACAGTTGTTGGCTGGGCACAGTGGTTCAAGTCTATAATCCCAGCGCTTTGGGAGGCCAAGGAAGGAGGATCACTTGAGCCCAGGATTTGAGACCAGCCTGGGCAACATATGCTGAACCTTGTCTCTACAAAAGAATACCAAAATTAGTCAAGCATGGTGGTGTAGGCCTGTAGTCCCAGCTACTCCGGAGGCTGAGGTGGGAGAATGGCTTGAGCCCTGGAGGCAGAGGTTGCAATGAGCCAAGAGGGCACCACTATACTCCAGCCTGGGTGACAGAGCCAGACCCTGTCTCAACAACAACAATAAATAGAATTGTTACCTTTTATTGTTACTGATTGAAAAAATCCACAAATGAATGCATTAAAGACTGGCATACTTTGGAAAATCGCATTAGTCAGATGAAATTATAGAACTGGATATAATTTGTTTGAAGAAGCTAAGAGCTTTGTCATCAGATAGCCACGTGTTGAAGATACAGAGCTTGCCTATAACTTGTTTAAGAATATGATTAAGCAAATGATTGCAAACTTGCATCTGAATCTAAAAAAAGCAGAGAAACATATGCAGGCAAAATCTGCTAAAAGTGACCTCGAGGAGGAATTTCCACCAAGAAAAAAAGATCAAAGTCTTGTACTTTCTTCTCTCTCCCACTAATCTTTTTATTAGGAAATACAACTTATTCAGTTTGTATTTGCATAGAGAAATTTTCCAAGATTAGTCTTCAGGTTCTACTAGATCTTTTTTTCTTGGTGGGAATTCCTCCTCGAGGTCACTTTTAGCAGATTTTGCCTGCATATGTTTCTCTGCTTTTTTTTAGATTCAGATGCAAGTTTGCAATCATTTGCTTAATCATATTCTTAAACAAGTTATAGGCAAGTTCTGCATCTTCAACACGTGACTGTCTGGTGACAAAGCTCTTAGCTTCTTAAAACAGATTATATCCAGTTCTATAATTTCATCTGACTACCAACTCGACTTCATCTTTTCCAGAATCTGCCAAATGACATCCTATACAGAGGTAGAAACATCTGGCCATTTCTAGTGAGCCAAAACCTTTGAAAATGTTCCAGAAAGCCCATTAACTACATAGAACAGAGTTACCCAGCAGTAATCAAGTCAAGAACAAAATAGTAAGTTCTCAATTATCTGTAGGTGACCAAGCCACTTGTTATTGTGTTTTGTGAATGCATGTTTTGATAGAGACTTAGGGATACCTACTTAGACAGCTGCCCTTCCTGCCACTTCTAGTAATTTTTTTTTTTTCATAAAAGGAATTCTCAAAGAAAACATACATATCAAAAATTATCTGCTGTGTGGAATTTCTGGTGGGGCCCAGATAATTGAGAAATGACTATAGTTCAATCATCATAAGAATACTAAGCTTTATTTTCTTGGTTTCTCCTCTGAAGTGGACCACTGTTTTCGGAATTACTTTTTTGTTAACTTTTATTTTAAGTTCAGTGGTACATATGCAGTTCTGTTACCTAGGTAAACTTGTGTCATGGGGATTTGTTTTACAGATTATTTCACCACCCAGGTATTAAGCCCAGTACCCATTAGTTATTTTTCCTGATCCTCTCCCTCTTCCCATCCTCCACACTCTGTTAGGCCCCAGAGTGTGTTGTTCCCCTCTCTGTGTCCTCAAAGACCTAAAGACAGAAATACCATTTGACCCAGCAATCCCATTATGTGTACATACCTAAAGGATATAGATCATTATATTATAAAGACACATGCACGTGTATGTTCATTGCAGCACTATTCACAATAGCAAAGACATTCAACTTAAATGCCCATCAGTGATAGACTGGATAAAGAAAATGTGGTACATATACACCATGGAATAGTATGTAGCCATAAAAAAGAATGAGATCATGTCTTTTGCAGGGATATGAATGGAGCTGGAGGCCATTTTCCTTAGCAAACTAACATAGGAACAGAAAACCAAATACTGCATGTTCTCACTTATAAATGGGACCCAAAGGATGAGAACACATATAGTTAGCTTCTAAAAGAACAAATTCAAATCTGTATTGTATCAAATCATCGCATTTTACTTTAAAAATCACAAATAAGTTATAAAACTTCAATAACAGTAATAACATATGAACAATCATTTACATTTGCATTACATCTTAGAGTTGCCTAAGTGCATTCACATATATGCTCTCAACAGAGCCACATAATTACCTACACAACCCAGTTTTGAGATGTTATGACTTATATAGCCCATCTCCAATCCCCTGTGTCAAGCACATCAGCTAAAGAAGTTACACAAGCCCCAGAAAGAGCTATAAAGTAAGGCTTTCTCAGATACTTTGGAGGCAAAAGAGTTTGAAAACTTTACTGATTCTCAAAATGAAAAGGTTCACATAGAGGCACTCTGAGAAAATCAAAAATTCAAATATTTCCATTTTTATTTATAATAAATCACATGCAGCAATTATATCGTAAAGGAGGTAAAGATTGTTTCTTAACCTCCAACTATACCCATCTGTTTGTATGCTCTTGAATAGTTTATAGGTAGTAACACTTAGCAAAGAAACAAGTCTTAAGAAATAGCATATTTTCTGTGGTTTGTAAAAATGGGATTTCCCTTGAGCAATGAGAGCACTCTTGTCAGCCTATCTGGTTTTACATTACCCTCCAAACAAAATTTTTTTTTTATACTTTACCTTCAATACATTATCAAAATGATACATGTCACAGCAAAAACTGTCACAATCAGAGCTAACAACAACTGACCTTATTCAAAACTTAGGATTTCATTTCAAAGGAGACCCAAGAGCTTTGTATGATTAAACTACGTCAATTCTTGTCCTCCCACTCCCACACCAAATGTTGAAGCTTTAGACAAAATGTTTACAAAAAAGTAACAGTCTGTTGATTTTCATTACTCATTCATTTTTTTCAGGACTTCAAGCAAAGTAGACACACAATGATTTGATTTCAAGACCCATTATTCCTAGGTTTTGAACAGGGGCTCATTTTTCTGCTACCTTCCACCGCCACGTGTTCCATTAGAAAGGACGTACGTCTCCAGGATATTTAAAACATTTCATACTACACACACTCTGTTGTCCAAACTAATTAAAACCACATTGTTAAATGTAACCTCAATTTATACTTGATTCAATTTTCCCCACACAAAACCATTTCTAGTGCTTGACACTCCAGAAGGACAAGAAAACTGTAGGTTACATACTTACTATTTTCTTCTCTCTATATAAAGAAGGTCTAGGGAGATCATTTCAAATCATGCAGGGAAGCTGCATCATATGCTACAGGAGATGGTCTCTGTTAGAGTAAGGATTCAGTGAATGTGTGTTCTCTGGCCATTAGTGACAGCTGAGGAGCTGTTATGAAAGTGGCTTCTTCAGAAAACACGCCCACTTCTATGATTCATTGGTGAAATTTATTTTTTTTCTCTCTCTCCTCCTCTTCTCTCTTCTTTCTCTCCTCCCTCTCTTTTTCTTTTTGTGCCACCTATCCCCATCCCAAGACCCTTAGTCAAAAGCTATAGGGAAATATGGCTATGTAATTCTATAACTTATAGTAAATTGGAAAAAAAGAGTGCCTTTCTTATGACTTTAATAGTGATAAATATATCTTGAACATCTCATTCAGTTAACAACACTGGGCTTGATCTTTCTTGATTCTTTCCAATTTAACTGTTTTGTTAAATGTATGGAATAGAGTACACCCTATTTTCTCTCTTTATAATTAAATCGTTAGCAAGAATGAGAAAGGACACAAGGATCGGGGCAATTCTGAGGGGTAGCTGCAGTATTGCAGCCATGACATCATCAGCTGGTCTAGTTAGTTCCAAAAACCTCCCAGATGAAATTCAAGATATATTGGGTGGCAAATAGGAGTAGGAGGGAAAGAGGGAATAGAAGGTTACAAGTTTTAATTGTTATTATTTCAACTAACATGTTGTTTGTTGTCACTTCCTTCCTCAAACAATTACATATTGCTTTTTTCAAGAACTGCTCTGTTTTATCTCAGCTGCAGGAGTACTTCTGTGGCCCGAGAAGTACATAAGAAACACCATTTTAAAAGTATTTCAGAGGCTTTCAGAACAAGGAATGCTTAATAATGCATTCTTGTTATATTAAATATGTCAACCATATAATGACATAGGTACGCTCTTGGCAGAAACCTTCTGCATTGGAGCTGGAGTCAGGGTATTTGGGTTCAAATATTCCCTCTATCACTAATTTTTAATTCCCATCCTGCATACTAGGTACTTAGCACTGCTCTAGGTGCCGGGGGTTCTAAAATAAATAAGATGCAGTCCCTGTGAGGTGCTCACATTCTGGTAGGTGAGATAAATATGCAAACAAATAATCACAGAACATAGAATATGTTTTCGTAAGGTTGTTTATAGATGCTAGGGTAATACCAAGGAGGGGTAAGGAGGTAAGTAATTCTGCTGTCTGAGGTAAGAGAGATGAAATTTGAGCTGGTTTTATCAGGAAACGGGGAGAGAAATTGGGGAGGACATGCTAGGCAGATGGAATAGCATATGAAAGGGCATGGAGGTGTGAAAGACAATGGTGAGGTCAAGATTAGTGAGTAATGCTCTCCACACAGTGTTCTCTCCCCTGTAGTTCACCCACTTAACTCCTGCTAGTTGTAACAAGTTTCTTTCTCTCCCCAACTAGACTGTGAACTCTACTAAAAGAAAGAACTGTCCACATTCATGTTTGCATCTCTGCTTTCCCCAATCCCAACACTTAGCATACCTTTATGTATGTGGTACGTTTTCAGTGAATACTTTATTAAATATTTCATCCTTGTACTTTTTTTGGGGGGCGGTGGGGGCAGAGTTTTACTCTTGTCGCTTAGGCTGGAGTGCAATGGCATGATCTCGGCTCACTGCAACCTCCACCTCCCGGGTTCAAGCGATTCTTCTGTCTCAGCCTCCTGAGTTGCTGGGATTACGGACATCCACCACTATGCTCAGCTAATATTTTTATTTTTAGTAGAGATGTGTTTTTGCCATGTTCATCAGGCTGGTCTTGAACTCCTGACCTCAGGTGATCCGCCCCTCCTCGGCCTCCCAAAGTGCTGGGATTACAGGCGTGAGCCACCGTGTCTGGCCCATCCTTGTACTCTTACAGCCTCTGGCATACTCATAGAAGCCTGAAGTGAAGTTCAGCTGATCAAAATTATAAAGACCATTTGACATTGGACTAGTTGTACATAGCCCTGGCTTTTACTCAAGTAGTGGTAAGTTGGGTTAAAATGATTTCTTGTGAGTCATTGATTATCCAGGAAAGACATCATTAAAAATCTATGAGTGACTTTGTATTTCAGTTGACATTAATATCAGCTTGTTTAGAAAGCACTTTTTTCCCACAGTAGAAATTAAAAATAGTGAAAACAATGTATAGTAACAAACCTCCAAATGTTTAAAAGTTCATGTAATTACATTTATGCCATGAAATCTTTTGATAGTTACATAAATTTAAATATATTAATGGATGATGTCAGTGGTAATGACAGTGAAAGGACCTTAAAAAATCTGCTTATCAATAAAAGCATTGACAACACTGGCAAATTGTTAAAATCAACTTTTCCAGAATTCTGTTAGGCAGGAAAATAGGGTCTGGAAGTAGGGAACATAAGACCAATTCATACTTCAGCTATGGCAGGAAATATCATCTCCATAGGGCGTAGGCCAAGTAAATAACTTTGTAACTTTACTTCATCCTCTTCATTTACCTATGGTGTACCCCAAGTAACCAATGGAATCCTCTAGAGGGTATTTAAACTCCCTAAAATTCTGTAACGGGGCCCTTGAGCCCCTATGCTCTGGCCCACTCCCACACTGTGGAGTGTACTTTAATTTTCAATAAATCTCTTCATTCTTTCCTTGTTTTGTTTGTGCGTTTTTTTCAATTCTTTGTTCAAGACACCAAGAACCTGGACACCCTCCACTGGTGACATCTGGAACTTAATGAAAGGTTTTTAATAATCCAAATAGTGTTTATTTAGCCAGGTGCGGTGGATCTCACCTGTAATCCCAGCATATTGGGAGGCTGAGGCAGGCAGATCACCTGAGGTCAGGAGTTCGAGACCAGCCTGGCCAATGTGGCGAAATCTCTTCTCTACTAAAAATACAAAAATTATCCAGGTGTGGTGGCAGGAACCTGTAATCCCAGCTACTTGGGAGGCTGAGGCAGGAGAATTGCTTGAACCTGGGAGGTGGAGGTTACAGTGAGCTGAGACTGCGCCATTGCACTCCAGCCTGGGCAACAAGGGTGAAACTCCATCTCAAAAAATAAATAAATAAATAAATAAATAAATAAATAAATAAATACAAATAGTGTTTATTTAAACAACAAGAAAACAAAAATTCAAAAGCCTGGCTGAACCTTGGTAAGAACAGAAAAATTTGTGGCATTTAAATGTGCTCTATTCACATCTCCTCTTCCCAGAAACATGGTGGCCTTGAAAGCCAACAGCCTCACAATCACAGTAGCCATGAGAATTAGCAGCCTAGAAGTCAACAGAGGAAATTGAACAAATTTAGAACTTCTCCAAACTTCCATCTCCATAGAATTATTATTATCTGACCTATCTGAAAGTTCCTTGGAAAACCTGGCATTTTCAAGGGCTTGTGTTTATTTGATATTACTTAGAGCTCACTAACAATGAACAGCTTTTTCCTCCGGAATGTTTGTTGAAAACAATTAGAGACACTTTAAAAAAATATCACAGCTGCCCGAGGGGGTAATAACAGCTAGAGCAAACAAGAAGTTGACAAGAAACCTTTCAAGGAAAAGCTGGGAATTAGATGTCCATAAGGGGCTTTGAAAAGCTTCCACATATTCCTAGGGATCTAGAAGGACACATGCTTGTGTAAGGTTGTGCATGTGTTCATGGAAGACCTGAAAAGTCCCTTATCCCTCATCTTTGGTTGACCTTAAGGGTTTATGTAATCAGGAGGTAAAGGCTAAAGCAAAGTTGTCAAATGCTCTCTAGGTGTTGAGAGTGTGCCCCAATATGCATTCAAAGCTTCTTGGCAAAGGGAGGAAAACTTACTGGTTGAAAGCATTCAAGAAAAAGTTTTTTGAACCAGTAGCTGACAAATAAGCTATTCCAAGAAGAGATGGCAGTGGCCACACACAACAAATAATACAGACTTTAAAGAATTACTTCATAGGTCACTAAACAACAATTACAAAAACAAACCTCAGGAAGAAGAGGGAATCTGATTTCCAAGGTTGTCAATTATATTATTTAAAATGTTCAGTCTTCAACAAAAAAATTATGAGACATGCAAAGAAAAAAAAAGTATGGCCTATATACAGGGAAAGGAAAAGTCAATAGAAACTATCCCTCCTGAGCTGGGCATAGTGGCATGAGCCCATAGTCCCAGCTACTCGAGAGGCTGAGGTAGAAGTAATGTTTGAGCCAAGGAGCTGAAATCTAGCCTGGGAAATAAAGTGAGACCCCATTTCTTTAAAAAATATTTTAAAAATACTGTCCCTGTGCAAACCCAGATGTCAGGCTTACTTGACAAAGATTTTAAATCAGCTATTTAAAATATGCTTAAAGATTACAAGAAAGTATGTCAAAGAACAAAATGAATGTAAGATGTCTTATCACATAGAGAATATTAATGGAAATTCTGAAGTTGAATAGGACAATAATTGAAATTAAAAATCCACTGGAGAGATCAACAGCAGATTTTAGCTGGCTATAGAAAGTATCATCAAACTTTATGTTGATAGGTTAACTGAGATTACCTAGTCTGAAGGGCAGAAAGAGAAAATAAAGAAAAATGATCAGAGCCTAAGAGACTTGTGATATATCAAGTGTACACACACACACACACACACACACACACACCCACCCCGGAATGTTTTTGAGTTTTTCCAACTTCGAGTTTATTGATTTTTTTTTTCTTTTTGAGAGAGAGTCTTGCTCTGTCACCCAGGCTGGAGTGCAATGGCATGTTCTCGGCAGCTTACTGCAACCTCCACCTCCCGTGTTCAAGTGATTCTCCTGCCTCAGCCTCCTGAGTAGCTGGGATTACAGGCACCTGCCACCACGCCCAGCTAATTTTTGTATTTTTAGTAGAGACCTGACCTCAGGTGATTCACCCACCACAGCCTCCCAAAGTGCTGGGATTATAGGCATGAGCCACCGTGCCCGGCCTATTGATCTTCTTGAATGTGTGGATTAAAGTTTTCCATCAAATTTTGGAATTTTCAGTCATTAGACATCAAATATTTTTTCTGTTTTTATTTTTCCTCTTCTTCACACAACTCTTGTTTTGTGTGTGTGTGTGTGTGTGTGTGTGTGTGTGTGTGTGCATGTGTGTGTGTGTATAATGCTTGTTTAACCTCCTTGTAAAGTTTGTGTCTTCTAGGTTGCAACATTCCACATCAAATGATGGTTATGCAAGAATTCCAATTAATCCCTGCCTCAGATTTAGACTCTCTTGATGACCTTAACTTGGATCCCCTAGACCAGTCAGCCAGAGATTTCCATGCCCTTGCTAGGCAGTGCCATTACCCCTAATCATCAGGAAGGAGGATGAACAAAGAATTCCAGGCAGGCGGTTCACGGTGGCTCACGTCTGTAATCCCAGCACTTTGGGAGAGTGAAGCAGGCAGGTCATTTGAGGTCTGGAGGTCAAAACCAGCCTGACCAACATGGTGAAACTGCGTTTCTACTAAAAATACAAAAAATATATATATATTCAGGAGTGATGGTGCATGCCTGTAGTCCTAGCTACAGGGGAGGCTTAGGCAGGAGAATTGCTTGAATCTGGGAGGCAGAGGTTTCAGTGAGCTGAGATTGTACCACTGAACTCCAGCCCGTGTGACAGAGTGAGACTCTGTCTCAAAAAAAAAAAAAAATTCCAGGTAGCAGTTTCATATGACTAGAGGCTATGGACTGATAAAACCATGAAAAACGGGGTGTGGAACAAGTTGGCTAAGACTGACTGAATCCAATATGGTCCTGAATTTGACCTAGGTTTCACCTAGGACCTCATTATATACTCATTAACATAGTAAATCACACACCCACCAGCACCATGACAGTTCTGAGATTACCTATTAGTGGTGTAAAAATGAGTGACACCACAGTTCTGAGAAATCTTCACCTTTTTCCAGGAATCTTCATAAATATTCTACTTCTTGGTTAAATAAACCCATAAAAGTAGAAGCTGAAGACTCTATTGTGTGACTGACTCTTGAATATGCCTGCACTCCTCTTTCTTGAGTGTGTACTTTTCACTTTGCAATAAATCTCTGTACTTTCAAAAAAATAAAGAAAGAAATTAAAACCTAATACAGAACTTCAAAAACAGAATTGATCAAGTAGAAGAATCTGTGAACTTGAAAATAATTGAAACTATCCAGTTAGAAAGACAAAAAGTAAAAAGAATGAAAAAGACTGAAGAAAGTCTGTGTGACTTACAAGATAGTATAAAACTACAATGCATACATTATAGAATTTGGAAGGGGCAGAGAAAAAAAGGAGCATAAATCTTATTTAAAGAAATAAATGAAAGAAGACTTTCCAAATCTAGGGAGGAAAATGAACATCTAGACCCATGATGTGAAAAGAATCCCAAATAGATCTTCACTGAGACCCATTATAATCAAATTGTCTAAAGTCAAGGATGAAGAAATCATTTTGAAAGCAGCAAGAGAAAAGTAAAATCTTGACATGTAGGGGATTCCTGTAAGACTGTCAGTGGATTTCTCAACAGAAACCTTGCAATCCAGGAGATTTGGTTTGGCTCTATGGCCCCACCCAAATCTCACCTGGAACTGTAATAATCCCCACATGTCATGGGAGGGATCCAGTGAGAGGTAATTCAATCACGGGGGTGGGTGTTTCATATGCTGTTCTTGTGATAGTGAATAAGACTCTGATGGTTTTATAAAGGGGAGTTCCCCTGCACATACCCTCTTGCCTGCCACCATGTAAGACATGACTTTGCTCCTCCTTTGCCTTCCACCGTGATTGTGAGGCTACCCAGCCACGTGGAATTGTATGTCAATTAATCCTCTTTATAAATTACCCAGTCATGGGTACATCTTTATTAACAGCCTGAGAACAGACTAAAACAAACAAGGATGAAGAAATAATTTTGAAAGCAACAAGAAAAAAGCGAAGCTTCACACGTAAGGGATCCTGGTAAGACTATCAGTGGATTTCTCAACAGAAACCTCGCAATCCAGTAAAGAGTAGGAACACATATTCAAAGTCCTGAAAGAAAAAAAAAATACCTGCCATCAAAGAATACTATATCCTGCAAAATTATCCTTTAAAAATAAAGAAGGGAAATCTTTTCCCAGACAAACAAAAACTGAGGGAGTTCATTGCCACTAGATCTGCCTTACAAAGAAATATTTATGGGAACTCTTCAAACTGAAAGAAACATGTTAAATAGTGATGTGAAAGCATAAAATAGAGATATACAGATTAATGTAACAATGTAATGGTGGTGCATAATTTACTTTTAGCTCATATATAAAACTTAAAAGATAAAAATTTTTAGTGGATACAAAATATAAAAGCAGATTCTGAGTACAAGAGCACAAAGTGTGTGTGTGTGGAGGGATGTAAAAGTATAGTATTTTTGTATGATATTTAAGCTACATTGTTATCGACTGAAAATTAAAGGATAAAACTAGAATATATTTTATACAATCCTTAAGATGACAGCCAGAAAACCTTTAATAGATACACAAAAGATAAAGAGAAAGCATCAAAGCAAATCACTACCAAAATAACTCATCAAATAACAAAGGAAGAGGCGGGGTGTGGTGGTTCATGCCTGTAATCCCAGAATTTTGGGATGCCATGGCAGGTGGATCACCTGAGGTCAGAAGTTTGAGACCAGACTGGTCAACGTAGTGAAACCCCGTCTCTACTAATACAAAATTAGCTGGGCATGGTGGCATGAGTCTATAATCCCAGCTACTTGGGAGGCTGAGGCATGAGAATCACTTAAGCCTAGGAGGCAGTGGCTGCAGTGAGCCGAGATCATGCCACTGCACTCCAGCCTGAGCAACAGAGTGAGACTCTGTCTCAAAAACAAAAAAAAAATATGGAAGAGAGCAAGATAGGAAAAGAGAAACAAAAAATCTGCAACATAGACAGAAAATAATTTAAAAATAGCAATAGTAAGTACTCACCTATCAGTAATTACCTTAAATGTAAATGGATTAAACTCACCAATCAAAGGCAGAGAGTGGCTGAATAGATTTTTTTCTTTATTATAGAAATCCATTGCTTGCTAATGAATAGATTTTAAAAAACAGAATCTAGTAATATGCTGTCAACAAGAGAGTCACTTTAGATTTAAGGGCACACATAAGCTGAGAAGTGAAGGGGTGGAACAAATATTTCATGCAAATGGTCACCAAAAGAAAGCAGGAGTGGCCATACTTATATCAGACAAAATCCATTTTATGTTTAAAACTCTAGAGACAAAGAAGGTCAACTATGTAATGCCAAAAGGGTCAATTCAGCAGGAAGATAAAACAAGTATAAATATATACACACCCAACATCTGAGAACCTAAATATATAAAGCAAATATCAACAGATCTGAAGACAGACATTGACAATACAACAATAGTAGAGGACTTCAATACCCCATTCACAATATCAGATACAGCATCCAGACAGAAAATAAATGAGGAAACATCTGGCTTGAAGAACATTACAAAACAAATGAAACTAATAGACCTATATGGAACTTTCTACCCAACAGCAGAAGCATACAAATTTTTCTCAAGTATGCAGGGAACATTCTCCAAATAGATCACATGTTAGGTCACAAAACAAGCCTTAACAAATTTAATAGGATCAATGTCATTCCAGGTGCATTTTCTGACCATAATGAAAAAAACTAGAAAGCAATAACAGCAATGTATATGCTATGGGAAACAAGTAAAGGATGACAAGGAAAGGATGACAATTCTTATCACTTCTACTCAACATGGTACTGGAAGTCTTAGCCAGAATAATTAGGCAACAGAAAGAAATAAGAGGCATCCCAATCAGAAAGGAAGAAGTTAAATAATCTCTGTAGGTGAAAGACTTATACACTATAAATTATAAAGCATTGATGAAGGAAATTAAATAAGACACAGATAAGTGAAAAGACATCCCATATTTTTGGATTGAAAGAATTAATATTGTTAAATGTTAAAATGTCCATACTACCCAAAGTGAACTATAGAGTAAATGTAATCTCTATCAAAATCCACTGACATTCTTTACAGAAATGGAAAACACTCTATAATTCATATGGAACCATAAAAGACCCTGAATAGCCAAAGACATTTTGGGCAAGAGGAACAATGATGGAGGTATCACACATCTTGATTTAAAAATATATCACATGGTGGGTGTGGTGGCTCATGCCTGTAATTCCAGCACTTTGGAAGGCTAAGGTGGGTGAATCACCTGAGGTCAGGAGTTCAAGACCAGCCTGGCCAACAAGGTGAAACCCTGTCTCTACTAAAAATACAAAAAAATTAGCTGAGTGTGGTGGCATGTACCTGTAATCCCAGCTACCTGGGAGGCTGAGGCAGGAGAATCGCTTGAACCCGGAAGGCAGAGGTTGTAGTGAGCCGAGATATATATATATATATATATATATACATCAAAGGTAATCAAAAGAGTATGGTACAAGCATAAAAACAAACATAGGCCAAAATAACAGAATTCAAAACAGAGAAATAAATCCACACCATTACAGTCAATTGATTTTCTACAAAAATGCCAAGAATGCACAATGGGGAAACACAGCCTCTTCAATAAACAGTGATGGGAAAACTGAATAAAAAGCAGAAACTTTTTAGCTTGATGTAATCTCATTTGTCTATTTTTGCTTTGGTTGCCTGTGCTTAAGGGATATTGCTCAAAAAATTCTTGTCTTCTCAGGACACTGAGACATTGGAGAATTTCCCCAATGTTTTCTTGTAGTAGTTTCATAGTTTGAGGTCTTATATTTAAGTCTTTAATCAATGTGGATTTGATTTTTGTACATGGTGAGATGCAGGGGTCTAGTTTCATCTTTCTGCACATGGATATCTAGTTTTTCCAGCACCATTTATTAAAGAGACTGTCTTTTCCCCAAAGTATGTTAGCGCCTGTGTTGAAAATGAGTTCACTTTAAGTGTGTGAATTTGTTTCTGGGTTCTCTATTCTGTTCCATTGTTTTTTTGTTTGTTTGTTTGTTTGTTTGTTTGTTTCTGTTTTAATACCAGTACCATGCTGATTTGATTACTGTAGCTCTGTAATATAATTTGAATTTGGATGTGATTTCTCCAAGTTTGCTCTTATTGCATAGGATATCTTTGGCTATTCTGGGTCTTATGTATGCCTATAAAAATTTTAGCATTTTTTTCTATTTTGGTGAAGAATGTTGTTGGCATTTTGATAGGGATTACATTGAATCTGTAGATTGCTTTGTGTAGTGTGAACATTTTACCAATATTGCATCTTCTAATCCATGAACATGGAATGTCTTTCAATTTTTTGGTGTCCTCTTCAATTTCTTTCATCAGTGTTTTATAATTTTTATTTGAGAAATCTTTTGCTTCTTTGATTAAGTTAATTCCTAGGTATTGAATTCTATTTGTGGCTATTGTAAATGGGATTACTTTTTAAATTTCTTTTTAGGATTGCTCACTGTTGGGATGTAGAAATGCTATTGATTTTTTTTTGTATGTTAGTTTTGTAACCTCCCACTTTACTGAATTTGTTTATCGGTTCTAATAGTTTTTCTTTTTGTGCCTGTGGAGTCTTTAAGTTTTTCCAAATATAAGATCACATCATCTGCAAACAAAAATAATACTACTTCTTTCATTCCAAGTTGGTTGCCACTTATATCTTTTTCTTGTTTGATTGCTCTAGCTAGGACTTCCGCTACTACGTTGAATAACAGCGGTGAAAGTAGGCATTCTAGTAATGTTCCAGATCTTAGACGAAAGGCTTTCAGGTTTTCCCCATTCAGTATGATACTTGCTGTGGACCTGTCATATATGGCTTTTATTATGTTGAGGTATGTTCTTTCTATCCCCTGTTTTATGAGAGTTTTTTGTTTTTTATCATGAAGGGATGTTGAATTTTATCAAAAGCTTTTTGGCATCAATTGAAATAATCATATGGTTTTTATCCTTCATTCTGTTGCTATGATGAATCGCATTGATTGATTTGCATATATTGGACCATCCTTGCATCCCAGGGATGAATCCCAGTTGGTCATGATAAATTTTTTTTTTTTTTTAATGTAACAGTGAATTCGGTTTTGCTAGTATTTTGTTGAGGATTTTTGCATCAATATTCATCAGAGATACTGAATTGTAGTTTTCTTTTTTTGATGTGTCTTTGTCTGGTTTTGGTTTCAGGGTGATGCTGACCTCATATAATGAATTTAGAAGTATTTCCTGCTCTTCTATTTTTTGCAATAGTTTTAGTAGGATGGGTACCAGTTCTTCTTTAAATGTTTATGGAAACCAGCAGTGAAGTCACTGGGTCCCCAGCTTTTCTTTACTGAGAGACTTCTTAATATGGCTTTGATCTTATTACTTGTTATTGGTCTGTTCAGGTTTTGGATTTCTTTCTGGTTCAATCTTGATTGGTTGTATGTATCTAGAAATTTGTCCATTTCTTCTACATTTTCCAACTTATTGGCATGTAGTTGCTCATCATAGCCATGAATGATCTTTGAATTTCTGCAGTATCAGTCGTAATGTCTCCTTTTTCATTTCTAATGCTTTTATTTGAATCTTCTCTCCTTTTATTAGTAAGTTTGGCTAAAGTTTTGTCAATTTTGTTTTACTTTTCAAAAAACCAACTTTTTGTTTCATTGATCCTTTGTATTGTTTTCCTTCGTTTTAAATTCATTTTTGTTTTAATCTTTATTATTATTATTATTAATATTATTATTTTGAGATGGAGTCTCCTTCTGTCACCCAGGCAGGAGTGCAGTGCTGCTATCTTGGCTCACTGCAGCCTCTGTCTCCTGGGTTTGAGTGATTCTCTTGCCTTCAGCCTGCAGAGTAGCTGGGATTACAGGTGCCTGCCACCACGCCTGGCTAATTTTTGTATTGTTAGTAGAGACAGGGTTTCACCACATTGGCCAGGCTGATCTCAAACTCCTGACCTGAATTGATCTGCCTGCTTCGGCCTCCCAAAGTGCTGAGATTACAGGCATGAGACACCACACCCAGCCTATTAGTTCTTTTTTTATCTTTATTTTTTATTATACTTTAAGTTCTAGGGTACATGTGCACAACGTGCAGGTTTGTTACATATGTATACTTGTGTCATGTTGCTGTGCTGCACACATCAACTCGTCAGCACCCATCAACTCATCATTTATATCAGGTATAACTCCCAATGCCATCCCTCCCCCTTCCCCCCTCCCCATAATAGGCCCCGGTGTGTGATGTTCCCCTTCCAGAGTCCGAGTGATCTCATTGTTCAATTCCCACCTATGAGTGAGAACATGCAGTGTTTGGTTTTCTGTTCTTGCAGTAGTTTGCTGAGAATGATGGTTTCCAGCTGCATCCATGTCCCTACAAAGGACACGAACTCATCCTTTTTTATGGCTGCATACTATTCCATGGTGTATATGTGCCACATTTTCTTCATCCAGTCTGTCACTGATGGACATTTGGGTTGATTCCAAGTCTTTGCTATTGTGAATAGTGCCACAATAAACATACGTGTGCATGTGTCTTTATAGCAGCGTGATTTATAATCCTTTGAGTATATCACCAGTAATGGGATGGCTGGGTCATACGATATTTCTAGTTCTAGATCCTTGAGGAATCGCCATACTGTTTTCCACAATGGTTGAACCAGTTTACAATCCCACCAACAGTGTAGAAGTGTTCCTATTTCTCCACATCTCTCCAGCACCTTTTCTCCTACTAATTTTAGGTTTGGTTTGCTTTTAGCTTTCTATTTCTTTAAGATGTATCATCAGACTGTTTATTTGAAGTTATTCCTCTTTTTGATGTAGGGACTTATAGCTATAAACTTCCCTCTTAGTACTGCTTTTGTTGTATCATATAGATTTTGGTATGTTGTATTTCCATTGTCTTTTGTTTTAAGAAGTTTACAAAAATTGTTTCATTGACCCACTTGTCATTCAGGAGCATACTGTTTAACGTCCATGTGTTTGTATAGTTTCTCAAATTTATCCTATCATTAATTTCTAATTTTATTTTATTGTGGTCAGAGAAGATGCTTGATGTTATCTCAATTTTGTTGAATATTTTCAGACATTTTTGACCTATTATATGGTCTATTTTAAAGAATAATCCATGTGCTGAAGAAAAGAATGTGTATTCTGCCATCATTGGATAAAATGTTGTGTTAATACCTATTAGATTCATTCGGTCTATACTGCAGATCAAGTCTGATGTTTCTTTGTTGATTTTCTGTCTTGAAGATCTGTCCAATGCTGGGAGTAGGTTGTTGAAGTCTCCAGATATTATTGTATTGGGACCTATCTCTCTCTTTAGCTCTAATAATGTTTCCTTTGCTTATCTAGGTGCTCTAGTGTTGGGTGCATATATATTTAAAATTGATATATCCTCTTACTGAATTTACCTCTTTATCATTATATAGTAACTTTCTTTGTCTCTTCTTATAGTTTTTGTCTTGAAATCTATTTTGTTTGATATAAGTATAGCTACTCCTGATCATTTTTTGTTTCTATTGGCATGGAATGTCTTTTCCATCACTTTTCTTTTAATCTATTTGTGTCTTTATAGGTAAAGTGTGTTTCTAGTAGGCAACAGAATCTTGTTTGTAATACACTCAGCCACTCTATTTCTTTTGATTGTAGACTTTAGTTCATTTACAGTCAATGTTATTATTGATAAGTAAAGACTTACTCCTGCCATTTTGTTATTTGTTTTCTGGTGTTATTTCTTTATTTCCTTCCTTTAGTGAAGGTGATTTTCCCTGGTGATATGATTTATCTTGCTTTTTGTTTTTCTGTTTCCATTGTAATTTTTTTTGTTTGTTTGTTTGAGGTTACTGTGAGGCTTGCACATGCTATTTTACAACCTGGTAACTACTCAACCCTGTTTTCATAAATACAGAAACAAAAAGAAAACTAATATAAATTCTATGCCATAACTTTATTTTCAAGATTTTTAACTTTTGTTTCTATTTAGATCTTATTGTACTGTCTATGTCTTAAGAAGTTGTTGTAGTTATTATTTTTGTTTGGTTCATCATTTAGTTTTTCTAGCTAGCATTTTAGTTGATTACCTATGACAGTTGCAGTATTATAACACTGCAGTATTCTGTGTGTTTTCTGTGCACTTACTATTACCCATGAGTTTTGTACCTTCAGATGATTTCTTGTTGCTCATTAATGTCCTTTTCTTTCTGATTGATGTACTCTCTTAAACATTTCCCATAGGACAGGTCTCTTATGAATGAAATCCCTCAGCTTTTGTTAGTCTGTGTAAGTCTTTATTTCTCTTTCACGATTGAAGGGAATTTTTGCCATATATACTATTCTAGGGTAACAGTTTTTTTCCCTTCAACACTTTAAATATGTCATGCTACACTCTCTTGGACTGTAAGGTTTCCACTGAAAAGTCTGCTGTCAGACATATTGCAGCTCTATTGTATTTGTGTCTTTTTTCTTGCTGCTTTAAGCATCCTTTGTTTATCCTTGGTCTTTGAAAGCTTGATTATTAAATGCCTTGAGGTAGTCTTTGAGTTAAATATGCTTGAAGTTATATAACCTTCTTGTATTTGAATGTTAATAACTTTCTCTAGATTTGAAAAGATCTCTGTTATTATCCTGTTGAATAAACTTTGTACCCTTATCTCTTCCTCTATCTCATTTTTAAGGCCAATAACTCTTAAATTTGACATTTTGAGGCTGTTTTCTAGATCCTGTAGGCAAGTTTTGTGGTTTTATATTTTTTTCTTTTGTCTCTCCTAGCAGTGTATTTTCAAATAGTCTGTTGTCAATCTCACTCCTCTTGATCAATTCTGCTATTAAGAGACTCTGACACATTCTTCAGTATGCCAATTGCACTTTTTAGATCCAGAATTTCTGCTTGATTTTTAAAATTATTTCAATCTCTTATAAATTAATCTGATAAAATTCTGAATTTCTTCTCTGTGTTATCTTGAATTTGAGTTTCCTCAACACAGCTATTTTGAATTCCCTGTCTGAAAAGTCACATATCTCTGTTTCTCCAAGATTGGTCCCTGGTGCCTTATTTACTTCATTTTGGTGAGGTCATGTTTTCCTGGGTGGTGTTGAAGCTAGTAAATATTCTTTGGTATCTGGACATTGAAATGATTGATATTTAATTTTAGTTTTCACAATCTGGACTTGTTTGTACCCGTCCTTATTTGAAAAGCTTTCCAGAAATTAAAAAGGACTTGGATGTTTTGATCTAAACTGTATCTGCTTTAGGGAACACCCAAATCTTAGTAATGCTGCAGTTCTTGCAGACTTATAGAAGTTGCGCCTTGATGGTCATAAATGAGATTTGGGAGAATTTTCTGGATTACCAGGCAGAGACTCTTGCTCTTTCCCATTATTTTCTCCTAAACATATAGAGTCTCTTTCTCTGTTCCAAGCCACTTAAACCTGGGGTTGGAAGTATACAAGCTTCCCTGTGGCCATCATCACTAGGACTAGGACCATGCTGGGTCAGACCTGAAGCCAGCACAGCACTGGGTCTCACTGAAGGCTCACTGTAAACACTTCCTGGCTACTGCTTATATTCACTCAAGGCCCTGGGACTCTATAATCAGCAAGTGGCAAAGCCAGCCAGGCCTGTGTCCGTCCCTTCAGGGAAGTGAGTTCTCCCAGGTCCAGGTGGGTCCATAGGTGTCATCTAGGAGTCAGGAAATAGAGTGACAAAACTTAGAAGTCTACCTTGTGTTCTATTGTATTGTGGCTGAGCTGGCACTGAAACCACAACACACAGTTCTTTCAAATCTTCCTTCTCCTTTCCAAAGGAAAAGAACCTTCACTCTGTAGCAACCACCACCTTAGGCCATGAGGAGTTCTGTCTGACTACCACCAATGTTCCCTTAAGGCCCAAGAGCTCTGACATCAGCTTTTGGTGAATGCTGCCTGGCCTGGAACTTACTCTTCAGGGAAAAGGGTTCCCTTCTGGCCCAGGGCAGGTCCAGAGATGCCATCCAAGAGTGAAGTCCTGAAATTGAGGACTCCAAGAGCCCACTTGGTGTTATATCCTCCTGTAGTCATGCTGATATCTGAAGCCAACAAATTTCAGAGGCTTGCTCAAGGCCATTGATGTAGCTCAGGGTCCAAGGCCTCTTCAGTCATCAGGTGATAAATGCTGCCAAGACTGGGTCCTTCTCTTCAAGGCAGTGGGTTCCCTTCTGGCTCAGGGCATGTTTTGAGATGTCATAAGGAAACTAGAGCCTGAAATGGGGGTCTCATGACTCTGGTCATTGCCCTATCCTGCTGTGGCTGAGGTGGTATCTAAGATGCAAGGCAAAGTCCTCTTGACTTTTCCCATTACTCTCCTAAAGCAGAAGGAAGGGATCTGTTTTGGAGCCTCAAGCTTTGCAGCCTGTGGTTAGAAATGTGGTGATTTCAGAACTCCCTTAACTGTCCCGGCTGGTGTTTCAGTAGATCACGTGGCCTCCCAGTCCACCATCTCTGGGCTCAGTTTAGCCCTAGGACCTGCCTAAGAGTTGCAGTCCTGATGACCTAGAATGCTTTTCTAGTTTACTCAGAGATACAGAGCACTTTGTCCCCCAGTAGCGAGGTGTGAGGGAACTCAAGTTCAGACCACTAGGCTAGGTGATTCCCCTCTGGCTAAGGCTGCTTTAAATGCTCCCTCCATTAGCTCGACAGGTGAGCTTGGTCTGGTTTTCCTCTCTGCTCTTAAAGGATAGCACTGAGATTAATGCCTCACAATTGCTGTGCTCGCCTTCCTCCAGCATCCAAAGAAGCTCTCTGTACCACACTGCTGCTGCCAAGGGTGGGGAAAGGGTGGCATTCAAGATTCAGGAATGTTTTTTTTTTTTCTATCTCTTTAGTGCATCTTTAAGCACTATAGAGTTAAAACCAGGTATTATGAGGGCTCACCTGATTTTTGGTTCTAATGAAGGTTTTTGTTTTGTTTTGTTTTTTCCTCTGTAGATAGTAATTAAATTGGTGTCCCTGTGAAGGTGATGACTGGTGGAGCCTTCTATTCTGCCATCTTGGTCCTCTCTGAAAATGCATTTTGTAATATTGTTTCCTTGGAAAATATGTTTGCAGCTGCAGAAAAATAACTAACATTACCTTTGGATTAAACACCTATACTGAGTACTGCCTTGAAATGATTACCTACTATGAAGTACAATCTGATCCAAAATAGTGGTAAATTCTTCCCTGAGATGAATTATCACCTAGGTAGAGATTATTATCCAGATTAAGTAAACTGAAAAATGAAGCTGTTGAATCTTCTTTTCATTTTCTGTGCTTTGTGTTACAACATCTCCCCAAAGAGTCAGGGTTTTTATTTAGGAATAAAATGACTGGACTTCGCTTTTAGGAGTATAATTCAGTAACAATGAGTAGAAGAACTAAGTAGATGGCTTTCCCGTCTTCCCCTTGCAAATTTTTTGAAGATTCTGCATTGAAATAATTATAACACTTTGATTTCAATCAACATTATTAAAATCTTTACAAGGATAAAAAGGTTAATTCCATACAATTTGTTAGACTGATGAAAAATCTGTAGCATTACTGTCTAAAAATAACAGAATTTGAGAACAGAATGACAATAACAAGTTATAGATAAGTTCCCTTAAGAGATTCCAGAGTCTTTTTAAAAGCACCAGATGAGGCATAGATCTGATGATCTTGAGTTTATTTCCTACTCTGAAATTTTAAAATTCTCAGATTTCTAAAATTCTCTGAGTTGTCTATCCATAAGCCAGTTTCTCACAGCCAACTCTATGGGCACATATAACATATATTCCCACTTTCATACTTTGGCAAAATAACAATAACAGCACTGATAACACTGATTGATGCTTTGGTAGTTTTTGTTTATTTTAAATATTTTTTATTTTAAAATACTGTTTACTTTTTACTATAGTCACTCTGTTGTGCTAGCAAATACTAGGTGTCGTTTATTCTATTTTTTTTTGTACCCGCCAACAATCCCCATTTTCCCTATCCCCCGACTACTATTCCCAGCCTCTTGTACCTACTCTTCTACTCTCTATTCCCATGGGTTCTGTTGTTTTTATTTTTGGATCCCACAAATAAGTGAGAACATGGGATGTTTGTCTTTCTGCCTGGCTTATTTTACTTAACATAATGACCCCCAGTTCCATCCATGTTGTTGCAGATGACAGAATCTCATTCTACTTTTATGGATGAGTAGTACTCAATTGTTTATATGTATTACATTGTCTTTATCCAGTCATCTGTTCAACACTGTGGTTGCTTCCAAATCTTGGCTATTGTGCATAGGGCTACAATAAACATGGGAGTGTAGACATATTTTTGATATACTGATTTACTTTCTTTTGGGTATATATCTAACAGTGGGATTGCTGTAACATATAGTAGTTCTTTTTTTCCTTTTTTGAGGAACTAATAAACTGTTTTTCATAGTGGTTGTACTAATTTACATTACCACCAACACTGTATGAGGTTTCCCTTTTCTCCACATTCTTGCCAGCATTTGTTATTGCCTGTCTTTTGAATAAAAGTCATTTTAACTGAGGTGAGATAATATTTTATTGCAGTTTTGATGTGCATTTCTCAGATGATCAATGATATTGAGCACCTTTTCATACACCTGTTTTCCATGTGTATGTCCTCTTTTGAGAAATGCCTATTCAGGACTTTTACCCATTTTAAAATCTGCTTATTATATTTTTCCTATAGAGTTGTTTGTTTTAGCTCCTATGTATTCTGATTACTAATCCATTGTCATATGAGTAGTTTGCAAATATTTTCTCTAATTCTGTAGGTTGTCCATGCATTTTGTTGATTGTTTTCTTTGCTGTGCAAAACTTGTGATCACATTTGTCCATTTTTGTGTTGGTTGCCAGTGCAATAAATAGCACTTAATAGTGTATTACTCAAGAAATCTTCACCCAGTCCAATGTTCTGGTGAATTTCCCCAGTGTTTGCTTTTAGTAGTTTCACAATTTGAGGTCTTAGATTTGAGTCTTTAATATGTTTGGATTTGAGTTTTGTATATGGTGAGAGACAGGGATCTAGTTTCATTCTTCTGCATATGGATATCTGGTTTTCTTAGCACCACTTACTGAAGAGACAATCCTTTCCCCAAAGTGTGTTCTTGGCACCTTTGTCAAAAATGAGTCCACTGCAGGTGAACAGGCTTATCTCTGAGTTCTCTATTCTGTTCCACTAGTCTATTTGTGTGTTTTTGTGCCAGTACCATGTCATTTTGGTTACTATAAGTATTAGTACATTTTCATGCTGCTATAAAGAAATAACTTTAAAATGGGTAATTTACAAATAAGAAAGGTTAAGTTGACTCACAGTTCTGCAGGCTTAGCAGGAAGCATGACTGGGCAGCCTCAGAAAAGTTACAATCATGGTGGAAGGTGACGGGAAAGCACACGCATCTTCGCAATGGTGGAAGCATGCACATCTTCACAATGGCAGGACAGGAGAGAGAGTGAGGGTGTAAATGTCACACTTTTAAGCCGTCAGATCTTGTAAGAACTCATTCACTATCGTGAGAACTGCACGGGGGAAATCCACCCCAATGATCCAATTACCACCCACCAGGTCCCTTCCCTGACACATGGGGATTACAATTTGAAACAAGATTTGTGTGGGGACACAGCCAAATCATATCACTATAGTTCTGTAGTATAATTTGAAATAAGGTAATGTGATTACTCCAGTTTTGTTCTTTTTGCTCAGGATAGCTTTGGCTATTCTGGGTCTGTTATGGTTCCCCGTAAAATTTAGAATGCTTTTTTCTATTTCTGTAAAAGTATCAACGGTATTTGGATAGGGGTTGCATTAAATCTATAGATTGCTTTGGGTAGAATGGACACTTTAATATATGGATTCTTCCCATCCACAAACAGAGAATACTTTTCCGGATTTTGGTGTTCTTTTTAATTTCTTGCATCCATGTGTTTTAATTTTAATTTAAAAAAATTTCACTTCTTTGGCTAAGTTACTTCATTCTACATATTTTTTTTCATTTGTAGCTATTGTAAATGGGATTACCTTCATGATTTCTTTTTCAGATTATTCTATATGGGCATACAGAAATGCTATTGATTTTTTTTTTTTTTTTTTTTTTGAGATGGAGTCTCGCTGTGTCTCCCAGGCTGGAGTGCAGTGGCGTGATCTCGGCTCACCGCAAGCTCCGCCTCCCGGGTTCACGCCATTCTCCCACCTCAGCCTCCCAAGTAGCTGGGACTACAGGCGCCCGCCACCACGCCCGACTAGTTTTTTGTATTTTTAGTAGAGACGGGGTTTCACCATGTTAGGCAGGATAGTCTCGATCTCCTGACCTCGTGATCCACCCGCCTCAGCCTCCCAAAGTGCTGGGATTACAGGCTTGAGCCACCACACCTGGCCAATGCTATTGATTTTTAATGTTAACTTTGTATCCTGCAAATTTATTGAATTTGTTTATCAGTTCTAATAGATTTTTGGTAAAGTCTCTAGGTTTTGTGAAGTATAAAATGATATCATCTGCAAACAAGAATAGTTTGACTTATTTAATTTTAATTTGGATGTTCTTCATTTCTTTCTCTTGTCTGATTGCTCTAGCTTGGACTTCTAGTACTATGTTGAATAACAGTGGAGAAAGTGAGCATCGTTGTTGTATTCCTGATCTTAGAGGAAAGGCCTTCAGGTTTTCCCCATTTGGTATAATACTAGCTATGGGTCTATTGCATATGCTTTTTATCATATTGAGATACGATTCTTCTATACCTAGCTTTTTGAGGGTGTTATTCTATTATGAAATGATGTTGAATTCAGTGAATCTCTCTGCAGAAACCCTACAAGTCAGAAGACAGTGGGGCCCAATATTCAATATTTTTAAAGAAAAGAATTTTCAACCCAAAATTTCATATCCAGCCAAACTAAGTTTCATAAGTGAAGGAGAAATAAAATTGTTTACAAGCAAGCAAATGCTGAGGGATTCTGTAACACCAGGCTGCCTTACAAGAACTCCTGCAGGAAGCACTAAATATGGGAAAGAAAACTGGTACCAGCCACTGCAAAAATACACCAAAATATAAAGAACTGTGACACAATGAATAAACTGAATCAACCAATGTGCAAAATAATAAGCTAGCATCATGATGACAGGATCAAACTCACATATAACAATATTAACATTAAATGTAAATGAACTAAATGCCCAAATTAAAAGACACAGACTGTCAAGTTGGATAAAGAGTCAAGACCCATAGGTGTGCAGTATTCAGGAGACCCATCTCACATGCAAAGATACATATAGGCTCAAAATAAAGGAATAGAGGAATATTTACCAAGCAAGTGAAAAGCAAAAAAAGCCGAGGTTGCAATCCTAGTCTCTGATAAAGCAGACTTTAAACCAACAAAGATCAAAAAAAGACAAAGAAAGGCATTACATCATGGTAAAGGGATCAATGCAACAAGAAGAGCTAACTATCCTAAATATATATGCACCCAATACAGAAACACCTAGATTCATAAAACAAGTTCTTAGAGACCTACAAAGAGGCTTAGACTCCCACACAATAATAGTGGGAGACTTTAACACCCCACTGTCAATATTAGACAGATCAATGAGACAGATTATTAACAAGAATATTCAGGACTTGAACTCAGTTCTGGACCAAGTGGACCTAATAGACATCTACACAACTCTCCACCCCAAATCAACAGAATATACATTCTTTTCAGCACCACATAGCACTTACTCTAAAATCAATCACATAGTTGGAAGTAAAACACTTCTCAGCAAAGGCAAAAACAAAAACAAAAACAAAAAAAATGGAAATTATAACAAACTGTCTCAGACCACAATGCAATCAAATTAGAACTTAGGATTAAGAAACTCACTCAAAATCACACAACTATATGGAAACTGAACAATCTGCTTCTGAATAACTACTGGGTGAATAATGAAATTAAGGCAGAAATAAATAAGTTATTTGAAACCAATGAGAATGAAGACACAATGTACCAGAATCTCTGAAACACAGTTAAGCAGTGTTTAGAGGAAAATTTATAGCACCAAATACCCACATCAGAAAGCAGAAAAGATCTAAAATCAACACCCTGACATCACAGTTAAAATAACTAGAGAAGCAAGAGCAAACAAATTCAAAAACTAGCAGAAGACAAGAAATAACTAAGATCAGAGTGGAACTGAAGAAGATGGAGACACAAAAAACCCTTCAAAAATCCATGAATTCAGGAGGTGGTTTTCTGAAAAGATTAACAAAATGGATAGACCAATAGCCAGACTAACAAAGAAGAAAAGAGAGAAGAATCAAATTGACTCAATAAAAATGATAAAGGGGACATCACCACTGATCCCACAGAAATACAACCTACCATCAGAGAATATTATAAACATCTCTACACAAATAAACTAGGAAACCTAGAAGAAATCAATAAATTCCTGGACACGTACACCTTCCCAATACTAAACTCGAAAGAAGTCACATCCCTGAATAGACCAAAAACAAGTTCTAAAATTGAGGCAGTAATTAACAGCCTACCAACCAAAAGAAAGGCCAGGACCAGACAGATTCACAGCCAAATTCTACCAGAGGTGCAAAGAGGAGCTGGTACGATTTCTTCTGAAACTATTCCAAATGATAGAAAAACAGGGACTTCTCCATAACTCAATTTATGAGGCCAGCATCATCCTGATTCCAAAACCTGGCAAAGACACAACAAAAAAAGAAAATTTCAGGCCAATATCCCTGATGAACATCCATGCGAAAATTCTCAATAAAATACTGGCAAAACAAATTCAGCAGCAAATCAAGTTGGCTTCATCCCTGAGATGCAAGGTTGGTCCAACATACGCAAATCAATAAATGTACTCCATCACATAAACAGAGCCAATGACAAAAAACACATGATTATCTCAATAGATGCAGAAAAGGCCTTTGGTAAAATTCAACACCCTTCATGCTAAAAACTCTCAATAAACTAGGCATTGATGGAACATATCTCAAAATAATAAGAGCTGTTTATGACAAACCCACAGCCAATATCATACTGAATGGGCGAAAGCTGGAAGCATTCCCTTTGAAAACTGGCACAGGACAAGGATGCCTTATCTCACCACTCCTATTCAACATAGTATTGGAAGTTCTGGCCAGGGCAATCAGGCAAGAGAAAGAAATAAAGGGTATTCAAATAGGAAGAGAGGAAGTCAAATTGTCTCTGCAGATGACATGATTTTATATTTAGAAAACCTCATCATCTCAGCCCAAAAACTCCTTAAGTTGATAAGCATCTTCAGCAAAGTCTCAAGATACAAAATCAATGTGCAAAAATCACAAGCATTCCTATGTATCAATAATAGACAGAGAACCAAATCATAATTGAACTCCCATTCACAACTGCTACAACGAGAATAAAATACCTAGAAATACAGCTTAACAACTCAGAAGGGACCTGAAGGACCTCTTCAAGAAGAACTACAAGCCACTGCCCAAGGAAATAAGAGAGGACACAAATGGAAAAACATTCCATGCATATGGATAGAAAGAATTAATATCATGAAAATGACCATACTGTCCAAAATAATTTATAGATTCAATTCTATTTCCATCAAGCTACCATTGACTTTCCTCACAGAACTAGAAAAAAACTACTTTAAATTTAATATGGAACCAAAAAAGAGCCTATATACCCAAGACAATCCTAAGTAAAAAGAACAAAGCCAGAGGCATTATGCTACCTGACTTCAAACTATGCTACAAGGCTACAGTAACCAAAACAGCATAATACTGGTACCAAATCAGATATATAGAGCAATAGAACCGAACACAGGCCTCAGAAATAACACCACACATCTACAACCATCTGATCTTTGACAAACCTGACAAAAACAAGCAATGGGGGAAAGGATTCCCTGTTTAATAAATGGTGTTGGGAAAACTGGCTAGACATATGCAGAAAACAGAAACTGGAGCCCTTCCTTACACCTTATACAAAAATTAACTCAAGATGGATTAAAGACTGAAATGTAAAACCTAAAACCATAAAAACCTTAGCAGAAAGCCTAGGCAATACCATTCAAGACATAGGCATGGGCAAAGACTTCATGGTTAAAACACAAAAAGCAATGGCAATAAAAGCCAAAATTGTTAAATGACATATAATTAAATTAAAGAGCTTCTGCACAGCAAAAGAAACTATCTCAGAGTGAACAGGCAGCCTACAGAATGGGAGAAAATGTTTGCAATCTATCAGTCTGACAAAGGTCTAATATCCAGAATTGACAAGGAACTTAAACAAATTTACAAGATAAAGAAACAATCCCATCAAAAATTGGGTGAAGGATATGAACAGACACTTCTCAAAAGAAGACATTTATGTAGCCAACAAACATGAAAAAAAGCTCATCATCACTAGTCATTAGAGAAATGCAAATCAAAACCACAATGCGACACCATCTCACACTAGTTAGAATAGAGATTATTAAAAAGTCTAGAAACAACAGATGCTGGAGAGGATGCAGAGAAATTGGAATGCTTTTACACTTTTGGTGGTAGTGTAAATCAGTTCAATCATTGTGTTAGACAGTGTGGCAATTCCTCAAGCATCTAGAACCAGAAATACCATGTGACCCAGCAATCCCATTACTGGGTATATACCCAAAAAATTATAAATCATTCTACTATCAAGACACATGTACACGTATGTTTACTGCATATATTGCGCTTACACACCATGAAATACTATGCAGTCATAAAAAGGATGAGTTCATGTCCTTTGCGGGGATATGCATGAGGCTGGAAACAAAACCAAACACTGCATGTTCCCACTCATAAGTGGGAGTTGAACAATGAGAACACATGGACACAGGGAGGGAAACATTACACGCTGGGGTGTTTCGGGGGTTGTGGGGCAAGGGGATGGAGAGCATTAGGACAAATACCTAATGCATGCGGTGCTTAAAACCTAGATGATGTGTGATAGGTCCAGCAAACCACCATGGCAAATGTATACCTATGTAACAAACCCGCACGTTAAGCACATGTCTCCCAGAACTTAAAATAAAATTAAAAAAGAAAGGATGTTGAATTTTATCAAATGCTTTTTCAGCATCAATTGAAAGGATCATCACTGCAGGACACAGTCCAGCCAGTGTCCATGGAGCAACTACCTTGTTCTCTACTAGCCCCATGTCTAGAGCCCAGTTTCTCCAGGCCCAAGGGACCAGCAAACCATTGCCCTTCATCCTGTTGGGCCCCATATCCTTCACTGGCTCACAGCCTCAGTCAACCAGGGACCTGACATCATTGGAAGAGCATGGTAATGAGGCGCTGCCTGAGGAGAAGCCACACTGTGATGCAAGCTTGCATGAATTATCACAGTAAAATTCACTGTAATTCACATAACCACACCAGTGTTATGAATCAAAATCTGCCTGAAAAGAGATATCTTAGTTTTCTCAAAATCAAAGACTGTTTTAAAAAACCACACAGCTGCTGAATAATCAACCTGTGAAACTGAGATGTTTCTCGAATGAAACAGTAAATGTGCCTGTAATAATTATTTTATAAGTCAGAAAATTATATTTGTCTCCATCTTTTTCCCCATAGTATATTAAACAAAAAGGTAAATAAGGTATAAATAGATTTTGTAAACTTTTCATATTGAAAAAGCCATGAAGTAAGTAGACAAGACAGATATTCTGTAAATTGGAGGGGGATATAGGACATTTTTGAAAAGGTACAAAGTCCTCAGATGGGCTTAGAAAATTCACTGTATGATCCATATACCATTTTACTTGACTGGCACATCTTCAGGTGCTTGTGTTTACTGTGTTCTTGCCATTAACTAAATGTCTCAGTCTGTCCCAGTGTAATAGGCTGTGAATGTTCTTGTATTATAGTTTTATTGTTGGTCTCTTTGCATCGATGACACAATAGCCACAACATTTTAAAATTATTGTTATTATTGATACCTAGTTTTACTCTGTTTTTCCAGAGAAGATGCTTGATATTATTTCTATTTTGTTGAATGCTTTAAGACTGACAAGTTGATGGGTGCAGCACACCAACATAGCACAAGTATACATATGTAACAAACCTGCACGTTATGCACATGTACCCTAGAACTTAAAGTATAATAATAATAATAAACAAACTTAAAAAAAAAAGACTTGTTTCTTGACCTAACATATGGTCTATCCTTGAGAATGACCCATGTGCTGAGGAAAATAATGTGTATTCTGCAGCTGTTGAATGAAATGTTTTGTAAATATCTCTTACGTTTATTTGATCTATAGTGCAGATTAAGTCTGGTGTTTGTTGATATATTTTTATTGGTCTCAAAGATATATCCAATGCTGAAGGTTGGTTGGTGGGAGGTGTTTGAAGTCTCCAGGCATTATTATATTGAGCTTTATCTTTTTCTTATGCTCTAATAATATGTGCTTTATATATCTGGGTGATCAAGTGTTAAGTGCATATACATTTGCAATTGCTATATCTCCTGCTGAATTGACCACTTTATCATAATATAATTATGGCCATTGCCTCTTCCTATAGGTTTTTTTTGTGTGTGTGTGTTGAAATCTATCTGATGTAAGTATAGCAACTCCTGTTCTTTCTTTGTTTCAAATATTGTAGAATATCTTTTTCCATTCCTTTATCTTCAGTCTATCTGTGTCTTTAAAAGAGAAGTCTGTTTCTCATAGGCAACAGATCACTGGGTCCTTTTAAAACCCATTCAGCCACTCTATGTCTTTTGATTGTAGAGTTTAGTCCATTTACATTTGATGTTATTAGTAACACTGAATAATTACTAACATTCAATGATAAGTAAAGACTTACTCCTGCCATTTTGTTAGGTGTTTCCTGGTTGTTTTGTAGTCTTCTTTCTTTCCTTCCTTCTTGTCTTCCTTTTAGTGCAGGTAATTTTGGCTGGTGGTATGCTTTAATTTCTTACTTTTTTTTGTATCTGTTGTTTATTTTTTTGATTTGAGGTTACCATGAGGCTTGCAAATACTATTTTATAACCCATTATTTTCAGGGTGATAACATCTTAACACTGTTTACCTAAACAAACAAGAAAAAAGTAAACCAATAAACACTTTACACTTTTAAATTAATCTCCAGCCTTTTCAATCTTTTACTTTCTATTTATATCTCACAGTACTGTCTTTGACTTGAAAAGCTGTAGTTATTTTTGATTGGTTCATCTTTAAGTCTTTCTATTTAAGATAGGGGGAGTTTACAAGCCAGAGTTATAGTGTTATAATATTTTGAATTTTCCTGTGTGCTTACAAACTCCAGTGAGTTTTGTAAGGTCAGATGATTTATCTATCTATTTATTTATTTATTTATTTTTTTTCTGTCGCCCAGGTTGAAGTGCAGTGGCACGATCTCCACTCACTGCAAGCTCCGCCCCCCGGGTTCATGCCATTCTCCTGCCTCAGCCTCCTGAGTAGCTGGGACTAGCGGCGCCCGCCACCACACTCTGGCTAATTTTTTTGTATTTTTAGTAGAGACGGGGTTTCACCGTGTTTGCCAGGATGGTCTCGATCTCCTGGCCTCGTGATCTGCCCGCCTCAGCCTCCCAAAGTGCTTGGATTACAGGCCTGAGCCACCGCGCCCGGCCTCCAGATGATTTCTTATTGCTCACTATCCTCCTTTCTTTCTGATTGAAGTACTTCCTTTAGCATTTCATGTAGGCTAACTCTGGTATTGGTAAAATTCCTCAGCTTTTGTTTGTCTGGGAAAATCTTTATTTCCTCATTATGTTTGAAGAATATTTTCATTTGGTTAACTGTTTCTTTTTTTCCCCCAAAGCCCTTTATGTATGTCATGTCACTCTTTTGTTCCTTGCAAGGTGTCCACTGAAAAGTCTGCTGCCAGCTGTATTGAAGTGTCACTGTATATCGTTTGTTTCTTTTCTCTTGATGCTTTTAGGATCCTTTCTTTACCCTTGACCTTTGGGAGTTTGATTATTAAGTGCCTTGGGGTAGGCTTCTTTGGGTTAAATCTGCTTGGGGTTCTGTAACCTTCTTGTACTTAGATAGTGATATTTTTCTCCAGGTGTGGTGAGTTCTGTGTTATTATTCTTTTGAATAATCTTCTCTACCTCCTCTTTAAGATCAATAACTCTTTGATTTTCTCTTACGAGGCTGTTTTCTAGGTATTCTAAGTGTGCTTCATTGTTTTTTATTCTTTTTTTTTTGCCTCCTCAGACTGTACATTTTCAAATAGCCTGACTTTAACCCCACTAATTTGTTCTTCTGCTTGATTAATTCTATTAAAAGATTTTGGTGCATTCTTCAGTATGCCAATTGCATTTTCAGTTCCAGAATTTCTACATGATTATTTTTAATTATTTCAATCTTTTCATTAAATTTATCTGATAGAATTTTGAATTCCTTCTCTGTGATATCTTGAATTTCTGTTTCCTCAAAACAGCTATCTTGAAATCTCTATCTGAAAGGTCACATATCTCTGTTTCTCTGGGATTGGCTCCTGGTGCCTTATTTAGCTTGGTGAAGTCATGTTTTCCTATATGGTCTTGATGCTTGCAGATGTTCTTTGGTGTCTGGGCATTGAAAAGTTATGTATTTATTGTAGTCTTCACGATCTGGGTTTGTTTGTACTCAATCCATCTTGAGAAGGCTTCCTGGGTATTTGAAAGGACTTGGGTGTTGTGATCTTAGCTGTATCTGCATTAGAGGGCAACCCAAGCCCAATAATACTGTGGTTCCTGCAAACTCATAAAGGTATCACTTTGGTGGTCTTGGATAAGATCTGGAAGAATTTTATGTATTAAGGCAGAAACGCTTGTTTTCTTCCCTTACTTTTCCCAAACAAACAGAATATCTCTCTTTGCTGAGCTGCTTGGAGCTAGGTGTGGGGTGACTTAAGCAGCCCTGTGAGTACCACCACTGGGTAGGTGCTGGGTCAGACCTGAGGCCAGCACAACACTGGGTTTCACCCAAGGCTCATTGTAACCACTGTCTGGTTACCACCTATTTTCACTCAAGGCCCGAGGGCACTACAATCTGCAAGTCATGAAGCCAGCCAGGGTTGCATCTTTCCCTTCAGGGCAGCAAGTTTTGCCAGGACCAAGGCAGTTCCAGAAATACTGTCCAGCCACCAAACACTAGAGTCAAAAACCTTAGAAATCTACCTGTGCTATTGTACTATGGCTGGGTTGGTGCTCAAACAATGAGATGCTTTCCATATCCTCTCCACAGGAAGCAGAACCTCAGCCCATCACCACCACCACCACAGGCCCACTGGAAGTATTTTCAAGCTACCACTAATGTTCACTTAATGCCCAATGAGTCTTTAGCATGTGGTGAATGTTGCCAGGCTTGAGACTCACTCTTTAGGGCAGTGGGTTCCCTTTTGGCCCAAAGCATATCCAGAAATGCTGTCTAAGAGCCATGGTCTGGAATCAGAGACCCCAAGAGCCCACTTGGTACTCTACCTTCCTGTGGCCAAGCTAGTACCTAAGGTGCAAGACAAAGTCCCCTTTAGTTTTTCCTCTGCTTTTCTCAAGTAGGAGGAGTCTCTAACTATAGCTACCACAGCAAATGTGCTGGATCTCACCTGAAGCCAGCATGTCTCAGTCTCACCCAAGGCCTATGGTGTACTACCTGGGCATTGCTGTGGGTTATTCAGGGGCCAATGTATCTTTAGGCAGCAGGTGATGGGTCCTGCCTGGACTGGGTCCTTTCCTTCAAGGTGGCGGGTTCCCTTCTGACTCAGGATGTATCTAGAAATGTCATCCAGGAACTAAGGCCTACAATGGGGGACTCAAAACTTTGATCAGTCCTCCACCTTACTATGACTGAGCTGATATTCAAGGTGCAAGACAAAGTCTTCTTTACTCTTCCCTCTCATTTCCACAAATGGAAGGAAGGTGTTTCTTTTGCAGCCATGAGCTGTGCTGCCAAGGGTTGGCAGTGATGTGGTTCACACTCCCTTAGCCACTATGGTTGGTGTCTCAGCAGGTCACATTCCCCTGATGTGCACTGGCTCTTTGCTTAGCATAGCACTAGGACTCAGCTAGGAGCTATGGTCCTTGTGTCCTACGCTGCCTTTAAAATTTGTTTAGAACCCCAACGTACTTTAGTTTGCAGTGAACTCAAATTCCAACTGCTGGGATGGGTAATTCACCTCTGGCTAGGGCTGGTTTAAATGCCTCCTCCTTTGGCGGGCATCAGCTGAGTTCAGTCTTGTTTGGCTTTATGCTGTGACAGGGCAGCAAAATGCAAGGTTTCACAACCGCTGTACCCTCCCTTTCCCAAGAGCACAGATTATTTTCTCACATGACACATCTACTGCTAGAGGATACTGGAGAGGGAGTGGCATTAGAGATTCAAGACTGTTTTTCTTACCCACCTCAGTGCCTGATATGGTTTGGCTGTGTCTCCTCTCAAATCTCATCTTGAATTGTAGTTCCCATACTCCCCATGTATCATGGGAAGGACCTGGTGGGAGGCAATTGGATCATGGGGGGCAGTTACCCTCATGCTTTTCTCATGATAGTGAGTGAGTTCTCACAAGATCTGATGGTTTTATAAGGGGCTTTTCCCCCTTTTGCTGGACACTTCTCCTTGCTGCTGCCATGTGAAGAAGGACATGATTGCTTCCCCTTCCACCATGATTGTACGTTTCCTGTGGCCTCCCCAGCCCTGCAGAACCCGAGTCAATTAAACTTCTTTCCTTTTTAAATTACCCAGTATTGGGCAGTTCTTTATAGTGGTGTGAGAGTGGACTAATATAGTGCCTACTTCAGTGATATGAAGTTAAAAATCAAATACTATGAGTGCTCACCTGATTTTTTCTTCTTAAGAATGTGATATTTTTGTTTAGATAGTTACTAAATTTGGTGTTCCTGTGGGAGGGATGCTCGATGGAGCCATCGTACTCCATCCGTAATCAATTAATGCTTAGTCATTTACAAAATGGTTTTACATATGCTACCTCTTTCAATCCTAACAATCTTACTGTGGGGTGAATGGCATAATCCCTGTTGCATAAATGAAGAAATAGACTCAGAGACATTATTCTTTCTTCCTTTTTCTCTATTTAGACAATCTACAAGGCCCGTCATAGGAACTATATTCTTCACAAGAAAAACACGGACTGATTAACATCCAACTTGAATTCAGTTCATCCTTCTCTGAATTCCTATTGTAAAGTCAGTTTTATGTATTTTACTACTGACGTGCTATTTTTTCTTTTTCAGTCTTTTCCTGTGTATTGTAATTTAGCAATGTAAAAAGACAAGCATAGATTTTACAATTAATGAATTTGATTCCTAGCTGACCTTGATGCATACTTGTTGTGTGATTTTATACAGGTTATATATATAGTTCTCCAAAACTCAGTTTCCCCACCTGTGAAATGTGGATAACAATCCTTACCTCACAATCTCGTTTGGTTTATCAAATAAGAAAATTGACATAAAGTCTTCCCTCCTTCCTTCCTTCCTTCCTTCCTTCCTTCCTTCCTTCCTTCCTTCCTTCCTTCCTTCCTTCC
>NW_012108175.1:323715-325237 GCF_000951045.1 Mandrillus leucophaeus | reverse complement strand
CTCCCTCCCTTCCTCCCTCCCTCCCTTCCTTCCTTCCTTCCTCTCTCCTGCCCTCTCTTCTTCCCTCCCTTCCTTTCTTAAAATATGTCCACCATCAGGCTGAAAGCCCCATGATGTCAGTGCACATATCTTAAACCTCTGTCGTTTCCCCAACAGAGTTGGATTCATAATATTTCATACCTACGACATACTTATTGTGTGATTTTATACAGGTTATCTTGTTCTCCAAACCTCAGTTTCCCCACCTGTGGAATGTGGATAACAATCCT
Source organism: Mandrillus leucophaeus (assembly GCF_000951045.1). Classification (NCBI taxonomy): domain Eukaryota; kingdom Metazoa; phylum Chordata; class Mammalia; order Primates; family Cercopithecidae; genus Mandrillus; species Mandrillus leucophaeus. The sequence continues at coordinate 324,968 of NW_012108175.1, read as the reverse complement.
TACCTCACAATCTCATTTGGTTTATCAAATAAGCAAATTGATATAAGGTTTTCCTTCCTCTTTTCCTCCCTCCCTCCCTTCCTCCTATCCTATCCTTCCTTCCTTCCTTCCTTCCTTCCTTCCTTCCTTCCTTCCTTCCTTCCTTTCTTCCTCCCTCCCTTCCTTCCTTCCTTCATCCCTTCCTCCCTTCCTCCCTTCCTCTCTCCTTTCCTCTCTTACTCCTTCCCTTTTTTTCTTAAAATATGTCTGCAATCAGGCTAAAGCCCCATGATGTCAGTGCACATATCTTAAACCTCTGTTGCTTCCCCAACAGAGTTGAATTCATAATATTTGATACCTACATTTACTTGGAATTGGAAGGCTTGGAATGCATGTTTTTGGAGTACTAGGCGTCTACATACAGTCTCATCATCTAAGATCAACTTCAAGAGCCTTTGAATCTAAAATACTTTGCTGGATCTAATTAAAATTTCAACATGCTAATAAGCGAGTTAATGGCTTCCATCTTCACAAATCATTGATTTGTCAAAAAGGAGATGCAGTTTCTTTGATTTTAATGAATAGGTTTCCCCAGAAACTAAACATTTTCTGAAATCATTAATAATAGCAATTTTAAACACAAACTCTCCATTGGTGGCTTTTGTTGTTGCTATGACACCAATAACAAGCAGTCACTACACTCATTGACAGAGATAACTCACTTTAAACCCCTTAAAGTTTGCAATTACTTTTGGTTGGAGGTTAGTGAAAAAAGTGTGAGGTATACTTCTTCAGCAGTCTCTAAAAAGTCTATACTAACACAAGGACTGTGATAGACAATCCCTAGAAAAATTGACATCTTCATATATCCCGTTCTTTATTCTTTCTCTTTCTGTTGTATGTCTGAGGGTTACAGCTCCAAATATTATATTTAAATAACCACTTTCTTCAAATGATATTACAGTGCTTTACAAATACTATTTCTTTAATCTTTCATAATATCTAGAGCTCTGAAAGATACATTAATATTTTATTTGTACATTTGCTTGCATCTTGTTCAGAGCTTCAGTCTCAAATCTGAACAATTTTTTAAAAGAATATAAAACATTGTCCTTTTTTTAAAATTTTTTAAATTTTTTATTATTATTATACTTTAAGTTCTAGGGTACATGTGCATAATGTGCAGGTTTGTTACATATGTATACTTGTGCCATGTTGCTGTGCTGCACCCATCAACTCGTCAGCACCCATCAACTCATCATTTACATCAGGTA
>NW_012108175.1:315515-321035 GCF_000951045.1 Mandrillus leucophaeus | reverse complement strand
CAGATGACATGATTGTATATTTAGAAAATCCCATTGTCTCAGCCCAAAATCTCCTTAAGCTGATAAGCAACTTCAACATTGTCCTTATTCTTAAGTATTCTTACTTGTTTATACTTTTAGCATACATAAATAACAGTGACTCTTCCCTTTTTAATTCATTTTCCAGATGAGATCCACTTATTTTAAGCCTGGATAAAATAATCTACAGCTTGAGGTAGTGGAAAAAAAACTGGGCTTAGAAATAGACTACAGTTGGATTTCTGGATCCATCATGTACTGGCTATGTGACTTTGTGCAAACCTTTAACCTCCTTGAGGCTCAATTACTTAATTTACCATGTAAAGATAAATAATAAAATATTGTCATTATTATGAGACTCAAATGATATGATGGATCTTTAAAATACTTTGAAAAAGTAAAGGATTATGCTAATTCTACTTCCAATAAAGTTATTAATGTAAGTGAATGTTTATTATAATTCACAACAGAGAAATCATTTGTGCATTTTTTTCTTTTTCCTTTTGAGATATAAAATAGCATCCTAAAACTTAAATATATAATTTAAATCTTTCTATTAAAATTAAGAATAGGATATTCGAATATCAATGTTGGAATAGACCTTAGAGATAATCTAGTCTATCCCACATTACTGTATAAAAGGGGACAGTGAGGCCAAGAGGAAAAAGAAACCTTTTTTAGGTTATACAATCAGGCAGTGGTAAAATCAGGATTGGACCTCTGGTTCCCTTTCTTCCCATTCAATGTATTTCCTACTCTACTACAATGTCTTACCTAAATGATCTTGTTGGGCTTTGTTAGGAAACTACTGTTCATCTCCAACTTTTCATTCACTGCTTTGAACCAAGATTTTAATATGAACTGTCAAGCAGGCTTCTCCTTGGTGGGAGATTACTTTTCACAAAGAGAATGACCTAGAAGGCAATTCTTTCACACATTTTACCTTCCTGCTAGTAGATTGTAAACCATTGCATGGCTACTGAGGCTATAGGTAGGACAACCAAAAAATGTGAACCAAGGCTGGAGGTCATGTTAGTTTTTCCTTAGGGATATACAGATATTGGTCTTGCTGGAGCAACAAATAGAAAATAAGTTAGTGACTAGCATATGGTAAATATTCCTTTAGTGTTCATTTTATTCCATTTCTCCTCACATTATGATAGAATGTTATTGCTTACAAAGTACTTTCCTATTTTTTATTTCAAGTTATTTTCACAACAAATACATGAGGTAAGGATTATTTTCATATTACAGATGAGAAAATTGAGGCTCCGAGAGAGTAAATTAATAGCCAAACTTTACATGGTAAACAAGAGAGCTGAGATTTAAACCTAGATTCTCTGATCTCAAGTGAAGGAATCTTTCCAGTATACCATAATGGCCTATAATTTTGCCATACTTAATGAATTCTGAAAAATATTACTAAAAATGTGACTGTGAATTAATAAATGCCATGTGGAAGAAGTTCTAAAGATTGTAACTAAACTTACATATTTTATAAAAATTAAACATATCTCAACCTTTCTTTGAAACTATATAAATACTTTTTTTTCTACCTTTTTTTTTTTTTTTAAAAAAATACAAACGAGGTCTCACTATGTTGCACAGGCTGGTCTTGAACTCCTAAGCTCAAGTGATCCTCTCGCTTTGGCCTCCCAAAATGCTGGGATTGCAGGCATGAGCCACCATGCCCAGACAGCCACCATGCCTGGTCAACTACCTAAATACTCCTAAATTATAAGAAGAGGCTTCAATTGCTTAGACTGATCAAGTGTCCAAAAGTATGCAACACAAGTCTAGAATCAGTTAGAATTAACTTTGCATTGCTGATTTAGCTAAACAAACAGATCTCAGAAGTTGGAAGGGTTCAATTCTACACTTACAAAGGATATACTTATTCTGGAAATTTTGGTTCTCACTTATGTATTAATAATATATGGAAAAATGCAGAAGGAAAAAGAAAAAAAAATCATAGATGCTTTATTCCTGAGAATCATTGCTTCTTTCTCTAGTGCAATTTTTTTTAAGTTGCATAAATTGTGGTTGTGAAGTATTTTCTGAATATACCACGTGAGAAACTTTCCTCCAAAAACTAAAGTAGGGGCACAATGAAATGGAGGTAGAATTCTTCATAAGAAAAGCATGAAATGATATAGTCACATTTTTCTCTTACATATTTAGTTCTTTCTAAGCACAGTGTTAGAAGTCAGAGAGATCTGGATATAAAACAAAACCCTAAATTTAATAGCTATATGATCTTAGGCAAGTCAAATAACCTGCTTAAGATAGTTTTTTAATTTGTAAAATGGAGACGATAATACCTACATCATAGGATTGCTATGAGGATTAAATGTGATAACACATGTAAAGCTCTTGGTACTTGATTTGTAAAGTTCAATAAATGATATTCCCTTTCCTCTCACCCCTTCCTATGATGATTTCCTGTTAACTCCAAAAGCCTACATATTTTCAACCTAAGAAGATAATTTTATTAGCTGTGTTGTTCAGATTTTCACCACTGCTTTGATGCCTCAGTCTATCTGGAAGAAAGCTTCACTTTCTTACAAATAAAATGCCTTAACTTTTCATATTACACAGATCATCTCACTATAGTTTACCCTTTCAAGCACACGCGCGCACACACACACACACACACACAACAACAACAACAACAACCACCACTAAAGTACCCACCTCTTAACACCTCAAAAATGTCCAATGTCTGGCACAGATCCTCAGCATGCTCAATTCTTCTTTGGAGGCCTGTAGTCCATGTCTGTATTTTTTACTTTTGTGACTTATCCATCACAACATGGCTTTTATCCTCTGTTGCTGAGGCAGAAATGCCAAAAGGAGTCCATAGCCTTGGGTAAAATAGATTCAATGAGCAGAAGGCAAACCTATGATTAGAACTTGATTAATCGACCACTGAAACACCTTTTACCCATTTAAAGTTAAGTATTATAATTAGGGCACAAAGATATTTGGATCTCACAGGCTGAGATAATTGTGCCAATTATTCAATAATTGTGCTAATCTGAGATGTAGCACTTTTTTAGTCTTTTATACATATTGACCCTGAGAATATTCCACAGGCCTAAGAAAACTTATTTTGTGACCGTAAGTAAGATTCAGTTTAAAAGAATAATAGCTGAGTTATATGTATAATTTTGAATTATATTTACATAAATTATAAATAAGACTATTTTTAAAAAGAGAACCACAGATGAACAGTGAATTTAATAACCATTATCTAAATTTTATTAAGTAGCAAAATGTTTTTATATATATCTTATCCATGATTTACAGATTAGGTATGACTATTTCCTCTTTTTGACCTTTTATGCAAAACAAAATAAGATCATAAATCTTAAAAGGCCACAATTTAGAATAAACATTAATTCCTAACTACTTGAAATACATCAGATTTTCACCATGAGGAGACTTTTCTGATCCAATTAAATGAAAAGACTTATGTACAGTTTACAAACTTGACAGAAACATACAAACAAAAAAACACCTGAATAAGAAGAGCCATCCCTTTCTACCTCACTCCAAAATAAAATAATAAGTCATTTTGAGAACATTAAAATTAAAATGTTAATCATTACACTGATAACCACTTGATATTTTATAATTTTAGGTGGTTCAAAAAATGTTTTCTATCTAGAAGTCAGATCATTAAACTATGGTCCAGAAGCAAATTGTGGCCTAACAAAGGTTTGTGGAGGTTCCTACTATTCTTCCCACTCCACAGCTTTGGGAATTTTTCCATTCCTTAAAGATTACTTTAGTTGTATAGTGACTGTATTTTCCAAACTCCAAATCAGGCCATAAGTTCTGACACATGGGGGTTTTGTGTTGTTTCTTGGTGCTGGATGCAATCTAGGAGGTGTAACTTAGATATTAAAAAATTAGAATTTCAGGACACATGACATTAGGACCTCCTAAGGGTGTGTCAAGAAAATAAACAGATAAAAGAAAAAAATTAGAAGTTTTGGGATATTCTGAAGGCTTAGAAAGATAATGAAAGAGAATGTTTGAAATTAAGAATGCCTTGGAAAATTTGTTTACTGTGTGAATAAATCATCTGAGTCAAGGTTATTGGATAGGTAAAAAAAGAAAAATCAGTTAAAATCGAGAAGAAACTGGAAATCTTATTTAATCTGAAATTATTAGAAAGTATATTCCATGGTTCATTCATACACAAGAAAATTTCAAAAAATGGTATGTAGCTTTATGTAAATATAATCATAACTCTCTATTAGATGTGTGACATGTTCAAGAGTGAGGTGCTTTCCTAGAGCTGATATTGTAGGGATCTTAGGGTTACTGCCCAACTTTGTATTATCAAGCTGTGGAAAAATCTATTCCCATGAAGCACTGAGATTTGAGCTGACCATGCTAGCAAACATGTTATTTGCAGCTCCTTGTTGCCACAACTATCATGATGAAAGAGTCAATCTTGTGTACCTATATCTGTTCCTGAGAAGTCCCCTTCTGATCCTACAGTTTTAATGATTTATAAATGCAATAACAATATCTTTGTGGGTAGTCAAGAAAAGGGTCACAAGTTGCCTCCACAGTCAGGAAGTACACTAAGAAGGTTCTGACTAGTTTCCATTCTGCTATACTGAGCTTCACGAGGACAGGGTGAGTGTTATTCATTTCTAAGGCCCTGTGCTAAGCCTTGCATATAGTAGATGTTCAATAAATAACAGCTAAATAACTTGTAAGATCCTCAAGGAAGAAAGCATTTTCCTGATCTTCCAAGTTTTTCATTTTGTACTCATCATTGAATAGCAGCTATTTTTGTGAGTTGACTATCATCACATAGGCAAACATAATAAGAAGCAATGTTTTGAAGAAGCAGATAGAGTGAGTCACATAATAGTGCAAATGTAGATATGTATCCTAGAGGAGCTGTTACTCACCTACCTTTCTGTGTGACCAGGATGAAGGAGATAGGTGGTCATTATCTCTTCTTTCAAGTATCACCTGGGAAACCCATCATTCTTAAAAGAAGCAGTGGTATCTTGCAACTTGGCTATTTAGTCTATTTCCTTGTAGAGGGGTAAAAACAAACAGAATTGGTGACTGTTAATTACATAACCCCCTCAGAGTTAAATCTTTATAGAAGACAGAGGTAGTGAAAGGGATTAAAAAAGAATATTAGCCTTTGCTAGCTTTTCAGAAATTAATCCTCATGATTGTCTGACTAGACAGAGACAGAAAGAGAGAGGGAGGTAAACTAAAATAAACATGGCATAGCAATGACAAAGAACAAATACATATGCAAACACAACATGATCCAAAGAATTTTCTAAAATTCATAAGCAAGTTAAAGGGCTATCTGTCAGGACAGATGACCATCATGAAGAAGAAACGAGCTCCTATTAAAAGAAGAAGCCAAATAGGCTGGGAGCGGTGGCTCACACCTGTAATCCCAGCACTTTGGGAGGCTGAGGCGGGCGGATCTCGAGATCAAGAGATCGAGACCAT
>NW_012108175.1:272924-315141 GCF_000951045.1 Mandrillus leucophaeus | reverse complement strand
AAGAAGAAGAAGAAGAAGAAGAAGAAGAAGAAGAAGAAGAAGAAGAAGAAGAAGAAGAAGAAGAAGAAGAAGAAGAAAGAAAAAAGAAAGAAGAAGAAGAAGAAGCCGCCACAAAATAAGCCTTCTTCCACCATTTGGAAAAAAGCACCATCCTCTTTTGTAGAACTGACAAACCAGAAACCATTTATCCCCTGATGGGGAAAACCACCTTTCTTCTGCTTGGGCTTTTTTTTTTTTTTTTTCTTTTTTTCATTCTATATTTACCAAGAAATATATCGCTGCGATAGACAGTTCATGTACAGTAAATCATCAATATAGTTTAAGCCAATAAAAGCCAAATTGAGACTATTAAGTAGCATAATGCTGTGTAACAGTCCAGTGCTTGACTTACTTAAATATATACATTCTTTGGTGAAATTAGCTTCATTCAGTTTTATGTTTTTACACAAAAATGTTTTTAAGAGGGATAGTAAACCAGAGAGAAGAAACCTGCAGAACTTTGGAGCCTAACTTACATGTGTTATTCATAATTATATTTTCTAACAATAAAGATATGCTCCAATTTGAAGGCATTATTTGAGATTGGCCATGCAAGAGTAAACATGGACTGGATATTTGAGTGCCCAAAATCTTTTATTAGGGGCAGGAACCCAAAACATATAATTCAAAGACTGAATATAAATATTTGTTAATGTGCTAAAAAATCAACAATCAGTCATGATGATATTCTTGTTACCCCTTATACTAGCCTTCTGTGTTTCACAGGAAGTAAATTATCAAACACAAATGAACCTTCCAAGAATGTCAAAATGTATCAGTTATTAGTTAAGGACTTAAAGAAAATGTTCTAAGGCTATAGTCTTCTTTAATATGATAATACATCTGAAGAAAGAAAAACTAAAATTTCAGAAAATATAATTTCATAGATGCAATCAGAAAAAAATCAAGAAGTTAAAAACCAATAAAATGTCATAAAATTATAGCTTACCAAATAATTCCATATATTTACCTCATTTGAGTTTTAGAACCAACATATAAAAAAGGGAAATATTATTTCCTTCATTGTCTAAATAAGAACAGTGACAAATTTTAATGTTACTGTACTTATTCTAACTCATGAAACTCCAGAACTGGAATACAGGTCTTCTGATCTCTAGTACACTTTTTCTTCTGCCTGCTAGAATGCATATACCACAATTTGTTTATTCATTCAACTGTGATGAACCTTTGAGTTATTTCCAGTTTTACAAATTAAGTTGCTATGATTATTTGTATACACGCCTTTGTGTAGATATATTCTTTTATTTGCCTTGATTAACTATCTAAGAATGAAATGACTGATTCATATGGTAGTTGTATGGTTAACTTAAGAAGCTGCCAAACTGTTTTTCAAAGTAGTTGTACCAATTTGCTTTTCCATCTGCAGTGTATGTAGGAGACCTAATTGCTCCATATCCTTGCTATTGTTTTATATGGTCCATTTTTAAGCCATTGTAATAGGTAAGTGGTGGTATCTCATTGTGGTTTTAATTTGCATTCCCCTAATAGCTAATGATACTGAGTTTCTTTTCCTGCATTTATTTGCTATTGCCATCTCTATTTATGGTGAAGTGTCTATTCAAATATTTTGTGTTTTTAAAATTTTCTTATATTGTCAAATTTTCACAGAACAAGTTTATTGAAGTTTAATTCATGAAAATACAATTCATCCAGTTAAAGTACAAGAATACCTTGGAAATACTGCAAATTCAGTTCCCAACCACTACAAGAAAGCAAATATTGTAACAAAGTAAATATCACAATAAAGTGAGTCACATGATTTTTTAGTTTTCTATTTCATATAAAAGTTATGTTTACACTATATTGTAGTCTATTAAGTGTGCAATAGCATTATGTCTAAATAATGCCCATTCTTTTATTGAAAATATTTTAGTGCTTGCCTGAAAATGCTAACAATCATCCAAACCTTCAGTGAGTTGTAATCTTTTTACTGATGGAGGGTCTTGCCTTGATGTTTATGGCTGCTGAATGATCAGGGTGGTGGCACGTAAAGAATGAGGTAGCTGTGGCAATTTCTTAAATCTAGAAAACAGTAAAGTTTGCCAAATTCATTGACCCTTTCTTTTATACCATTTCTCTACATCATGTGATTCTGGTTGATAACATTTTACCCACAGCAGTACTTCTTTTAAAATTAAAGTCTATGCTCTCAAACCCCACCACTGCTTTATCAAATATGTTTATGTAATATTATAAGTCCTTTGTTGTCATTTCAACAATGTTCACAGCATCTCCACCAGGAGTAGATTCTATTCCAAGAAACTGCTTTCTTTGCTTATACATAAAAAGCAATTCCTCATTTATTAAAAAGTTTTAACATGAGACTGCAGCAATTCTGTTACATCTTCTGGCTCCACTTCTAATTCTAGTTTTCTTGCTATTTCCACCAAATCTGCAGTTATTTGTTCCAGTGAAGTCTTGAACCCCTCAAAGTCATCCTTGGGGTTGGAATCAACTTATTCCAAACTCCAGTTAATGTTGATATTTTGACCTTCTCCCATGAAGTGCAAATGTTCTTAATGGCAGCGAGAATGATGAATCACTTCTAGAAGGTATAATTTACTTTTTCCCAGATTCATCAGAGGAGTCATTATCTCTGGCAACCATAGTCTTATGAAATGTATTTCTTAAATAACAGGACTTGAAAATCAATATTACTCTTTGATCTCTAGGCTGTAGGATGAATGCCACATTAGCAGGAAAGAAAACAACATCAATCTTCTTATACATCTCCATCAGAGCTCTTGTGTGACTAGATGCATTTTCAATGAGAAGTAATATTTTGAAAGGATTTTTTTTTCTGAGGTGGTCTTAACAGTAGGCCTAAAATATTCAATAAACCATGCTGTAGTGCTGTAAACAGATATGCTGTTATATGGACTTGGTTGTTCCATTTATAGAGAATAAGCAGAGTAGATTTAGCATAATTCTTAAGGGCACTAGAATTTTCAAAATGGAAAATGAGCATTGGCTTCAAATTAAAGTAATCAGCTGCATTATCCCCTAACAAACAAGTCAGGCTGTCCTTTGAAGTTTTAAAGCCAGGAAATGATTTCTCCTGTCTAGTTATATAAGTCCTAGGTGGCAGCTTCTTTCTGTACAGGGCTGTTTTGTCTACACTCAAAATCTGTTGAAAAGCTTGCCTTCTGCTAGCTTTTGAATTTGCTTGCTCTTGCTTCTCTAGTTCTTTTAATTGCGATGTTAGGGTGTCAATTTTAGATCTTTCCTGCTTTCTCTTGTAGGCTATAGTAGTGCTATAAATTTCCCTCTACACATTGCTTTAAATGTGTCCCAGAGATTCTCATACATTGTCTCTTTGTCCTCATTGGTTTCAAAGAACATCTTTATTTCTGCCTTAATTTTGTTATTTACCCAGTAGTCATTCAGGAGCAGGTTGTTCAGTTTCCATGTAGCTGTGCAGTTTTGAGTGAGCTTCTTAATCCTGAGTTCTAATTTGATTGCACTGTGGTCTGAGAGACTGTTTTTTATGATTTCCGTTCTTTTGCATTTGCTGAGGAGTGTTTTACTTCCAATTATGTGGTCAATTATACAAAAAGTGTGATGTGGTGCTGAGAAGAATGTATATTCTGCTGATTTTGGGTGGAGAGCTCTATAGATGTCTATTAGGTCCGCTTGGTCCAGAGCCGTGTTCAAGTCCTGAATATCATTGTTGAGTTTCTGTCTCATTGATCTGTCTCATATTGACAGGGGGGTGTTAAAGTCCCCTACTATTATTGTGTGGGATTCTAAGTCTTTTTGTAGATCTTAAGAACTTGCTTCATGAATCTGGGTACTCTTGTATTGGGTGCATATATATTTAGGATAGTTAGCTCTTCTTGCTGCATTGATCCCTTTATCATTATGTAATGCCCTTCTTTGTCTTTTTTGATCTTTGTTGGTTTAATGTTTGCTTTATCAGAGACTAGGATTGCAACTACTGCTTTTGTTTTTCTTTCCATTTGCTTGGTTAATATTCATCCATCCCTTTATTTTGAGCCTCTGTGTGTCTTTGCACATAAGATGGGTCTCCTGAATACTGCACACCAATGGGTCTTGACTTTTTATCCAATTTGCCAGTCTATATCTTTTAATTGGGGCATTTAGCCCATTTACATTTAAGGTTAATATTGTTATGTGTTAATTTGATCCTGTCATTATGATGCTAGCCGGTGATTTTGCACATCAGTTGATGCAGTTTCTTCATAGTGTTTATGGCCTTTATAATTTGGTGTGTTTTTGCTGTGGCTGGTACCGATTTTTCCTTTCCATATTTAGTGCTTCCTTTAGGAGCTCTTGTAAGGCAGGAGTGGTCGTGACAAAATCTCTCAGCATTTGTTTGTCTGTAAAGGATTTTATTTCTCCTTTGCTTATGAAGCTAGTTTGGCTGGGTATGAAATTCTGAGTGGAAAATTATTTTCTTTAAGAATGTTGAAGTTCAGCGGTGGTGTTGCCCCTGTCCAGGCCCTGAGTGGCCCTGAGCATGGGCAGTCCCTGGTGGCTGCCATAGCCGAGCTATCAGTGCTGGACTCCCACGGGCAGTGGGTGCCGTTTGGAGCTCTCCTCTGGGAGCGCCGCACCATGGTACTGTTTGTGCAGCATTTCCTGTTTTACATTTGCAAGGAATAAGTAGAGGCTCTGTGAAAAATCCTGAAGAGTTTCTTACAAGAAGCAAATGTCATCCTTATAGTGATTGAACAGTCATCCTACTATCCTATTGAGCCTTTTTGCAAACTGCCTGGATATTCTCATGAAATCTATTTCATCCTGAGAGGGAAATTTATAAAAGATTGGGAATGAAAAGAGGTGAAGAAATGGCCTCATCAGGACAGAGCCCCCACGTAAACTCTCAGGAAGCCTTTGGAGCTTGTGGTGGGCAGTGACTGGCCCTCTCTTTGATTTTCAAGGAGATCCAGCTCAGCAAGGTGGAACTCTCATTTTAGGTTCAGGTAACAACATCCATTTTATACACCATGAAAGGAATACGTTGGATCACAAACCTATCAACTGTTTTACAGCTTGTAGGAGTTTAACATGTGAACTTTACAAACAGACTTTCAGTTATCCATGTGTGAGTTAACATGGTATCTGCAACTTTCGACTGGACCTCCTGGAATGTGACCTTCAATGCTGGGGTGTAATATCCCTGTGCAGTGTCTAACCTGCTGTCCCTTTCCAGCCTTTGAGGATTTAGGAAAGCATAAAGAGGCCTTGAACCAGTTGAACTGCATGCTGAGAAGCATCAGTTGTCAAAAATGTGATAATACTTTCATTTTATAGCTTTTAAAATTTTATGCAAAATAACAAATATGAATATACAAAATATAACTTTAAAAAAGTATAAAATCATAAATATAATTTCAATAATTTTACATTATGGTATATTCAGTCAATGAAAGATTTTTTTGGGGAATTAATACAAATTCTGATGAAGAATATATAAAGGGAAGGGAGAGCAACACAAGACCATTGTATTCAGTGAAGAAAGCAAAATATTAAATTCTGTCAACAATATAACTGCATTTTTATATGTATATATTTGTATTTTTGTGTGCTTAGGAAAAAGACAGGAAATAAACACCAAAATGTTGCCAGTAGGTATCTCTGTGTTAAGATGATAGTGTTATTATTTTCTTTTCTGCATTTCCCAACTGTTCTATAATGAGCATGATTAATATTGTTGGGCCAGGAAAAGGTCTTTAAACATTATCTGACAATTTTATGCCTATAAAACCACCTTCTAAAGCGCAAATTATATAGGCTGCACTCCATATTTCTACCCTAATTGCTTTACTCACAGGAAGTGTGGCAATCCGAATATCTCACATATAGCCAGTGTCCACGGCACCTTCTCATTACACACTTGCTATCCATTTCACCAGGATTTTTGGGAATTGGGGGAGCTATGGAGAAAAAATTTGTTTTAGATATTTAAGATATGTATTTAAAACACGGTTAGTGTGCTTTTTGAAAGGGAACTGTAAGAATTTCATTTTATTTATTTATTTATTTTTCAGACAGAGTCTTGCTCTGTCTCTCAGGCTGGAGTGCAATGGTGCTATCTTAACTCACTGCAACTTCTGCCTCCTGGGTTCAAGTGATTCTCCTGCCTCAGCCTCCCAAGTAGCTGGGATTACAGGCACCTGCCACTACACCTGGCAACTTTTTGTATTTTTAGTAGAGACAGGGTTTCACCATGTTGGCCAGGCTGGTCTTGAGCTCCTGACCTCAGCCTCCCAAAGTGCTAGAATTACAGGCATGTGCCACCACACCTGGACAAGAATTGTTCAAATTTTTAAAAACTTTGTGACTTAAATGTACCCTATGGTTTAGTTGTGCATTCCTAGAGAACTGGTATTTCCCACCCGCAAATTGCTCTTATTTGGAAGACTTGTCAATTTTTTATTTTTCTAGAAACTTAATCTGTTTAGTTGGGAAGTGTCCCAGAATTCCTGATGAAAAAAGTACAGCAAAATCAGGGTTTTGGTAATTATTAGCAAGTATAATATTGCTTTGAACTCAATGCTTTTATATGAAGCATATGAAGTTACAAAAAATTAATGTATTAAAATATTTGAATATATTTTCATGTTTGTATAATCATGTTTTTATTCAATAAAATGAAATTTCTCATTTAAATTTTTTTTAAAAAAAGAATGTTGAATATTGACCCCCACTCTCTTCTGGCTTGTAGGGTTTCTGCAGAGAGATCCACTGTTAGTCTGATGGGCTTCCTTTTGTAGGTAACCCAACCTTTGTCTCTGGCTGCCCTTAACATTTTTTTCTTCATTTCAACCTTGGTGAATCTGATGATCTTGTGTCTTGGGGTTGCTCTTCTCGAGGATTATCCTTGTGGTGTTCTCTGTAGTTCCTGAATTTGAATGTTGGCTTGTCTTGCTAGGTTGGGGAAGTTCTCCTGAATAATATCCTGAAGAGTGTTTTCCAACTTGGTTCCATTCTCCCCATCACTTTCCGTTACAACAATCAAATGTAGGTTTGGTCGTTTCACATAGCCCCATATTTCTTGGAGGCTTTTTCCATTCCTTTTCATTCTTTTTCTCTAATCTTATCTTCACGATTTATTTCATTAAGTTGGTCTTCAATCTCTGATATCCTTTCTTCCACTTTATCAATTTGGCTATTGATGCATGTGCATGCTTCATGAAATTCTTGTGCTGTGTTTTTCAGCTCCATCAAGTCATTTATTTTCTTCTCTAAACTAATTATTCTAGGTAGCAAAACCTCTAACCTTTTTTCAAGGTTCTTAGCTTCCTTGAATTGGGTTAGAACAGGCTTTTTTAGCTCAGAGGAGTTTGTTATTACCCATCTTCTCAAGCCTAATTCTGTCAATTCATCAAACTCATTCTCCATAGTTTTGTTCCCTTGCTGGTGAGGAGTTGTGATCCTTTGGGGGAGAAGAGGCATTCTGCTTTTTGGAATTTTCAGACTTTCTGGGCTGGTTTTTCCTCATTTTTGTGGATTTATCTACCTTTGGTCTTTGATGTTGGGACCTTCGTATGCTGTTTCTGTGTGGACGTCCTTTTTGTTGATATTGATGCTATTACTTTCTGTTTGTTAGTTTTCCTCTAAATGTCAGGCCCCTCTGCTGCAGGTCTGCTGGAGTTTGCTGGAGGTCCACTCCAGATCCTGTTTGCTGGGTATCACCAGCGGATGTTGCAGAACAGCAAAGATTGCTGCTTGTTTATTCCTTTGGAAGCTTTGTACTAGGGGGCACCTGTCAGATGCCAGCCAGAGCTCTCCTGTATGAGATGTCTGTCGGCCCCTGCTGGGAGGCGTCTCCCCATCAGGAGGCACAGGGGTCACGGACCCACTTGAGGAGACAGCCTGTCCCTTAGCAGAACTGGAGCACTGTGATGGGAGATCTGGTGCTCTCTCTTCAAAGTCAACAGGTAGGAACGTTTAAGTTTGTTGAAGCTGTGCCCACAACTGCCCCTTCCTCTAGGTGCTCTGTTCCAGGGAGATGGGAGTTTTATCTATAAGCCCCTGACTGGGGCTGCTGCCTTTCTTCCTGAGATGCCCTGCCCAGAGAGGAGGAATGTAGAGAAAAAGTCTGGCTACAGCGGCTTTGCCAAGCTGTGGTGGGCTCTTCCCAGTTTGAACTTCCTGGTGACTTTGTTTACACTGTGAGGGGAAAACCGCCTACTCAAGCCTCAGTAATGGTGGACACCCCTCCCACACCAAGCTTGAGTGTCCCAGGTCAACTTCAGACTGCTGTGCTCGCAGCGAGAATTTCAAGCCAGTGGATCTTAGCTTGCTGAGCTCTGTGGTGATGGGATCCGCTGAGCTAGACCACTTGACTCCCTGGCTTCAGCCTCCTTTCCATGGGAGTGAACAGTTCTGTCTCACTGGCGTTCCAGGCACCACTGGGGTATGAAGAAAAACTAGCAGTTTTAATTATATTCACATCTTTTCCTTTGCATTCAGAACTTGGCTGACTGTTTGGTGCAAGAACTTTGCTATCTTGGTTGTCAACATGCCTTCTTCACTAAGTTTAATGATTTCTAGTGTTTTAAGGTGAGAGACATGAGACTCTTCCTTTCACTTGAACACTAATTGTAGGATTATTAATTGACTTAATTTCAATATCGTTTTGTCTCAGAGAATAGGGATGCCCCAAAAGAGGGGGAGATATGAGGGAACAGTTGGTTAGTGGAGCAAGTGATCTTTGTTTTTGTTTTTGCTGTGTGTTTCAGAACACATACATTTATTAAGTACCCTGTTGTATATGGGTGCAGTCCATGGCATCCCCAAACAATAGCAATGGTAATATCAAAGATCACTTATCACCCACACACAGTGGCTCATGCCTGTAATCTGAGCACTAAGAAGGAGGCCAAGGGGGCAGATAGCTTGATCTCAAGAGTTTGAGGCCAGCCTGGGCAACATGGCGAAATATCATACACACACACACACACACACACACACACACACACACACTAGCCGGGCGTGGTGGCGCACACCTTGTAGTCCCACAACTTGGCAGGCTGAGTTGGGAGGATCACTTGAGCCTAGGAGGTCAAGGCTGCAGTGAGCCATGATCGTGTCACTGCATTCCAGCCTGTGTGACAGAGTGAGACCCTATCCCAGAAAACAAAAACAAAAACAAAGATCTCTTATCGCAGATCACCATAACAGATATAATGATAATGAAAATGTTTCAAATACTGTGAGAATAACTAAAATGTGACACAGAGATACGAAGTGAGCATACATTGTTGGAAAAATGGTGCCAATAGACTTGCTCTACACAAGATTGTTACAAACCTCCAATTTGTAAAAAAAGGCAGCATCTGGGAAACATAATGAAGTAAAGCACAGTAAAAACATATGTATGTATAAAGCTTAGTGAGTTTTAGTATATAGAGAATTGTACAACTATTATCACTATTTAATTCCAAAAAGATTTTATCACCCCCAAAAAGAAACCTATACCCGTGGGCTATCACTTCCCCTATTTTCTTTTTCTTTCTTTCTTTTTTTTAAAAATTATACTTAAGTTCCAGGATACATTTGCAGAATGTGCAGTTTTGTTACATAGGTATACACATGCCATGGTGGTTTGCTGCACCCATCAACACATCACTTACATTAGGTATTTCTCCTAATGTTATCCCTCCCCTAGCCTCCCACCCCCAGGACAGACCCTGGTGTGTGATGTTCCCCTATGTCCATGTGTTCTCATTTTTCAGCTCCCACTTATGAGTGAGAACATGCGGTGTTTGGTTTTCTGATCTTGCGATAGTTTGCTGAGAATGATGGTTTCCAGCATTATCCATGTCCCTGCAAAAACATGAACTCATCATTTTTTTTATGGCTGCATAGTATTCCATGGCATATATGTGCCACATTTTCTTTATCCAGTCTATTATTGATGGACATTTGGGTTGGTTCCAAGTCTTTGCTATTGTGAATAGCGCTGCAATAAACATACTCGTGCATGGGTCTCTATAGTAGAATAATTTATAATCATCTGGGTATACACCCAGTAATGAGATTACTGGGTCAAATTGTATTTCTGGTTCTAGATTCTTGAGGAATAAGCACACTATCTTCTACAATGGTTGATCTAATTTAAATTCCCACCAACAGTATAAAAGTGTTCTTATTTCTCCACATCCTCTCCAGCATCTGTTCTTTCCCGACTTTTTAATGATCGCCATTCCAACTAGCGTGAGATGGTATCTCATTGTGGTTTTGATTTGCATTTCTCTGATGACCAGTGATGATGAGCATTTTTTCATATGTCTGTTGGCTGCATAAATGTCTTCTTTTGAGAAGTATCTGTTTATATCCTTCACCCACTTTTTGATGAGGTTGTTTGTTTTGTCTTGTAAATTTAAGTTCTTTGTAGATTCTGGATATTAACCCTTTGTCAGATGGATAGATTGCACATTTTTTCTCCCATTCTGTAGGTTGCCTGTTCACTCTGATGATAGTTTCTTTTGTTGTGCAGAAGCTCTTTAGTTTAATTAGTTCCCATTTGTAAATTTTGGCTTTCGTTGCCATTGCTTTTGGTGTTTTAGACATGAAGTCTCTGCCCATGCCTGTGTCCTGAATGGTATTGCCTAGGTTTACAGTTCTAGGTCTTTTAAGTCTTTGTTCCATCTTCAGTTGGTCTTTGTATAAGGTGTAAGGAAGGGGTCCAGTTTCAGTTTTCTGCATATGGCTAGCCAGTTTTCCCAGCTTCATTTATTAAATAGGGAATCCTTTCCCCATTGCTTGTTCTTGTCAGGTTTGTCAAAGATCAGATTGTTGTAGATGTGCAGTGCTATTTCTGAGGCCTCTGTTCTGTTCCATTGGTCTATATATCTCTTTTGGTACCAGTACCATGCTGTTTGGTTACAGTTGCTTTGTAGTAGAGTTTGAAGTCTGGTAGCATGATGCCTCCAGCTTTTTTCTTCTTGCCCAGGATTGTCTTATTTATGCGGGCTCTTTTTTGGTTCCATATAAAGTTTAAAGTAGTTTTTATTTTATTTTATTTTATTTTATTTTATTTTTTTCCCAATTCTGTGAAGAAAGTCAGTGGTAGCTTGATGGGGATAGCATTGAATCTATAAATTACTTTGGGCAGTACGGTCATTTTCACAAGATTGATTCTTTCCATCCATGAGCATGGAATATTCTTCCATTTGTTTGTGTTCCCTCTTATTTCCTTGAGCAGTGGTTTATAGTTCTCCTTTAAGAGGTCTTTCACATCCCTTGTAAGTTGTATTCCTGCATATTTTATATTCTTAGTAGCAATTGTGAATGAGAGTTCACTCATGATTTGGCTCTCTGTCTGTTATTAGTGTATAAGAATGCTTGTAATTTTTGCATATTGATTTTGTATCCTGAGACTTTGCTGAAGTTGCTTATCAGCTTAAGGAGATTTGGGGCTGAGACGATGGGGTTTTCTCAATATAAAATTATGTCATCTGCAAACAGAGATAATTTGACTTCCTTTTTTCCTATTTCAATACCATTTGTTTGTTTCTCTTGCCTGATTGCCCTGGCAAGACCTGCCAATGCTATGTTGAATAGGAGCTGTGAGAGAGGGTATCCTTGTTTTTTGCCGATTTTCAGAGAGAATGCTTCCAGTTTTTGCCCATTCAGCATGATGGCTGTGGGTTTGTCATAAATAGTTCTTATTATTTTGAGATACATTCCATTAATACCCACTTTATTGAGAGCTTTTACCATGAGGGGGTGTTGAATTTTGTCAAAGGCCTTTTCTGCATCTATTGAGATAATCATGAGGTTTTTGTGATTGCTTCTGTTTATATGATGGGTTATGTTTATTGATTTGCATATATTGAACCAGCCTTGCATCCCAGGTAAGAAGCTAACTTGAGAGTGGCAAATAAGCTTTGTGATTTGCTGCTGGATTCGGTTTGCCAGTATTGTATTGAGGATTTTCACCTTGATGTTCATCAAGGATATTGGCCTGACATTTTCTTTTTTTGTTGTGTCTCTGCCAGGTTTTGGTATCAGGATGATGCTGGCTTCATAAAATGAGTTAGGGAGGATTCCCTCTTTTCCTATTGTTTGGAATAGTTTCAGAAGGAATGGTACCAGCTCCTCTTTGTCACTCTGGTACAATTTGGTTGTGAATCCATTTGTTCTTGGACTTTTTCTTGGTTGGTAGGCTATGAATTCATGCCTCAATTTCAGAACTTGTTATTGGTTTATTCAGGAATTCAACTTCTTCTTGGTTTAGACTTGGGAGGGTGTGTGTCCAGGAATTTATCCATTTCTTCTAGATTTTCTAGTTTCTTTGCATAGAGGTGTTTATAGTATTCTCTCACGGTAGTTTGTATTTCTATGGGATCAGTGGTGATATACCCTATATTTTTTTTTATTTGGTCTATTTTATTCTTCTCCCGTTTCTTTTTTATTAGTCTGGCTATCTATTTTGTTGATCTTTACAAAAAAAAAAACAGCTCCTGGATTCATTGATTTTTTTAAGGGTTTTTCGTGTCTCTATCTCCTTCAGTTCTGCTCTGGTCTTAGTTATTTCTTGTCTTCTACCAGATTTTGAATTTGTTCGCTGTTTCTTCTTTAGTTCTTTTAATTTTGATGTTAGCGTGTCAATTTTACATCTTCCTTGCTTTCTCTGGTGGGCATTTGGTGCTATAAATTTCTCTCCACACAGTGGTTTAAATGTGTCCGAGAGATTCTGGTACATTGTGTCTTCGTTCTCATTGGTTTCAAAGAACATCTTTATGTCTGCCTTCATTTTGTTACGTACCCAGGAGTCATTTAGGAGCAGGTTGTTCAGTTTCCATGCAGTTGTGCAGTTTTGAGTGAGTTTCTTGATCCTGAGCTCTAGTTTGTTTGCACTGCGGTCTGACAGACTGTTTGTTATGATTTCCATTCTTTTGCATTTGCTGAGGAGCTTTTTACTTCCAATTATGTGGTCAATTTTAGAATAAGTGTGATGTGGTACTCAGAATATTGTGTATTCTGTTGATTTGGGGTGGAGAGTTCTGCAGATGTTTATTAGGTCTGCTTTGTCCAGAGCTGAGTTCAAGTCTTGAATATCCTTGTCAATTTTCTGTCTCGTTGATCTGTCTAATATTGACAGCGGGGTGTTAAAGTCTCCCACTATTATGGTGTGGTAGTCTAAGTCTCTTTATAGGTCTCTAAGAACTAGCTTCATGAATCTGGTTGCTTCTGTATTGGGTGCATATATATTTAGGGTAGTTAGCTTTTCTTGCTGCATTGATCCCTTTACCATTATATAATGCTCTTCTTTTTCTCTTTTGATCTTTGTTTGTTTAAAGTCTGTTTTATCAGAGATTAGGATCCCAACTCCTGCTTTTTTGCTTGGTAAATATTCCTCCATCCCTTTATTTTGAGCCTATGTGTGTCTTTGCATGCCAGTGTGTCTCCTGAATACGGCACACTGATGCGTCTTGACTCTTTATCCCATTTGGCAGTCTGTGTCTTATAATTGGGGCATTTATCCCATTTACATTTAAGGTTAATATTGTTCTGTGTGAATTTGATCCTGTCATTATGATGCTAGCTGGTTGTTTTGTCCTTTAGTTGATGCAGTTTCTTCATAGTGTCAATGTTTTTCACAATTTGGTATGTTTCTGGAGTGGCTGGTACTGGCTGTTCCTTTCCATGTTTAGTGTCACCTTTAGGATATCGTGTAAGGCAGGCCTGGTGGTGACAACATCTCTCAGCATTTGCTTGTCTGTAAAAGATTTTATTTCTCCTTAAATTATGAAGCTTAGTTTGGTTGGATGTAAAATTCTGGGTTGAAAATTATTTTCTTTGAGAACGTTGAATATTGGCCCCCACTCTCTTCTGGCTTCTAGGGTTTCTGCAGAGAGATCCGCTGTTAGACTGATGGACTCCCCTTTGTGGATAACCCAACCTTTCTCTGGCTGTGCTTAACATTTTTTCCTTCATTTTAACCTTGGCGAATCTGACAATCATGTGTTTTGGGGTTGCTCTTTTCGAGGAGTATCTTTGTGCTGTTCTCTGTATTTCCTGAATTTGAATGTTGGCCTCCCTTGCTAGGTTGGGGAAGTTCTCTTGGATAATATCCTGAAGTGTGTTTTCCAACTGGTTGCATTCTTCTCATCACTTTCAGGTACACCAATCAAATGTAGATTTGGTCTTTTCACATAGTCCCATATTTCTAGGAGGCTTTATTCATTTCTTTTTATTTTTTTTCTAATCTTGTCTTCTTTCTTTATTTCATTAAGTTGATCTTCAATCACTGATATAATTTCTTTCACTTGCTCAGTTCTGTTATTGAAACTTGGGTATACTTCATGAAGTTCTTGTGCTGTGTTTTTCAGCTGCATCAAGTCATTTATTTTGTTCTCTACACCACTTATTCTACTTAGCAATTTGTCTAACCTTTTTTCTAGTTTCCTGGCTTCCTTTCATTGGGTTAGAACAGGCTTCTTTAGCTCAGAAGAGTTTGTTATTATCCACTTTCTGAAGCCTAATTCTGTCAATTCATCAAACTCATTCTCCGTCCAGTTTGGTTCCCTTGCTGGTGAGGAGTTGTGATCCTTTAGAGGAAAAGAGGTGTTCTGGTTTTTGGAATTTCAGTCTTTTTGCACTGGTTTCTCCCCATCTTTGTGGTTTTATCTACCTTTGGTCTCTGATGTTGGTGACCTTTGAATGGGGTCTCTCAGTGGATGTGCTCTTTCTTTCTGTTTGTTAGTTTTCCTTTTAAAAGTCAGGCCCCTCTGCAGCAGGTCTGCTGGAATTTCCTTGATGTCCACTCCAGACCCTGTTTGCCTGGGTATCACTAGCAGAGGCTACAGAACAGCAAAGGTTGCTGCCTGAACTTTCTTCTGGAAGCTTCAGCCCAGAGGGGCACTTGCCAGATGCCAGCCAGAGCTCTCCTGTATGATGTGTCTATCAGCCCCTAGTGGGAGGTGTCTCCTAGTCAGAATACACAGGTGTCAGGGACCCACTTGAGGAGGCAGTCTGACCCTTAGCAGAGCTCAAACATCGTCCTGGGAGGTCCGCTGCTCTCTTCAGAGCCATTAGGCAGGGAGGTTTAGGTCTGCTGAAGCTATACCCACAGCCGCCCCCATTCCCTAGGTGCTCTGTCCCAGGGAGATGGGGTTTTTATCTATAAGTCCCTGACTGGAGTTGTTGCCTTTTTTTCAGAGATGCACTGGCCAGAGAAGGAAAATCTGGCAGTCTGGCCACAGTAGCCTTCCTGAGCTGCAGGGGGCTCTAGCCAGTTCAAACTTCCCAGTGGCTTTGCTTACACTGTGAGCGTAAAACTGCCTACTCAAGCAGTCCTCAAATGGAGGACTCCCTTCCCCACACCAAGCTCAAGTGTCCCAGGTCAATCTCAGACTGCTGCTGTGCTGGCAGAGAGAATTCCAAGCCAGTGGATCTTAGTTTGCTGGGCTCCATGGCAGTGGGACCTGCTGAGCCAGACCACTTGGCTCCCTGGTTTCAGTACCCCTTTTCAGGGCAGTGAATGGTTGTGTCTCACCGGTGTTCCAGGCACCACTAGGGTATGGAAAAAAAGAACTTCTGCAGCTAGTTCGGTGTCTGCCCATATGGCCGCCCAGTTTTGTTCTTGAAACCCATGGGCCTGGTGGAGTAGGCACCAGAGGGAATCTCCTGGTTTGCAGGTTGTGAAAACCATGGGATAAGCGCAATATCTGTACTAGAGTTTCTTAGGCTCAGTCCCTCATGGCTTCCATTGGGTAAGGGAGAAAATTCCCCAGGCCCTTGTGCTTTCTGGGTGAGGTGACACCCCACACTGCTTCAGCTCGCCCTCTGTGGGCTGCACCCACCATCCAACCAGTCCCAATGACATGAATCGGGTACCTTAGTTGGAAATGCAGAAATCATCCGCCTTCTGCATCTATCTTGCTGGGAGCTGCAGACCAGAGCTGTTCCTATTCAGCCATCTTGCTAGCCTCCTATCACTTTCCTTATTATCCCTTATTATCTTCAATCATTCTTTATATATTTCATATATGAGTCCTTTATTAGGAATGTAATTTGTAAATATTTTCCCCCACTGTGTGGTTTGTCTTTTCATTCGCTTGGCAGTATTTTAGGAAGATGAGCAGTTCTCAGTTTTGATGAAGTCCAACTTATCAATTTTTTCTTTCATGTGTTGTTCAAATTTTCCTCTTTCAAATAGGGATAGTGATTGTTTAGGTCTTTTTGGAAAATTCCGCAATCCAAACTTCAAACTTCTGTACCAATTTGCACTATTTTTTTTTTTTTTTTTTTTTTGAGGCAGAGTCTCGCTCCGTCACCCAGGCTGGAGTGCAATGGCACGATCTCAGCTCACTGCAACTTCCACCTCCCAGGTTCAAGCAGTTCTCCTGTCTCAGCCTCCCAAGTGGCTTGGATTACAGGTGCCCACCACGACGCCTGGTTAATTTTATGTATTTTTAGTAGGGATGGGCTTTTGCCATATTGGCCCAACTGGTCTCAAACTCCTGACCTCAGGTGACCACCCACCTCCACTTCCCAAAGTGCTGGGATTACAGGCGTGAGCTACTGTACCCAGCCCAATTTGCATCAATTTGAAGGTAGGCTCTAGCCAGTTCCATAGATCGTTTGATCCATGGTGTTGCAATTAATGTATGCATAGGGATTAGCATGAATTGGGTTCCAATTTTTGGTTAAGAGCTATTAATTTGCCCCAAGTCTTAATAACTGTATTATTTCCAAAACCATATAACAGTCACCCAAATTACTGGGCAAAATAATTTATGAAGGGACAAGCAACCTAGAGATAGTAGTGTGGAACCAGGTAACTCCCAATGGTCTGCAAGAATTTATAAATAATCTTGAACCTAATTTACTAAGAAGGAACACAGGCTAGAAAAGAACAGAGTAATCACCTAAATCTACAGAAAGTGCCACTGGATTTAATTTTCACTGACAAAACCTATCAGAAAAGAGCAATAAAAATCTTAAATTCAAACCATCTTCAAATGACTATAGCTCCAACTAATAAAATGTCAAGTATGAAATCAGTATATATTTTAGCTGCCTGGGAATTACTTACAAAGCCTTGTTCAATCACATAGGATCTGGGCTTTTGTTTTGAAACTAACCAGCACACAGAACCATAAATAGCAGATATGAGTGGTTAAGAAGACAATATTTGAGGAAGAGACTTATTATTTTAAAAAATGAAAACACTTAAAGCCAAAATGGTTTATAAAATAAAAAAGGACTTGCCTTATATTTAAATCTAGAAGTAATTGTGATTAAAAAATACTTTTAAGATACTTAAACAACTTTTTATTGACTAGCTTTCTACTTTAGGATAATATAGAGACATAGTTGAGAAAGTCTAAACTTTATTAGTTATTTCATCTGTAATAAATATTCCTACATTTTTTAGTAAGAAATAACTTATTAACACTCAAAGATATATACTTTATGGCATATTTACCACAAATTCTTCCCAAAAGTCTTTTATGCTTGTAAATATCAAGAAGGAAATATCAGCACATGAATTCTGCTTCAATTCCTATGCTCACCAAAGAAAACAGTTACTATTTTAGACTAATATTGATGACACACAAGTATATTTGCTGTGGTACATAGTGCTTATTTCCACATATTCTTTGTTGTAGTGATAAGCAGCAAGTAAAACAAAGAATAATATTAAGAGAGCTATAAATAGAGTAACCGTTTCCATTAGATTAGGATTTAACAACACACATTACTGACAAAAGGTTAAAAAGCTGGCTCGAATTATTATGAAAGGAAGTTCTTTTGAAAGAAAAGAAACACTGTATAATGCAAATATTCCAAAATCTGAAAGATTCTGAAGTCTCAAACACTTCTGGTCTGAAGCATTTTGGATAAGGGATATTCAACCTTTACTAAAATCAGGGAGGGGAAATGGAGACAAAACTTCACAAACTTAAGCTTGGGATTTCAAATTAAATACTAAGTGTTTCAGATTAAATAGCCTCCAACTCCATTGGATACCATTGGAAGCAAAAAGGAAACTAGATCCAGGAAGGTCAGAAAAACATGGAATTGTTTTTAACCACAGAATGCCACATAGAAAAACAACATAGAGAAAGTTTGGGCAAATTTTGGTAAATGTTATTTGGGTAGAAACTTATTTTTGGGTAACAAATATGGTTTTTATTAATAATTTCTGGGGAAGATGTGTAGAAAGAAAATGTGTGCATTGGGTCACTTTAAAAATTCTGTTTAACTTAGAAAGGGTGTATTTCTAAAGACAATTTAACTAAAGAAGAACAGAACGCATGCAAAAAAAAAAATAACAGGAACTTGATAAAAATTCAAGAATACTCTTTGGTAAAAACCATATAACCAAAATTATGAAGTTTTAATAATCTGAAGTGGTACATCTAAGTTTAGTACATTTACTGCTATTTTAATATTCCATGTCCAGAATAGACCAATTTAATAGAAACAAACCTTTTGCCAACCAGTAATGGCAGAAAAACTTCACATGTTTTTAAAAAACATTAATTTTGTGAAAGTAGATGAAGTAGCACTCAGTAGTAAGCAATGACTTTTGCCGAAGTTATCATATTGCATTCTCCATTGGCAGTCCACTGTCTACCATCTCTATTAATGTAGGTTAACCTAAACTGAGTGTTTCTGTGGCTTAATGTTGTCAGAGGTTGATCACTGCATAATTCCATTTAAATGAGGCATTATGCATTTTTTTTTATGTAGCAGTACAAAATCCCCTGTCATTATTCAGTTACCAAAAATATACATATTTACATATGTATGTTACATGACACTGAGGTTTGGGTTATGAAAGATCCTGTCGCCCAGGTAGTGAGCATAGTATGCAATAAGTAGTGTGTCAGCCCCCACCACTCTGCTACTCTTCCTTCTCTAGTAGTCTTCAGTGTCTATTGTTCCCATCTTTATGTCTATGTGTACCTAATGTTTAGCTTCCACTTATACATGAGAACATGTGGTATTTGATTTTCTGTTTCTGTGTTAATTTGCTTAGTATAATGGCCTCCAGTTTTCTTGTTGCTGTAAAGGGCATGGTATTCCTTTTATGGCTGCATAATAGTCCACAATAGTGATAAAAGTATCACATTTTCTTTATGCAATCCACTACTGATGGGCACTGAGGTTGATTCTATGTCTTTGTTATTGTAAATAGAGCTCTGATGAACATACAGGCACATGTGTCTTTTTGGTAGAATGATTTATTTTCCTTTGGTCATATACCAAGTAATAGGATTTCTGACTCAAATGGTAGTTCTGTTTTGAGTTCTTTTAGAAATCTCCAAACTGCTTTCCACAGTGGCTGAACTAATTTACATACACAACAACAGTGTATAAGTATTCCCTTTTCTAGCCATTCTGACTGGTGTGAGATGGTATGTCGTGTTTTTGATTTGCATTTCCCTGATGATTAGTGATGTGAAGGCTTTTACCATATATATACATATTTTTTTTTGCCTCTTGTATGGCTTTATTCTTTCCAATTGTATTTCAGGTTCAGGGGATACATGTGTGGGTTTGTTACATGGGTAAATTGTGTGTCATAGTGGTTTGGTGCACAGATTATTTCATCACCCAGGTAATATGCATAGTATCCAATAGGCAGTTTTTTGATCCTCACCCTCTTCCTGTGCTCCAACTTCAAGAAGGTACTGGTGTCTTTTGCTCTCTTCTTTGTGTTCATGTGTACTCAATATTCAGCTTCCACTTATAAGTGAGAACATGCCATATTTGGTTTTCTGTTTCTGTATTAATTCACTGAGGATTATGGCCTCCAGCTGCATCCACATTGCTAAAAAGGACATAATTTCATTCTTTACAATGGGTGTATAGAATTTCATTCCATGGTGTACATGTACCATATTTTCTTTATCCAGTCACAATTGATGGGCATTTAGATGGATTCCATGTCTTCGCTATTGTGAATAGTGCCACAATGAACATATGTGTGTATGTGTCTTTATGTCAGAGTGAGGTATATTCCTTTGGGTGTATACATAGTAATGAGATTGCTGGGTCGAATAGTAGCTCTGTTTTAAGTCCTTTGAGAAATCTCCAAACTGCTTTCTGCAATGCCTGAACTAATTTATATTTCACCAGCAGAACATAAGCATACCCTTTTCTCCACAATCTTCCTGCATTTGTTACTTTTTGCCATTTTCATAATAGCTATTTGAACAGGGGTGAGATGGTATCTCATTATAGTTTTGATTTACATTTCTCTGGTGATGAGTGATGTTGAGTATTTATTCATATACTTGTTGGCCTCATATATATCTTATTTTGAGAAGTGTCTGTTCATGTCCTTTACTCACTTTTTAATGTGGTTACTTGCTTTTTTTGTCTGTTGTTTAAATACCGTATAGATTCTAGACATTAGTCCTTTATTTTATTTATTTATTTACTTTTTTTTGGGGACAGAGTCTTGCTCTATTGCCCAGGCTAGAGTGCAGTGGCATGATCTCGGGTCACCACAAACCCTGCCTCCCGGGTTCAAGCGATTCTCCTGCCTCAGCCTCCCAAGTAACTGGGACTACAGGCTTGCGCCACCATGCCCGGCTAATTTTTGTATTTTTGGTAGAGACAGGGTTTCACTACATTGGCCAGGCTGGTCTCCAATTCCTGACCTCGTGATCCACTGGCCTCAGCCTCCCAAAGTGCTGGAATTACAGGCATGAGCCACCGTGCCCAGACTAGTCCTTTATTGAATACATATTTTGCAAAAATTTTCCGCCATTCTGTAGGTTGTCTGTTTACTCTGTTGATAGTTTCTTTTGCTGTCTAAAAGCTCTTTAGTTTAATTAGGACCCACCTGTCCATTTTTGGTTTTGTTACAGTTGCTTTTGAGGACTTGGTCATAAATTTTTTGTACAGAATGTAAAAAATGATAATTTGGGGTTTTCTTCTAGGATTTTTATAATTTGAGGTCTACATTTAAATATTTGAATCATCTTGAGTTGCTTTTTGTATATAGTGAAAGATAGGGGTGCAGTTTTATTCTTCTGCATACTGCTAGCCAGGTATTTCAGCACAATTTATTGAAAAGGATTCCTTCCCCCATTGCTTGCTTTTATTGAGTTTGTCAAAGATTAGATGGTTGTAGGAATGTGGTTTTATTACTGGTTTATGTATTCTGTTCCATTATTCTATGTGTATATGTATATATTTTTACTAGTGCCATTCTGTTTTGGTTACTGTAGCCTTATAGTAAAGTTTGAAGTCAGGTAACAAGGTGCCTCTGGGTTTGTTCTTTTTGCTTAGCATTGCTTTGGCCATTTGGGTGCTTCTTTGGTTTCATATGAATTTTAAAACATTTTTTTTCTACCCTGTGAAAAAATGACATTGAAAGTTTGATAGGAATAGTTTTGAGTCTGTATATTGCTTTTGGTTGTATGATCATTTTAACAATATTGATTTTTTTTCCAGTCCATGAACAGGGAATGTTTTTCCATTTGTTTTTGTCATCAGTAATTTCTTTCAGCAGTATTTTGTAGTTCTTCATGGAGAGATCATTCACTTCTTTGATTAGATTTATTCCTAGGTATATTTTTTGTGTGATTATTGTAAGTAGAAATGCATTCTTGATTTGTCTCTCAGCTTGAGCACTGTTGATATAAAGAAATGTTACCAATTTTTGTACACCAATTTTGTATCATGAAATTTTACAGAGTCATTTATCAGTTCTAAGAGATTTTTGGTGGGGTCTTTCTTTTTATTGCTTAAACTTTATTTATTTAAGTTTTATTTTAAGGTCGGGGTACATGTGCAGATTTGTTATGTACCTAAACTCATGTCATGGGGGTGTGTTGTACAGATTATTTTGTCATCCATGTATTAAGCCTAGTACCCATTAGTTATTTTTCCTGATCCTCTCCTTCCTCCCGCCCTTCACCCTCCAGTAGGCCTTAGTGTCTGTTGTTTCCCTCTATGTGCCCATATGTTATTATTTAGCTCAAATTATAAGTGAGAACAAGCTATATTTGGTTTTCTCTTTCTGTGTAAGTTTGCTAAAAATAATGGACCCCAACTCCATACATGTTTCTGCAAATGACATGATCTCATTCTTTTTTATGGCTGCATAGCATTCCATGATGTATATGTACCACATTTGCTTGATCCAGTCTACCACTGATAAGGCTCTTAGGTTGAGTCCATGTTTTTGTTATTGTGAATAGTGCTGCAATGTACATATGCATGCATGTGTCTTTATGATACAATGACTTACATTCCTTTGGATATATACCCAGTAATGAGATTGCTAAGTTGAATGGTATTACTGTTTTTAGCTCTTCATGGAAATGCCATACCACTTTCCACAATGGTTGAACTAATTTACTCTATCACCAACAGTATACTTGTTCCTTTTTCTCTGCAATCTCACCAGCATCTGTTACTTTTAGCCTTTTTAATAATAGCCATTTTGACTGGTGTGAGATGGTATCTCATTGTGGTTTTGATTTGCATTTCTCTAATGATGAGTGATGTTGAACTTTTCCTCATATGCTTGTTGACCTCATGTATGTCTTCTTTTAAAAGGTGTCTGTTCATGTCCTTTGCCCGCTTTTAATGAGGTTGTTTTATCCTTGTAAATTTATGTTTCTGATAGATTCTGGATATTAGACCTTTCTCAGATGCATAGTTTGCAAAAATTTTCTCCCATTCTGTAGGTTGTGTGTTTACTCTGTTGATAGTTTCTTTTGCTGTGCAGAAGCCCTTTAGTTTATATCTCAGTTTTCAGTTTTTCCTTTCATTGCATTCACTTTTGGTGCCTTCTTCATGAAATCTTTTCTCATTCTTTTGTCCTGAATAGTATTGCCAAGGCTGTCTTTGAGAATTTTTATAGTTTTGGTTTTACATTAAAGTTTTTAATTAATCTTGAGTTGATTTTTGTATATGGTGTAAGAAATGGGTCCAGTTTCGATCTTCTGCATATGGATAACCAGTTATCGAAGCACCATTTGGTGAATAGTGAGTCCTTTTCCCATAGCTCGTTTTTATCAGTTTTGCTGAAGATCATATGACTTAGGTGTGCAGCCTTATTTCTGGGATCTCCATTCTGTTCCATCCATCTATGTGTCTGTTTTTGTGCCAGTATCATTCTGTTTTGGTTACTGTAGCCTAGCTTTTTCTAGTTCTATGAAGAATGTCATTGCGGTTTGATAGGAATAGCATTGGATCTATAAATTGCTTTGGGCAGTATGGCCATTTTAACAATATCAATTCTTCCTAAATATGAGCATGGAATGTTTTCCTGTTTGTTTGCATCATCTCTGATTTCTTTGATCAGTGTTTTGCAGTTCTCATTGTAGAAGTCTTTCAACTCCCTAGTTAGCAGTATTCCTAGATATTTTATTCTTTTTGTGGCAATTGTGAATGAAATTGTGTTCCTGATATGGCTCTTGGCTTGATCGTCATTGGTGTATAAAAATTCTATTTATTTTTTACAATGATTTTCTATCCTGGGGCTTCACTGAATTTGTTCATCAGCTTAAAAAGCTTTTGAGCTAAGACTATGGGATTGGGATTTTGTAGATGTAGAACCATATCATCTCCAAACAGGGATCATTTGACTTTCTTTCTTCCTGTTTGGATGCTCTTAATTTCTTTCTCTTGCCTTATGGCTCTGGCCAGAACCTCCAATACTATGCTGAATAGGAGTGATGAGAGAGGACATCCTTTGATGAAAGAGGGCATCCTTGTCTTGTGCTGGTTTTCAAGAGGAATGCTGACAGCTTTTTCCCATTAAGTATGATGTTGGCTGTAGGTTTATTATAGATGGCTCATTATTTTCATGCATGTTCTTTCAATAAATGCCTTATAAAGAGTTTTTAAAATGAAGTGGTATAAAATTTTATCAAAATCCTCTTCTGCATCTTTTGAGATAATCATGTGGCTTTTGTCTTTAGTTCTGTTTAGGTGATGAATCACACTTATTGATTTGTGTGTATAGAACCAACTGTTTATTCCAGGGATAAAGCCTCCCTGATGGTGTTTGATAAGCTTTTTGATGTCCTGCTCAATTCATTTTGCCACTCTTTTGTTGTGAATTTTTGCATCAATGTTCATCAAGGATATTGGCTGAAGTTTTTGTTGTTGTTGTTGTATCTTTGCCAGATTTTGGTATCAGGATGATGCTGTCCTCATAAAATGAGTTAGGAAAGAGTCCCTCCTCCTCAATTATTTTGAATAGTCTTGGTAGGAATGGTACCGGCTCTTCTTTATACATCTGGCCAGAGCTTGACCCTGAATCAGTCTGGCACTGGGCTTTTTTTTTTTTTTTTTTAAATTTGTTTGTAGGCCTTTTATTACTGAACCAACTTCAGAACTCGTTGTTGGTCTGTTGAGGGATTCATTTTCTCCCAGTTTCAGTTTTGGGAGGGTGTATGTGTCCAGGAATTTATCCATTCTTTTTTTTTTTTAGATTTCCTAGTTTGTTTCCATAGAGGTTTTTATAATATGCTCTGATGGTTATTTGTATTTCTGCAGAGTAGGTAGTAATATCTCCTTTGTTGTTTCTAATTGTATTCATTTGGAAAGTCTCCCTTTTCTTCTTTATTAGTCTAGCTAGTCATGTACTTATTTTATTAACTTTTCTAAAAAACAAACTCTTGGATTCCTGGATATTTTGAATTTTTTTTGTGTCTCAGTCTCCTTCAATTCAGCTCTGATTTTGATTATTTCTTGTCTTCTGTTAGCTTTGGGGTTGGTTTGCTTTGCTCTTTGTTCTCTAGTTCCTTTAGTTGTGATGTTAGGTTGTTAAATTGAGATCTTTCTAATTTTTGGATGTGGGCATTTAGTGCTATACATTTTCCTCTGAGTACTACCTTAGCGTTGTCCCAGAGGTTCTGCTATGTTGTATCTGTGCTCTCATTAGTTTCAAAGAACTTGTTGATTTCTGCCTTTTGTTATTTACTCAAAAGTCTTTCAGGGGCAGGTTATTCAATTTCTATGTAGTTTTATGATTTTGAGCTATTTTCTTAGTCTTGACTTCTAATTATATTCTACTGTGTTCCAAGAGAGTGGCTGTTATGATTTCAGTTGTTTTCATTTGCTAAAGAGTGTTTTATGTCCAATTACGAGGTCGATTTTAGAGTATGTGCCATGTGGTGATGAAAATAATGTATCTACATTCTGTTGTTTTGGGGTGAAGAGTTCTGTGGATGTCTATCAGACCCATTTGATCCAGTGCTGAGTTCAAGTCCTGAATATGCTTTCTAAATCAGGGTGATCCTGTGTTGAGTGCATATATATTTAAGATAGTTAGCTCTTCTTGTTGAATTGAACCCTTTACCATCATGTAATGCCCTTCGTTGTCATTTTTTGATCTTAGTTGGTTTAAAGTCTGTCATTTTCTGAAATTAGGACTGCAACCCCTGCTTTTTTTTCTGCTTTTCATTTGCTTCATAGATTTTTCCCCATACCTTTATTTTTAGCCTATGTGTGTCATTCCATGTGAGACTGGTCTATTGAAGACAGTATACTGTTGGGTCTTGGTTCTTTATCCAGGTAGCCACTCTGTGCCATTTAATTGGGGAATTTAGCTTGTTTACGTTCAAAGTTAGTACTGATATATGTGGATTTGATCCTGTCATCATGATGTTCATTGGTTATTATCCAGAATTTTTTTTTTTTTTTTTTTTGTGGTTGTTTTATAGGGTCACTGATCTGTGTGCCTAAGTGTGCTTTTGTAGTGGCTGGTAACAGTCTTTCCTTTCCATATTTAGTGCTTTCTTTAGGAACTGTTGTAAGGCAGGTCTGGTGGTAACTAATTCCCTCAGTATTTGATTGTTTGAAAAGGCTCTTATTTTTCCTTCACTTGTGAAGCTTAGTTTGGCCAGATATGGCCAATTTCTTGGATGAAATTTCTTTTGTTTAAAAATGTTGAATATTGGTCCCTAGTCTCTTCTGGCTTGTAGGATTTCAGGTGAGAGGTCCACTGTTAGTCTGATAGGCTTCTCTTTATTGATGACCTGACCTTTCTCTAGAGCTGACTTTAACTTTTTGTTTTTTCATTTTGACCTTGGAAAATCTGATGGTTATATGTCTGGGGGATGATCTTCATGTGAAGTATGTTACTGGGGTTCTCTACCTTTCTTTAATTTGAATGTTGGCCTCTGTAGCTACATTGGGAAAGTTCTCATGGATGATATTCTGAAATACATTTTCCATGTTTCTTCCATTTTCCCCATCTCGTTCAGAGACACCAATGAGTCATAGTATTGGTCTTATTACATAATTCTATATTTCTCAGAGCTTTTATTTGTTCCTTTTTATTCTTTTTTCTCTATTCTTGCCTGACTGTCTTATTTCAGAAAGCCAGTCTTCAAGCTCTGATATTCTCTCCTCAGTTTGGTCTATTCTGCTATTAATACCTGTGCTTGCATTATAAAATTCTTGTAGTGTGTTTTTTAGCTCTGTCAGGTGGGTTACATTCTTTTCTATTCTGGCTATTTTGTCTGTAAGCTCTTATACCATTTTATTGTGATTTTTAGCTTCCTTAGATTGGGTTTCAACATATTCTGCATCTCAATGATCTTTGTTCCTATTCATATTCTGAATTTTATTTCTGTCACTTCAGCCACTTCAGCCTTGTTTAGAACCCTTGCTGGAGAAGTAGTGTGGTCATTTGAGGAAAGAAGGCACTCTGTTTTTTTTGAGTTGTCTCAGTCCTTGCACTGGTTCTTTCTCATCTTTGTGGGCTGATGTTCCTTCAATACTTGAAGTTGCTATCCTTTGGATGGGTTTTTTTTCTTTTATCCTATTTGGTGACCTTGAGGGTATGATTGTGGTATAAGGTAGGTTCAGTTGATTCGCTTCATTTCTGGAAGATTTTAGGGAACTGTGGCTAAGCTCCTAACTCCTGAACTGCTTGCTCTAAATCTGGGAGACCTGTATTGGGCCCTAACTTTGTTCTTTGGCTCCTTGCGGTTAGAAACCCACTGCACTGGGGAATGGAGGTGCTGCCAGACCACTGATAACTACACTCTGATGGGTGGTCCTAGCCAGAGTGTTTCATAGGTTGGTGGCAGCAGGATCCATTTTGCATGCCTCAGCAGCAGTGGCAGTGTTAGGACAATGTGGTGTATGATTGTTGGCTGTGGCAGGTGCTGAGATACCTGCTTATGTGTGGGTGTTCACAGCAGTAGTGGAGGCAGGATGGCTCAGGCAATCAGGGTGCCCCCACTGGCAATTGTGTAAGTGGTTGTGCTGGTGGTGGTGTTAGCACAGAAGCAAGGATCTGGTAGGTGCCATTCTTTGGGATCCCTCTGTGCATTCATGGAGGTGAGGGTGATCACTTATGTGAGGGATAGTTCACTGTTCTCTTTCCCTTGTTTTACTCTGGCAGCAGTGTTGGTGCAGGAATGGGTCACTGGTAGGGGGTCGGGGTGCTGGTGGGCTCTGTGCCCATCAAGGCTCTGACTGCAATGGTGGTATGTTGGTTGTGGGGGTGAAGTGCACTCCCACCAGCAGCAGTGGCAGGTCAGGGTGTGTGTGCCCACATGCTCTATCAGAACATTAAAGCCAAAATCTAGCCCTCCACCATGCCAGAAAAGCAATGTGGGGGGTTGCCATGGGCCTAGGGGAAGCTGCAGTGTAGAGAGGAAATGGGTGGGCTTGTGTGTGATCATGGGTGCCACCCCACTTGAGCTCTCTGCCAGTCAGGCATGGTTCATCATTTCAAAAGCTATGATCTGAGCTCCCAAAGCACTGCAAACAGGCAAATCCAGGCTAGGGTCCCAGGAGACCCCAGCACACCAAGGGGTGCTCAGGTCAGACTAGTCTTGTCTGATGAGCAAGATCACCCTGCAGAGTTCAGGTCTGACATTTCCCCTAGGGCTAAAATCTCCTATGGGAGCAAATTGAGCCTAGGAAGATGGAAATTGCTGGCCATGCTCTGCTACAGATGCTCCTGTAACAAATACTCTGTGACCAATATCAACTGGCATGCTGCCCTTACCACTTCTCTAAGCAGCTCTCTTTGCCAACTCAAGTGTCTATGATGTTTGAGGGGTCTTCTCTTGCCAGAATTCCAGAGGCCTGTGGCAAGAGCAACTTGCTTTTTCCCAGTTCAATTCACCCATTTCCCCAAAGTCACTGGCAGACAGAAATGAGTTCTGGTGCACTGTAGCCCCATGCAGTGTTCTCAGCTTCCTCCTGCTTCAGCCTAGCTTCTGTGTCTTCCCTCTGTCCATTCTCCATGCCTTCCCTCTGGAGATCTGTTAGGAGTGTGCTAGTCATCCTAGTCCTAGTCTCTTGGTGGCAATTGTTGCTCCTGGTTGCATGTAGTTGGCCATCTTTTCCCTGCTTCTTAATGGAGTCTTTAGGGGTTTCTTTAGGTATAGATTCTTTGTCAGGAAAGAAAGATAATTTGACTTCTTTTACTATTTGGAAGCCTTTTGTTTCTTTCTCTTGCCTTATTGCTCTGGCTAAGACTTTCGGTACTATGTTGAATAAAAGTGTGGGCATTCTTGTCTTGTTCCATTTCTTATGAAGAATACTTTCAACTTTTGTCCATTCAGTATGATGCTGGCTGTAGGTTTGTCACAGAAGGCTCTTATTATTTTGAGATATTTTCCTTCAACGCCAAGTTTGTTGAGGATTGTTATCATAAAGAGATGTTGGATTTTATTGAAAGATTTTTCCTGCATATATTGAGATGATTTTATGGTTTTTGTTATTAGTTCTGTTTATGTGGTGAATCTCATTTATTGGTTTGCATGTGTGGAACCCACCTTGTATCCCAGGAATAAAGCCTACTTGATCATGGAAAACTAACTTTTTGATGTGCTTCCAGATTCAGATTGCTAGTATTTTCTTGAGCACTTTTGCCTTATGTTCTTCAGAGATATTGGCATAGAGTTTTATTTTCTCCTTGTGCCTTTGCCTGATTTTAGCATCAGTGTAATTCTGGTTTTGTAGAGTGAGTTAAAAGGGAGTTCCCTCCTTCTCAATTTATTGGAATAGTTTCAGTAGAATTGGTACCAACTCTTCTTTGTATGTCTAATGGAATTCAACTGTGAATCTATCTGTTCCAGGACTTTGTTTGGTTGGTGGGTTTTTAAATTACTGATTCAATTGTCCAATCTAACATTGGTCTCTTCAGGGTTTCCATTTCTTCCTGATTCAATATTGGAAGGTTGTGAGTTTCCAGAAATTTATTCATTTCCTGTAGATTTTGTACACAGTTTGTGTACATAGTTACTACTAGACTACCCTTATGAGAGATCCTTATGGGAGTTCTAAACATGAAAATGAAAGAATAATATCTGCTACAAGAAAAAATCACTTAACTACAGAGTCTAAAGACTCTACTACAGCAACCATGTAACAGAAACTATAAAGCAATCAGCTAACACCTTCAGGATAGGATCAAAACCTCATATATCAATATTAACCTTGAATGTGTAAATGGTGTAAATATCCCACGTAAAAGGTACAAAGTGGTAAGTCAGATAAAAAATAAGACTGATTCATCTGCTGTCTTTAAAAGATCTATCTCACATGTAATGACACCCAAAACATTTTTGAATGCCAAATATCCCCTTGTGAGTACTAAGGATTGTTCTGAAGACAGAGAATGTGAACTGGTGGCAGAATGCTAGAACATTACTATGTATCCACAAGGAATTTAATAGATATTTTCAAATTATGTAAGAAATGCTTTCTCATTAATTTTCAAAAAGATCTTTTATCTGTTTCTCCAACTTTAGAATCACTTTTGTGCTAGAGAATCATGCATGTTATCAATACCCTTCTAGTTAATTTTAAATTATATATTGAAAAACTATAATTGTATCTATTTATGGAATAGAAAGTGATGTTGTGATTTTTAAATATAAGGTGGAATAATTAAGTCAAGTGAAGAAACATGCCCATCACCTCAAATTGCTAACGGTTTTAGTAATGAAAACATTTGAAATTACTTTAAGTGATTTTGAAATGTGTAGTACTCGATTATTAGCTACATCTACCACGTTGTACAATAGCTCTTTAAAAAGTCAGGCTATTCTGTCTATGGAGTAGCCATTCTTTCATTCCTTTACTTTCTTAATAAACTTGCTTTCACTTTACTGTATGGATTCACCTCAAATTCTTTCTTGCGCAAGATCCAAGAACCCTTTCTTGGGGTCTAGATTGGGATTCCATTCTGGTAACATCTTTCTGATGGGCCCCAAATGGATGATACTGAGGACACCTTTTGCCAAAAGGAAATAGACTGCAGCACCAATTGGCTGACTTTGAGTAAGTTGTGGGGTACCTGGGTAAAGAATGGGATTGGGTTAGAGGTTCAACTTAGAGGTTCAACTTAGCGGAGTAGGAGTCTCTTCTAAGACAGAGAGGGTTAAAGACTCCTCTTAATAAAAAGCAAAAATGCTTGACCGAACTTGGGTTCAGGGACCAACTTAGGAATGTTAGAGCCCTCCCAAATATTTAGGGAGGTGGAGGTCCCCCTTCTCAGTAAAGTCCCTATTGACTAAGAATGGGTTTGGCAGTAAGAGATGTTAACTCCTATTCTCTTTGGATTAATCTGCCTTGCACTCTTTGCTGATGTCTGTGGATGACAGGATTTGGCATGTACAGGGTCATGGGACATGGGAGCTTTGCTTCTTCCCAAAGCGGGAAACTTGAGAGCTAATGGAACTGGTGAAAGAGGTCTCTTTGCTACCGACAAACCTGGACTTTTGATTCACAGTCACTGCAATAGGTGGGTCTTTCTCTGGCCTCCCTGAGCTCCTTGCCTTTCCCCCTCTGCCACAGGCAATGCTTCTCTCCCTTCCTCTCCTTTCTCTTTTCTATATTTTCTGTTACTCAGGGTGACCGTCTTGCCCAGAGACCGCATGTTGAAACTCTTTCAATACACTCTGAATAAATTAAAGATGACAGGACACAACCAGGAGCAAATTTAAGTCTTGCCAGTTGGATACTGGGTGCTAAGCAGAGTGGGTAATATCTGTTTTGCCACATGTATTTTGCTCTGGCTGGAATGGAAAATGTTAATCTAGCTTCCCCAGGCAGTCCGTTGGGGGAAAACTTGCAAAATTGAGAGGATTTTGCTTTTCATTCCGTGATTTTCCTTTGTGTTGTGGCTTGGCTCCCAGGGCAATGGTGTAGCGTGCTGGGTCGCTAGCGCTGCTCAGGGAAAGAAAACCCAGAAGCATGGCAAGCCAGCAAAAGGGTATGAATTTCTTACCAGTCAGGTTTCCAGCTTCTCTGTGCAAACTGGTTGAAGGAATGATAAAAATCACTCTTTATCTCCTCTGTAAAGTCTTAATTAATGAGCAAAAGGATTCAAGAGGCTAGTCTTAAGCTGTAGTGAATTTGTTATACTTTGTGCTATGAATTTGTCTTTCTGTATCTTTCTGTCAGAAAGAGGGGTCCCTTAGGATAGAACATGGGCCTAGGACTCCTGTAAGCCTGCTGTTCAAGATGATGTACCAAACTGGTCAGTTACAAACTATGCTACACTTCCCTGAAAAAACAAAAACAAAACAAAACAAAACAAAAACCTAGATGAAGTTTCCTTCTCATCTTTTTTTCATGTTCTTGGGAGCTTGACCTTGAAACCATTTGGTGGTACTTTCTCTTGGTCTCTGCCATCCAGGGAACAGGAATTTTGGGGTTCATGTCATAATTAGCCCTAAAAATTATCTCGAGCAGTTAAAAGGCTTTGCAAGCTCAAAATTGTCCTGCTCTAGGCTCCCTCTGGGAAGAGTAATGAAAGCTGCCCAATGCTGTAGTCTGGCAGTTAAGGCTTTGCCATTTTACAATGGTACCCGGGTTCTTTTCTCAGCTTAGGGAATGAGTCCTTTCTCATTTGATATCGGTGTGACCTTTACAATTTGCTGATCTATTCCCCTCCAAGAACCGTCTTGAATTTTCCTTTCTCTGAGCTACCTTTGAGGAGTCTAGATTTTGTAAAAACTCTTACCACCTCTTTGAAAATACCTTGTATACTCGTTGTTAAGTTATAACCTTAGTAAAGGCTTATTGGTTTCACTTGAGAGGTTAACTTTGGTAAAGCTAAAAAGCCAGAAATATTGGCTGTTTGGCTGTTGGGTAATAGATTTAAAAGAACTTTCTTTTTTAAGCACTATGGTTAAAAAGTCAGCTTAATTAAAAGTGGATATACAAGCTCCAACAGCCTGGGACTCCTTCAGAAAAAAAGAGGAGGCGCCACAGACCCCTTTTTGAAAAAATCCTCTGTCCCTCTGACTTCCTTATGAAACCCTAGGAATTCGAAGTGGATAGATCCTTCTCAAAATCTAAGGCTTTGTTCCATTTTGCATTGCATTATCTGATGTATTATACTTTGGGGGTATCAGAAATTACTTCATACTATAAGAGAGCTTTGATGTATAATAACTAGGTAGGAAATAAACTTTTGGGGATAGCTCATGGAAGTTATGAGGGAATACTCCACTCTCTGCACATTTGGATCAGAGAAGCATGCTCTTAGCCACCTGGAAGGTATGGAAGTGTCCCCACACTGCCACTGAGAGATAAGACTCCCGTGGGGGATGGGGCAATCACAGACTGGGCTGATTGGGTTGCTTTGTAATGAAATGCATGGTAAGATCATTGCACTGTGTTGTTTCATAGCATTTCTCTTTTTGGAGATCTAAGATTTGATATAAAAATGGGACCCTTAATTTTGGGGGATCTGTTTTTGCCTTCCAGTTGTGCCAGCTCATTAAGTCAGAGAAACTGGCACTGTTCCTCCAAGAGCTCCACTCTGAAGCCAGTAATCCAACTAAAAATTCGGCAAACGAAAAATCTTATAACTACTGGATCTTCTTCTGTCTCTCTGTGCATTTATATGTGTTGTGTGTGTGATGTTTATACATAAAGGCGCTCAAATTAAAGGGCTTAAAAATATTTTTTCAGAAAAGCAAAAAGCGTAATGCTCTTTAGTTTACGTGACTTAAATAATTTTGAAAAATAAAAACAATTTTACATGCAAGATATGTAAGGAAAGTGAAATGTGTTTTTGGTGAAAGATTATAAGAAGGTATAGGAATGTAGATTTTTATGCCTAGATTAAAGGGTTAAAGGATTGTTTTAAGTTAGGGAGGAAAAAGCTGAAGGTTTCGGCAAGTTGTGAAAGGTTTGTGAAAAATTAATCTTGTAAAAGAAATTCTGCGTGTGAACATATTGGCTAAAGTTAAAGGAGTATTATTCAGTTTTTTCATAAATTGAACATTGGAATAAACGCACAACAGGGTTTTCTGAGAGCAATGACCTGATCTTCAATAAAAAAATTGTAAAGGGTTATAAAAGTTTATAAGACTCTTACTTATAGTCATATTAAGATTGGATACATTTGTTTATAAGGTTTTATTAAGAATTAGGTTTGACATCAATAGTACACTAATGCAATGGTGAAATATGGTTTATT
The DNA here is from genome assembly GCF_000951045.1 of Mandrillus leucophaeus. Classification (NCBI taxonomy): domain Eukaryota; kingdom Metazoa; phylum Chordata; class Mammalia; order Primates; family Cercopithecidae; genus Mandrillus; species Mandrillus leucophaeus. Next base: position 281,708 of record NW_012108175.1, on the reverse strand, counting down.
TGGTATAAAAATCATACAGGAAACATTGTCAAAAATGAAATGGTGTTTGGCTTTCTTTGGACTGTATTTGTATAAATATGTTTTTGGTATGTGTTCCTAATTTGTGAGAAACTCCTATAATTCTGATGTGACTTAGTGTATGTTATTAATAGTTATAATCGTTGTGTAAAATTGTTGTATGCTACAGAAGGAAACAAAGTTTCCTTATCAATTGTGGCTTTAATAGTGGCTGTCCTAAGACTTTTTGTCATACACAGAAATTTGTCTTGTTTTGGTCCTCTTTAGAAGGTTGTTTCATAATCAACTATAGAACTCTAACAGGTGTTTTTAAATGCAGGTTTCTGATAACTTTGGAGATTGTGACATTAGAATAGAAGAAAAAAACTTTCAGGACTCTGATGGAGAGCTGAAATATTCATGATTATCAAGCAGGATAGGTGATAACTGCATGGACTGAACTAATAGAAGACTGAATTAATCTTTTTGACTTTTTGCTTAAAACATTGCTAATCCTTTGTTTTATTTTTCAGAGTCAAGAAAACTTTTTTTGGGGAGCTATATACAGCTTTTAACAATTGAGTAAACGATACTCCTGTGAACAAAATTTGGAGGATTTTTTTTCTCTCTACCTGATTTCTCCAGTATTCGGAAACTAGTTGTGATTATACTTAACTTATGGCAACATAGCTATTTGCATAAGTACAATAAGAATCTATTTTCCTTTGCAGCAGGACACAACTGGAGAAACAGGTTATTTTACCAATGCTTTGACTGGAATGTTGTGCTTTTCTTTAAGAAATTCGACTTGACTTATAGAGCCAATAAAAGCCCCTTGCTAAAACTGGCCTCCTACCTTGTCTACACAGTACCTGTGCAGAGTTCCTTACCTGTGGTAAGTAAAGATTGTCACTTTCTGACAGGCCCAGGAGCCCCAAGTTTATATTAGATCCTCAGGAGGAGAAGAATTTACCCAACTCACAGGCATTTGATACCACAAACCCATGGCTGTGTTCAGCTTTAAAAAATGTCATATCTGAGATTCCTTATGGAACAGAGTTCCATCAAAGCCAATTTAAAAAGAGCTTATGTGACAAATAATTATTCTTGCTGCACTTTATACAAATAATCAGGCCAAGTATAATAATCCAAATTGGTCTTACTATGATTTATCTTTAGTACAAATGGGAGACTGGAGAGAGAAAAATTATGTTTGAAATTTATCTGCAATTTAGACTGATTGCTTATTTCTGTGAATCAACCAGTGATCTCTGGCTGCATCCCAGAAGAAACAAGAGGGATAGGTAATATAAAAATCCGGATCAGTATCAATATTCTAATTCTAAACACATATTGGAATCATCTAGCAACCCCATATCAGCTTGATTCCAACGGTTGCACAGTTCATGGACTGCCTTCTTACTTAGTTTTCTTTGGATAATTTTGCTTATTTTGCTTTATTGTTGTAGAATATAGTGCTGTTGTACTCTTTGTATAAGAACACAAGATAAGTTTACTGAATGTCTTCTTAAATTGAACATTTATTAATCTTCCAGATATCACCTTTTGTTGGAACTCAGAGTTATGAATGCCCCTTGACATACCGAAGCTTTCTGACTGAGTTCCTCTCTATCCCAAATACGAGAGACCTTAATAGTTAGGGAGGAATATTATTGCCCCTGTTCAGCCTGAAGAAGTTACAGAATACAAATTTTCATCCCTCTACAATGCTTAGGATTAAGTGTTCTCTTACAAAAGGGAGAGGAGAAATATGCAAGAGGTGTTTGAACCAGAGCAACTCTATCTTGAATACGGGCTGGGTAAAATAAGGCTGAGACCTACTGGGCTGCATTCCCAGGATGTTAAGACGTTTTTAGTCACAGGATGAGATAGAACGTTGGCACAAGATACAGGTCATAAAGACTTTGCTGATGAAACAGGCTACAGCAAAGAAGCCAGCCAAAACCCACCAAAGTTAAGATGGCAACAAGAGTGACCTCTGGTCATCCTCACTGCTCATTATACACTAATGATAATGCATTAGCATGCAAAGAGACACTCCCACCAATGCCATAATAGTTTACAAATGCCGTGGCAACATCAGGAAGTTACCCTATATGTTCTAAAAAGGGAAGAAACACTCAGTTTTGGGGATTGCTCACCCCTTTCCCAGAAAACTCATGAATAATACACCCCTTGCTTAGCATATAATCAAGAAGTAATAATAAATATCTTCAGTTGAACAGCTGAAGCCACTGCTCTGCTTACAGAGTAGCCATTCTTTTATTCCTTTACTTTCCTAATAAACTTGCTTTCACTTTACTGTAAAAGTAAATAAATAAATATTAAACTTATTTTTCCTATCTCACAGGCTTTGTACCCTTAGACTAGTATCTTTCCATTCTGTCTACCCCTAGCTTATGGTAACCAGCATTCTACTCTCTGCTTCTATAAGCTAAATCATTTTAGATTCCATGTATAAATGAGAATATACAGCATTTGTCTTTCTGTGTTTGGCTTATTTCACTTATCTCAATGTTCTCCAATTTCATCCTTGTTGAAAATTAAAAAAAAAAATCTTCATTTTAAAGAGCTAAATAGGAGCGAGTTGGGTGTGGTAGTTGGGGGTGCTGGAAGAATGAGGAGGCAGTGAATCACTTATAAATGATGGCAAAGGAGGAGCCAAAGCCGAAACTCCAGGAGGGTGAGTGAGTGCTGCACTCTCTTCGGCCTCTTTTTTATGAAGCAGAGTGCATAGAGGTTGCCATAAAGGACAAACAAGTGAAATACTTTGTACATTACAATTGTTGGAATAAAAATAGGGTTGAATCATTCCAGAGAACAGAGTAGTCAAATATGTGGACACCAATGTGCAGAAACAGAACTTTAAAAAGTCAGTCAGGAACAACATGCAGAGGGAAAGATGAGAGGGGCTGCCCCAGGAAATAAGACATCTTGTGTGCAACAGAAAAATATTGACGTGAAAACAAAAAAGAAGAAACAGAAAAAACCTGGAAATGGAGATGGTGACAGTAGCAGTGAGATTCTGTAGCCTTTTTGGAAGAAAAGGGCCTGGGTAGATCCTACTCTTGAAAATGAGGAAACATTTATGAACAGAGTTGAAGATAAAATAAAGTTCCTGAAGAGCTAAAACTATCGCTTGTTGATGACTGGGACTTAATTACCAGGCAAAAACAGCTGTTTTATCTTTCTGCAAAGAAGAATGTGGGTTTCACTATAAAGGATTATGCAAATTACAAGAAATCTCATGGAAACACAGATAATGACTATGCTGTTAATGAAGTTATGCCAAGGATAAAAGAATACTTCAACGTAATGTTGGGCACCCACCTACCCTACAAATCTGAGACAACTGTATGCTGAAATTCTTGCAGATCACCCTGATGCAGCCATTTTCCCGGTGTATAAAGTGCCATATTTACTGAGATTATTTGTATAAATTGGAGCAATGTTGGCCTATACACTACTGGATGAGAAGAGCCTTGCTTTATTACTGAATTATCTTCATGATTTCCTAAAGTACCTGCAAAGAATTCTGCAACTTTGTGTAGGGCCAGTGATTATCAAGTGGCTCCTCTTGAGTACCATTGTAAAGCTGTGTGAGAGGCACTATCACTCAGTTATGTTTGGATCTCTGTAAACATATTTTTTGTTCTTATACTTTCTCTTGTACAAATGACGTATTTTGAAGATGTTAGTGTATAACAGAATTGATGCTTGTTTTCTGTTTGATTTTAAACAGAGAAAATAAAAGGGGTTATAGTTCGTTTTTTCTTTTCTTACTTTTTTAAAATTTCAAAGTTGCTAGTGGTGTATTCAGTGATGGATGACAGAGAAACATGCTATAGAGTGTTTTATTGCCTAGTTTATGAAGCTGCATTTGAATGCTGCTGTTTCTATTCCTTTGACACTATGCCCTTTTATAATACATGGTAATCCTATATGACAAAATGCTCTGATTCCTAATACCAAAGGTTCAATTCATTGTAACAAGTGAACACACTCATTCATTTGTGCTTCTTTTTTTACAGTGCGTAAAGAGCTCATCCTTTGCAAGCCATCCATGTTGTTCTTCAGAGTTTTATCTTTGCTCAAATTGTTGGAGAATGGTGGCTTGTTTCATGGTTTTTATGTTTGTGTCTAATGCAAATTTTAACAAAACAGACACAATGTATGTATACCTAGTTTTCTGGAAGGGTCAGTCTTTTAGGAATTGTTTTTAAAATCTTTAATAAAAATTTTTAAAAATTCCAAAAAAGCTAAGTAGTATTACACTGTATGTATATCTATATGTAGATATGTAGATATAGATATAGATCTATGTATATTTGTATCTATCTATCCATCTATCTATCTATCTATCTATCTATCTATCTATCTATCTATCTATCTATCTACCTACCTATCTATCTATCTATCACATTTTCTTTATCCATTTTTGTGTTGATGGACACAGGTTGATTCTATAACTTGGCTATTGTGAACAGTGCTGCAATGACATCTCTGAAATACTGATTCTAAATATTTTGGGTAAATTCCTAGAAGTGGGATTGCTGGATCATATGGTAATTTTATTTTTAGTTTCCTGAGGAGTCTCCACACTGTTTTTCATAATGACTGTACTAATTTTTATTTCCCCCAATAATGTACAAGTGTTCCCTTTTCTCTCCATCCCTGCCAAAACTTAATCTTTGTCTTTTTGATAATAGCCATTCTAACAGAAGTGAGGTGATATATCAATGTTGTTTTAATTTGCATGTCCTTAATGATTAGTGATGTTGAGGGCTTTTTCACATCTGTGGGCCATCTGTATGTCTTCTTTAAAAGTGTCTATTCAGGTTTCTAGCCCATTTCTTTTTAAAAAGTGAGTTAAATTTTATTTTATTATTTGAAGTTAATGTGATTATTTAATACATTCATATAATTTGTAAAGTTGAAATCAGTGTGCTTGGCATATCTATCACTCTAAAAAAGTTGTGTTTTCTTTATGTTAGAACTATTCAAATTCTTTCTTCTAGCTATTTTATAGTAATACACTAGATTATTGTAAACTCTGGTCATGCTGACAATCTATCTAACACTAGGTCTTATTTTTTTTCTATCCAAGCATATATTTGTACCTATTAATCAACTTCTCTTTATCCTCTCTACCCTGTACTATTCCTGGCCCGTGGTAATCCCTTATCTGCTCTCTATCTTCATAAGATCCACCTTTTTACCTTCCATGTATAAGTGAGAACATGCAGGATTTGTCTTTCTGTGCTTGGCTTATTAAACTCAACAATAATGACCTCCAGTCTCATCCATGTTTTTTGCCTATTTCTTAATGGAATTGTTTGTTTTCTTTCTATGGAGTTCGTTGAGTTCTTTATAGACTGTGGTCATTAACTGCTTATCAAATATATGGCTTTCAAATATTTTATCCATATGAGTAGGTTGTCTCTTCACTGTATTGTTTCCTCTGTTGCACAGAAATGTTTTATTTCAATGTAATCCCATTTGTCTATTTTTGCTTTTGGAGTCAAGTATTAATTAACATTGCCCAGGCCCCTATGCTTTCTTCTAATGGGTTTTGTAGTTTTAGGTCTCATGTTTAAGTCTTTAATTTATTTTGAGTTAATTTTTTATAATGTGTGAGATAAGGGTCAAATTTTATTGTTTTGTGTATGGATATTTGGTTTCCCCAACACCATTTATCGAAGAGATTGTCCTTTTCTCATTGTACATACTTGAAACCTTTGTTGAAAGTCAATAGACCATATATATGTGAGTTTATTCATTTATTTCTGGGCTCTATATTCTGATCCATTTTTTGATGCGTCTACTTTTATTCCAGATCCATGCTGTTTGAATTACTACCATGTTGTAGGATAGTTTAAAATCAGGTAGCATGATATCTCCAGCTCTGTTCTTTTTGTTCATAATTGTCTTAACAATTGGAGATTTTAGGATTTTTTTCTATTTTTAAGAAAAATGACATTGGAATTGTGCTGAATTTTTAGATCACTCTGAGTGGTATAAACATTAAAAAAATAATTCTTTAAATCCATAAACATGGGCTTTTTATTTACTTATGTTTTTCAATTTCTTTCATAAATGTTTTTATAGTTTTCATTATATATATCATTTGCTTTGGTTAAATTTGTTCCTAAGTAATTCATTTATTTATTTTTTGGAATATTGTAAATGGACTATCTCTCTTGATTTATTTTTGAGATAGTTCATTGTTAATGTAAAGAAAATCTATTGATTTTTGTTTCTTGATTTTGTATTCTGAAACTTTACTAAATTTGTTTACCTGTTCTAGTTTTTTAGTGACATATTTAGAATTTTTTCCATATAATATCATGACATCTGCAGATAGCAATTTCTTTCTCGTTTAGATGACTTTTATTTCCTCTCTAGCGTTATTTCTCTGACAAGGACTTTCAATACTATGTTGAGTGGAAGTGGCAAAAGTGGGCATTTTTCTATTATTCTGGATATTAGGATACATGTGGAATGAAAGTCAAAGAATAGAAAAAGGTATTCCATGCAATGAAAACCCAAAGAGATTTGGGGTAGAAATATTTATATAAGGTAAAATAAACTTTATGTAAAAGCAACTGCAAAAAGAGACACAGAAACATTTTATAATACCAAAAAGATCAATTTGTTAAAAGAATATATATATGAAATTGCAAATTTACATGTACCCAATATTGGAGCACCTAAATACTAAAGGCAAATACTAAAGAATCTGAAGAGATAGATTGCAATACAATAAGAGTAGGGTACTTAAATACCCCACTTTCAATAATTATCAGGTATTCAAACAGAAAATTAATAAAAAACAGAAGACTCAAAAAACAGTTTTGATCAAATGGAAACAAAAGACATACAGAGAATATTCCATCAAGCAGGACTATAATACACACTCTTTTCAAGTGCCCATGAAACATTCTCCAGGATAGACCATAGGTTAAGCCACAAGAGGAGTCATAGAAATTTTAAGAAAACTTAAATCATATGAAGTAACTTTTCAGATGACAATGGTATAAAACCAGAAATCAATAACAGAAGAAATTTTAAAAATTCACAAATACATGGATATTAAACGTGTTCATGAACAACCAAGGAGTCAATAAAAAATTTTAAAAGGAAACTGAAAAACATCTTGAGACAAAAATGAAAACATACCAAACTTATGGAATGCAGCAACAACAGTTTTAAGAGAAAAGTATATTATAATAAATGCTCACATGAAAAAAGAAAGGTCTCAAATACATAACCTAACATTATACCTCAGTGGAATAACTCAAGATGGATTAAAGACTTAAATGCAAAGCCTGAAACCATAAAAACTCTGGAAGAAAACCTAGGCAATACCATTTAGAACGTAAGCATGGGCAAAGACTTCATGACTAAAACACCAAAAGCAATTGCAAGCAAAGCCAAAATTGATAAATGAAATCTAATTAAACTAAAGAGCTTCTGCACAGCAAAAGAAACTACCATCAGAGTGAACAGGCAACCTACAGAATGGGAGAATATTTTTGCAATCTACCCATCTAACAAAGGTCTAATATCCAGAATCTACAAGGAACTTAAACAAATTTACAAGAAAAAAAACCCAAAACAACCTTATTAAAAGGTGGGCGAAGGATATGAACAGACCCTTCTCAAAAGACAAAATCTATGCGGTCAAGAAACATGAAGAAAAGTTCATCATCACTGGTCATTAGAGAAATGCAAATCAAAACCACAATGAGCTACCATCTCATGACAGTAAAAAGGGCAATCATTAAAAAGTCAGGAAACAACAGATGCTGGAGATGAATAGAAGAAATGGGAACATTTTTACACTGTTGGTGGGAGTGTAAAATCGTTCAATCATTGTGGAAGACAGTGTGTCAATTGCTCCAGGATCTAGAACTAGAAATACCATTTGATCCAGCAATCCCATTACTGGGTATATACCCAAAGGATAATAAATCATTCTACTATAAAGACACATGCACACGTATGTTTACTGCAGCACTATTTACAATAACAAAGACTTAAAACCAGACCAAATGCACCTCAATGGTAGACCGGATAATGAAAATATGGCACATATATACTATGGAATACCATGCAGCCATAAAAAAGAATGAGTTCATGTCATTTGCAGGAACATGGATGAAGCTGGAAACCATCATTCTCAGCAAACTAACACAGGATCAGAAAACCAAACACCACATGTTTTCACTCATAAGTGGCAGTTGAACAATGAGAACACATGGGAGAGGAACATCACACACCTGTCGGGGGGTGTGGGGGCCCCCACGACCTGGTGTTGGGTCTGATCACCCCAACACTCAACACAATAATAACTGTATATGATAAGGAAACAACATTGTATTCATTGTTGAAAAATTAAAACCCTTTTATCTAAGATCCAGAACAACACAGGGATGCCAACTCTCACCACTTAAATTCAACATAGTGAAACAAAAAGCAGCAGAAACCTCTGCAGATGTAAAAGTCCCTGTCTGACAGCTTTGAAGAGAGCAGTGGTTCTCCCAGCATGGAAGTTGAGATCTGAGAACGGACAGATTGCCTGCTCAAGTGGGTCCCTGATCCCTGAGTAGCCTAACTGGGAGACATCCCCCACCAGGTGCAGACACCTCACACCTCACACAACTGGGTCACCCCTGAGATGAAGCTTCCAGAGCAAGAATCAGACAGCAACACTCGCTGTTCAGCAATATTCTATCTTCTGCAGCCTCCGCTGCTGATACCCAG
>NW_012108175.1:272390-272874 GCF_000951045.1 Mandrillus leucophaeus | reverse complement strand
AACAAATTTACAAGAAAAAAACAAACAACCCCATCAAAAAGTGGGCAAAGGATATGAACAGACACTTCTCAAAAGAAGACAGTCATACAGCCAACAGACACGTGAAAAAATGCTCATCATCACTCACCATCAGAGAAATGCAAATCAAAACCACAATGAGATACTATCTCACACCATTTAGAATGGTAATCATTGAAAAGTCAGGAAACAACAGGTGCTGGAGAGGATGTGGAGAAATAGGAAAACTTTTACACTGTTGGTGGGTCTGTAAACTAGTTCCACCATTGTGGAAAACAGTGTGGCGATTCCTCAAGGATCTAGAACTAGAAATAGCATTTGACCCAGCCATCCCATTACTGGAGATATACCCAAAGGATTATAAATCATGATGCTATAAAGACACATGCACATGTATGTTTATTACGGCACTATTCACAATAGCAAAGACTTGGAATCAACCCAAATGTCCATCAGTGACAGACTG
>NW_012108175.1:271994-272340 GCF_000951045.1 Mandrillus leucophaeus | reverse complement strand
CTCTGAAATTGAGGCAATAATTAATAGCCTACCAACCAAAAAAAGTCCAGGACCAGATGGATTCACAGCCGAATTCTTCCAGAGGTACAAGGAGGGGCTGTTACCATTCCTTCTGAGACTATTCCAATCAATAGAAAAAGAGGGAATCCTCCCTAACTCATTTTATGAGGCCAACATCATCCTGATACTAAAGCCTGGCAGAGACAAAACAAAAAAAGAGAATTTTAGACCAATATCCCTGATGAACATCCATGCAAAAATCCTCAATACTGGCAAACCGAATCCAGCAGCACATCAAAAAGCTTATCCACCATGATCAAGTGGGCTTCATCCCTGGGATGCAAGG
>NW_012108175.1:268603-269221 GCF_000951045.1 Mandrillus leucophaeus | reverse complement strand
TGTTCAGCAATATTCTATCTTCTGCAGCCTCCGCTGCTGATACCCAGACAAACAGGGTCTGGAGTGGACCTCAAGCAAACTCCAACAGACCTGCACCTGAGGGTCCTGACTCTGAGAAGGAAAACTAACAAACAGAAAGGACAACCATAAAAAAACCCCATCAGTACGTCACCATCATCAAAGACCGAAGACAGAGAAAATCACAAAGATGGGGAAAAAGCAGTGCAGAAAAGCTGGAAATTCAAAAAATCAGAGCGCATCTCTCCCTCCAAAGGAATGCAGCTCATTGCCAGCAATGGAACAAAGCTGGACAGAGAATGACTTTGATGAGTTGAGAGAAGAAGGCTTCAGTTGATCAAACATCTCAGAGCTAAAGGAGGAACTACGTAACCAGTGCAAAGAAACTAAAAACCTTGGAAAAAGAATGGAAGAATGGATAAGTAGAATAATCAATGCAGAGAAGACCATATAAGAACTGATGGAGATGAAAACAATGACACGAGAACTACGTGACAAATGCACGAGCTTCAGTAACCGACTCGATCAACTGGAAGAAAGAGTATCAGTGATTGAAGATCAAATGAATGAAATGAAGCGAGAAGAGAAGTGTAGAGAAAA
>NW_012108175.1:257368-268553 GCF_000951045.1 Mandrillus leucophaeus | reverse complement strand
ATAAGCAACTTCAGCAAAGTCTCAGGATACAAAATCAACGTGCAAACATCACAAGCATTCTTATACACCAATAACAGACAAACAGAGAGCCAAATCATGAATGAACTCCCATTCACAATAGCTTCAAAGAATATAAAATACCTAGGACTCCAACTCACAAGGGATGTAAAGGACCTCTTCAGGGAGAACTACAAACCATTGCTCAGTGAAATAAAAGAGGACACAAACAAATGGAAGAACATACCATGCTCATGTATAGGAAGAATCGATATTGTGAAAATGGCCATACTGCCCAAGGTAATTTATAGATTCAATGCCATCCCCATCAAGCTACCAATGACTTTCTTCAGAGAATTGGAAAAAACTGCTTTAAAGTTCATATAGAACAAAAAAAGAGCACACATTGACAAGACAATCATAGGCCAAAAGAACAAAGTTGGAGGCATCATGCTACCTGATTTCAAACTATACTACAAGGCTACAGTAACCAAAACAGCATGGTACCGGTACCAAAACAGAGATATAGACCCATGGAACAGAACAGAGCCTGTCTCTTATACACATCTAGATGTGTATAAGAGACAGCACTTGGACACAGGAAGGGGAACATCATACACCGGGGCCTATCATGGTGAGGGAGGAGGGGGAGGGATAGCATTAGGAGATATGTCTAATGTAAATGACGAGTTAATGGGTGCAGCACACCAACATGGTACATGCATACATATGTAATAAACCTGCAAGCTGTGCACATGTAACCTAAAACTTAAAGTATAATAAAAAAAAATTCATTATGTTTGTTATTGTCATTGTTTACAGAGGTCTGTCTTTCTCTTTGATGACCTTGAATAAAGACAATGTAACTTAAAAAAAAAAAATTCAACATAGTATTGGAAGTCCTTTCCAGAGTTATCAGGCAAAAGAGAGAATTAAAAAGTATCCATATAGGAAAAAAAGAAGTTAAATAGTTGTTGTTTGTTGACAACATAATCCAAAATAAGAATATAAAATATCAAATAACAAAATCAACACACAAAAATCTGTAGTGCTTCTATGTACCAAAAATGAACTTTATAATAATTCCATTAAAATCACTAACACACAAAAAAAATACTTACAAATAAATTTAACACTGAAAACCATAAAACATTAATAAAAAATTGAAGAAGTAAAAAATAATTGGAAAAATTATTCCATGTTCATGGATTGGAAGAATTAATATTAAAATATTCACAAAAGTTAAGGTAACCTACATATTCAATGCTATTCTGATCAAAATTTCAATATTTGTAAATGGAAAGAGAAAAAAAAATCCTAAACTTTGCATGGAACCAAGAAGAACCCTAATAGCCAAAGCAATCTTGAGTGAAGACCAAAGCTGATGAAATCACACTACCTGATTTCAAATTCTACTACAAAAATATAGTAATCGAAACAACATGGTACTGCCATAAAAACAGACACATAGACAAATGGAAAAGAATATGAAACCCAGAAGTAAATCCATACATTTATGGTTAACTGATTTTCAACAAAGATGTCAAGAACACAAAATGAAAAATGAGCAGTCCCCCCAATAAATGTTGTTTGGGAATGTGAACATCCACACATGCAGAAGAATGAAATTAGTCCCTTTTGTCCCACCACACACAAAAATCAACTTGCTACAGTTTTGTCTGTTTGACTCTTCAAAAACTCATGTGGAAATTTAATTTGTAATATTGGAGTTGAGGCCTAATGGAAGCTGTTCCAGTCATGGGGGCAGATTCCTAATGAATAGATTAATGCCATTCTTGAAAGGTGGGGGATGGTGGGTGAGTTCTTGCTGTATTAGTTCCTGTGAGAGCTGTTTGTTTAAAAGAAGCCGGCACCTCCCTCCCATCTCTGTTGCTTGCTCTCTCACCATGTGATCCTTGCATGACAGATCCCCTTCAAGTTCAAATATGACTGGAAGCAGCCTGAAGTCCTTACAAGAAAAAGATGTTGGTGACATGCTTTTTGTTGTTGCTGTTTTTGATTTTATTTTAGGTTCACAGGTACATGTGCACGTTTGTTATATAGGGAAATAACACATCATGGAAGTTTGTTGCATAGATTATCTAATCACCTAGGTAATAAACATAGTACATGATAGGTAATCTTTCAACCTGCTCCTTCCTCCCTCCCTACACCCCTAAGTAGGCTCCAGTTATATTGCTCCCTTCATTGTGTCCATGTGTTCTCATCATTAGCTCCCACTTACAAGTGAGAACATGTGACATTTCTTTTTCTGTTTCTGCATTAGTTTTTAAAGGTAATGGCGTACAGTTCCATCTATGTCCCTGCAAAGGACATGTTCTCACTCTTTTCTATGGCTGCATGGTTTATAGGTACTGTTTTCTTTATCCAGTCTACCATTGATTAGCATTTAGGTTGATTCCATGTCTTTGCTATTGTGAAGCGTTCTGCAATGAACATACATGTGCATGTGTCTTTATAATAGAATGATTTATATTTTGGGGGCATAAACCCAGTAATGGGATTGCTGAGTCAAATGGTAGTTCTGTTTATAGGTCTTTGAGAAACCACCAAGCTGTTTGCTGCAATGGCTGAACTAATGTTCACTTACACCAACAGTGTACAAGCATTCCTTTTCCTCTGTAACCTTGCCAGCACCTGTTAATTTTGACTTTTAAATAACAGCCAGTCTGACTGATGTTAGACAGTATCTCATTGTGGTTTTGATTTTCATTTCTCTAATAATCAGTGATGCTGAGCTTTTTTGTTTTCATATGTTTCTTGGCCAAATGTGTGTCTTTTTTTTTTTTAAGTGACTGTTGTGTCCTTTGTCCACTTTTTAATGGAGTTATTTTGTTGTTGTTGTACATCTGTTTAAGTTCTTTATAGATGCTGATTATTAGATCTCTGTCAGATGCATAATATGAAAAATTTTCTTCCATTCTGTAGGTTGTCTTTTTACTCTATTGATAGTTTCTTTGGTGGTGCAGAGGCTCTTTAGTTTAATTAGATTCCATTCATCAATTTTTGCTTTTGTTGTGACTGCTTTTGCATCTTTGTCATAAAATTTTTACCAGGTCTTATGTTCAAAATGATATTGCCTAAGTTGTCTTCTAGAGCTTTCATAGTTTTTGGTTTTACATTTAAATCTTTTATTCATCTTGAGTTTATTTTTGTATATGATATAAGGAAGGGGTCCAGTTTCAGTTTTCTGCATTTGGCTGACCAGTTATCCCAGCACCATTTATTGAAAAGAAACTCCTTTTCCCATTGCTTGTTTTTGTCAGCTTTGTCAAAGATCAGATAGTTGTAGGTGTGTAGCCTTATTTCTGGGCTCTCTATTCTGTTCCATTGGTCTATGTGTGTGTTTTTGTACCAGTACTATGCTGTTTAGATTATTGTAGTGGTGTAGTATAGCTTGAAGACAGGTAGCATGATGCTTACAGCTTTATTCTTTTTATTTAGAATTGCCTTGGCTATTCAGGCTTTTTTTTTTTTTTTTTTTTTTTTTTTTTTTTTTTTTTGGTTCCTCACGAATTTTGAAATAGTTTTTTTTTTCCCTATTTCTTTGGAGAATATCATTGTTTGTTTAATTGGAATAGTATTGAAACCACAATTTGCTTTTGGCAGTATGGCCATTGTAATGATATCAATTCTCCCTATCCATGAGCATGGAATGTTTCTCCATTTATTTGTGTCATCTCTGATTCCTTTGAGCAATGTTTTGTATTTCTCATTGTATACATTTTTAACCTTCCTGGTTAGCTATATTCCTAGGTATTTTAATCTTTTTGTGGAAATTGTGAAAGGGATTGTGTTGATTTTGTTCTTGGCTTGACTGTTGTTGGTGTAATGGAATGCCAGTAATTTTTGTACACCGACCTTTGTGTCCTGAGACTTTTCTGATATTGTTTATCAGCTTAAGGAGCTCTTGGGGTGAGACTTTGAGGTTCTTCTAGACATAGGATCATGTCGTCTGCCAACAGGGGTAGTTTTACTTCCTCTCTTCTTATTTATGTGCTATGTCTTTTTCTTGCCTGATTACTCTGGGCGGGATTTCCAATACTATGTTTAATAGGAGGGGTGAGAGAGGGCACCCTTGTCTTGTGCCAGTTTTCAAGGGGAATGCTTCCAGCTTTTGTCCATTCACTATGATATTGGATGTGGGTTTGTCACAGATGGTTCTTATTATTTTGAGGTATTTCTTTCAAAGCCTAGTTTATTGAGGGTTTTTATTTAACACAAAGAGATGTTAAATTTTATCAAAAGCTCTTTTTGCTTCTGATATGAGCATGTGGTTTTTGTTTTTAGTCCTGTTTATGTAATGAATCACCTCCATTGATTTGTGTATGTTGTTCCTAATTTGTATCCCAGGGATAAGGCATATTTGGTCAAGGTGGATTAGTTTTATGATGTGCTGCTAGAGTCAGTTTACTAGTATTTTGTTGAGGATTTCTGCGTCTTTGTTCATCTAGGATATTGGCCTGATGTTTCCTTTTTTTGCGTGTGTCTCTGCCAGGTTTTTGTATCAAGATGATGCTGGCTTAATAGAATGAGTGAAGGAGGAATCTCTCCTCAATTTTTTGGAATAGTTTCAGTAGAAATGGTACCAGCTCTTCTTTATACATCTGGTAAAATTTGGCTGTTAAGCCATCTAGGCCTGTGCTTTTTCTGGATAGGAGGCTTTTTATTACCAGTTCAATTTGGAACTCGTTATTTGTCTGTTCAAGAAGTCAATCTCTTCCTATTTCAATCTTGGGAGGTTTTATGTTTCCAGAAATTTATCTATTTCTTCCAGGTTTTCTAGTTGGTGTGCATAGGGTGTTTATAGTAGTCTCTGATAATTTTTGTATTTTTGTGGGTTCAGTGGTAATATCCCCTTTGTCATTTCTGATTGTGTTTATTTGGATCTTCCTCTTTTTCCCTTTATTAATCTAGCTAGCAGTTTGTCTAACTTATTCTTTCAGAGAACCTACTCCAGCATTCTTTGACCTTTGTATGGTTTTTCACAACTCAATTTCCTTGAGTTCCACTCTGATTTTGTTTTTTTTTCTTGTCTTCTGCTCTGCTAGCTCTAGGATACGTTTTCTCTTGTTTCTCTAGGTCCTCTAGGTGTAATGTTAGGTTGTTCATTTGATATATTTTTAACTTTTTGATGCCAGCATTTAGTGCTATACTATTCCATCTTAACCGTACTTCAGCTGTGTCCTAGAGATTCTGGTATATTGTATTTTTTTGTTCTAATTAGTTGAAAATAATTTCTTGATTTTGGCCTTAATTTCATTGTCCACCCAGAAGTCATTCAAGACAAGGTTATTTAAATTAGCAAGAAAAAGTAAACAATCCCAACAAAAAGTGGGCTAAGGACATGAATAGACAATTCTCAAAAGAAGATATAAAAATGGGCTGGACGCGGTGGCTCACGCCTGTAATCCTAGCACTTTGGGAGGCTGAGGCGGGTGGATCACCTGAGGTCAGGAGTTCGAGACCAGCCTGGTCAACATGGGAAACACCATCTGTACTAAAAGTAACATTAGCCAGGTGTGGTGGCATGTTCCTTCAATGCCAGCTACTCGGGAGGCGGAGGCAGGAGAATCACTTGAACCCAGGAGGCAGAGGTTGCAGTGAGCTGAGCTGAGATTGTGCCACCACACTCCAGCCTGAGCAACAAGAGTGAAACTCCTTCTTAAAAAAGAATAAGAAGAAGAAGAAGGAAGAAGAAGAAAGAAGAAGAAAGAAGAAAGAAAGAAGAGGAAGAGGAGGAACAAGAGGAAGAAGAGGAAGAGGAGGAACAAGAGGAAGAAGAAGAAGAGGAAGAGGAGAAGGAGAAGAAGAGGAAGAAGAAGAAGAAAAAGAAGAAGAAGAAAGAAGAAGAAGGAGGAGGAGGAGGAGGGGGAAGGAAAAAGGAAGAAGAAGAAAGAAGAAAAAGAAGAAAAAAGAAGAAAGAAGAAAGAAGAAAGAAGAAATACAAATGGCCAGCAAACATATTAAAAATTGCTCAACATCACGAATGACCAGGTAAATGCAAATCAAAACCACAATATGATACCACATTACTCCTGCAAGAATGGCCAAAATCAGAAAATAATAGATGTTGGCATGGATGCAGTTAAAAGAGAACACTTCTGCACTGCTGGTGGGAATTTAAACTAGTACGACTACTAGGTAAACAGTGTGGAGATTCCTTAAAGAAACAAAAGTAGAACTACCATTTGATACAGCAATCCCACTACTGGATATCTACCCAGAGGAAAAGAAGTCATTATACAAAAAAGATACTTGCACATGCATGTTTATAGCAGCACAATTGCAAAAATGTGGAACCACTCCAAATTACCATCAATCAATGAGTGGATAAACTGTGATGTACACACACACACACAGACACTATATACACACATATAGTGTGTGTATATATAGAGTGTGTGCATATATATAGATATATATGTGTGTGTGTATATATATACCATGCACACACACACACACACACACACACACACACACAATGGAATACTACTCAACTATAAATAAGAATGAAATAATAGCATTGGCAGCAACCTGGATGGGATTGGAGACTATTATTCTAAATGAAATAACTCAGGAATGGAAAGCCAAACATCGTATGTTCTCACTCATAAGTGGGAGGTAAGCTATGAGGATGCAACGGCATAAGAATAATACAATGGACTTTGAGGACTCATAGGGAAAGGGTGGGAAGGGGGTATGGGGTAAAAGACTACAAATTGGATTCAGCATATACTGCTCAATGATGGGTGCACCAAAATCTCACAAATCATGGCTAAAGAACATATTCATGTAACCAAAGACCACCTGTTCCCCCAAAAGCTATGGAAATAAAAAATTTTAAAAGAATAGATTGTTTAATTTCCATGTAATTGTATGCAGTTCAGCAATTATCTTAGTATTGATTTAAATTTTTATTGCACTCCTGCCCAAGACCGTGGTTGCTATGATTTTTTTTAATTGGTTGAGGATTGTTTGATGTCTGATTTTTTGGTCAGTTTTAGAGTATATGCCATGTGCTCTACTACTATTTTGTGGCTAAGTCTCTTCGTATGTCTCTAAAAGCTTGCTATATAAATCCGGGTGCTCCTGTGTTGGGTACATATATTTAGGATAGTTAGGTTTTCTTGTTTAATTTATTCCCTTACCATTATATAATGCCATTCTTTGTCTTTTTTGATTGTTGTTGGTTTAAAGTTGGCTTTGTCTGAACTTAGAATAGCAACCCCTGCAATTTTCTGTTTTCCATTTGCTCTGTAGATTTTTCTCCATCCCATTACTTTGAGCCTGTGGGTTTCATTGCATGTGAGATGGATCTCTTGAAGACAGTATAACGTTGAGTCTTGATTCTTTATCCTACTTGCCACACTGCCTTTTAATTCAGTTATTTAGCCCTTTTACTTTCAAGGTTATTATTGATATATGTGGGTTTGATTCTGTCATTGCGTTGTTAGCTGATTGTCATGCAGACTTTATTGTGTACTTGCTTTATAGCATCAATGGTCTATGTACTTAAGTGTATTTTTGTGGTCGTTGGTAACAGTCTTTCATTTCCATGTTTAGCACTCTCAAGGACTTTATTTAAGGCAGTTCTGGTGGTTATGAATTTCATTAGTATATACTTTTCTCAAAATAACCTTATTTTCCTTCACTTTTGAAGCTTAGTTTGGCTAGATATGAAATTCTTAGTTGAAATTTTTTGTTACAAATGCTTAATATAGGCTCCAATCTCTTCTGGCTTATCGGGTTTCTGTTGAAAGGTCCACTGTTAGCCTAATGCTGTTACTTTTAAGGTCACCTTTCTCAACCTTCCAGGTGATTTAACATTTTGCTTTCATTTCAACCTTGCAGAATCTGATGACTATTGCATAGTACCTCACAGGAGTTCTCTCCCTTTCCTGATTTTAAATGTTGGCCTCTTTAGTGAGATTGGGAAAGTTTTCATACACACTATCCTCAAACATGTTTTCCAAGTTGCTTGGTTTCTCTCTCTCTATTTCAATGCTGATATGTTGTAGCTTTGGTCTGTTTCCATAATCCCGTATTTTTTGGAGGCCTTGTCCATTCTTCTTTATTGCTTTTCCTTTTTTGTTTTTGTTTTTGTTTTTGTTTTTGCTTTTTTTTGACTGACTGAGTCATTTCAGAGTATTGGTCTTCAAGCTCTGAGATTCTTTCCTCAACTTGGTCAATTCTGCTGTTATTACTTGCAATTATATTATGAAATTCTTGAAGCCAGTTTTTCAGCTATATCACATCAGTTTGGTTCTTTCTTAAAAATTACCATACTGTTTTTCAGCTTGTGTATGATCTTATTTTACTCCTTATGTTCATTGGATTGGGTTTTGACTTTTTCCTGGATATGGATGAATTTTACTCCTATCTATATTCAGAATTCCATTTCTGTCATTTCAGCCATTTCAACCTTGTTAGGAACCATTGCTGTAGAACTGGTGTGGTTGTTTGGAGGTAAGAAGACACTCAGGCTGTTTGAGTTGCCAAAGTTCTTGTGCTGGTTCTTTCTCATCTGTGTGGCCTGATGTTCCTTCAGTCTTTGAAGTTGCTTTCCTTTGGATGGACTTCTTTTGTTTTTTTTGGTTTTACCTTTTCTGATGTCTTTGGGGTTTGATTGTGACATAAGATGGGTTCATTGAACTGGCTTCATTTCTGGATGATTTTAGGGGGCCAAGGCTCAGCTCAGCACTCCTGATCTGTGTGCTCCAGCTCTGGGGGGCTGCTACAGGGCCCCTGGCTTTTTCCTCTGGCACCTGGAGATTAGGTTAGTGATTGCCACATCGTTTACAGTATCCTTCTTTTGCTTCTCAAATGTATTTTCAAATGGTACTTTATCATTTCCAATATAATTCAAGAAACCTAAAACTGTATACTTCCATTTTTCTTCTCCCATTCTTCTGTGCTGCTGTCATATATTTTACTTCTACATATGCTAAAAACTATAAAATTTATTATTTTTTTCTAATTTTTTAGAAAAATCAGTTATTTTCTCATACTTCTACTTTTAATCAATCCATATCATAATATTTAAAGTGGGTTTATTGTATACAGCATATAGTTGAGACATTTAATTATACAAAGTAAATAAAAATTAATTGTATCTGAACTTAGAGTTGCCATTTATTATATTTATGTTTTCTCCTTGTGTTATTTGTTCCTCTACTCCCTGTTTTAAGAACTTCTTTTTGATTTTAAAATAATTTTAAGTGTTCAATTTTAATTCATTAGATTTTTTGCTATATCTCTACCATTTTAATGATTGTTCTCGAGATTTTAATACACATACCTAACTCCTTACAGGTAATTGAGTTAATATTTTACCATCTAAAATAAAAAAATAGAAATCTTATTACCATATAGTTTCCTTTATTCTCTCTTTTATCGTAAAGTTGATTTATATCTTACATCTACATAAACAAAAATTTTCCCAAATTATATTTTACTTTCAATAGATAGTTATATATATACTAAGGAAATTTAGTCTACAAGGTTTACGCAGAATGTACCATTTCTGTTGCTCTTCATTTCTGAATTATCAGTTTTCTTCTAGTGTCATTTCCCTTCAAGCAAAAAAAATTATTTTTGGCATATCTTTTATGGAAGCTATACTGGAAACAAATTCTCTTAGATTTCCTTTCTCTGAGAATGTTTTCTATTTCACTTTAATTCCTGAAGAATATTTTATCAGGATATAACATTTTGGATGGATAGTTCATTTATTCAGCACTTTAACAATGTTGTTTCCATCCTCTTATCTTCATGATTTCTGGTGAAAAATCAGTAGTAATTTAAATCACTGTCCGCTGTATTTAATGTGTCATTTTTCTCTGTCTGCCTTCAACATGGTTCATTTATGTTTGATTCTTGAGCAGTTTGATTGTAATGTGTCCAGGTGTGGTTTTCTTTGTATTTCTCCTAAGCTTCTTAAATGTGTAAATTTATGTATTTCACCAATTTGGGGTAAATTTCAGCTTTTATTTCTTCAATTTTTTTGTACTCTTCTCTTCCTTCTCTCTGCCAGAAACTCGATTAATACACACATTAGACCTGGTGATATTGTCTCACATGTCCCTGAGAATCTGGATTTTAAAAATCTTTTTGTTTTCTCTGTGTTCTTCTGAATGCATAAGTTCTGCGGCTCTATTTTCAAAACCCAAGACAGTTCCTTCTATCATCGCAACTCTGCTATTGATTTCATCCAGTAGTTTTTCTAAAATATCAGATTCTGTATTTCATAAGTTCTAAGATTCTCATCTTTTAAAAATAGTTTGTATTTCTTAGCTTAGGACTGCTGTTTCAATTCATTTCAAGAGTATTCACCTTGGCCTCACAGAGCATGGTTATAATATCTGATTCAAAATTTTTGTCTTTTAATTCCATCATCTGAGTCATTTCAAAGTTGGCATCTGTTGATTGTTGCTTCACTTGAGAACTTGTCAAATTTTTCTGGTTCTGTCTACACAAAGCAATTTTGGGTTGTATTCTTTTTTTAAAACAACAACAACAACAATACAAATTTATTATCTTACAGTTCTGGAGGTCAGAAGTCCAAAATAGACTTCATAGGCTAAAATCAAGATGTTGGGAGGGCTATATTCTTTCTGGAGCCTCTAGGGGAGAATCTATTACCTGCCTCCTCCAGCTTCTAGAGGCCATCTTCACTCCTTGCCTCATAGATCTTTCCATCTTCAAAGTCAGCAGTGTAGCATCTTTAAATCTCTCCCTGGCTCTGACTGTCTGCCTCCCTCTTTCACTTATAAGGACACTCAGATAATCCAGCATAATCTTCCTATCTCAAGGTCCTACACATATGTGTAGTCCCTTTTGCCAGATTAGATAACATATTCACAGTTTCCAGGGATAGAACATAGATATCTGTGATGGTTAATTTTATGTATCAATTTGACTAGGCCATGAGGTACCCATATACTTCAGACATCACTCTAGGTGTTTCTGGGAGGCTGTCCTGGATGAGATGAACATTTCGGTCATTATACTGAGTAAAACAAATTGCCTTCTGAAATGTGGACACACCTCATACAATTAGTTGAAGGCCTGAATGAAATAAAAGGCTGATTCTCCCTCAAGGAAAAGATAATTCTCCTGATAAATAGCCTTCAAACTGGAACATCGGCTTCT
Source organism: Mandrillus leucophaeus (assembly GCF_000951045.1). Classification (NCBI taxonomy): domain Eukaryota; kingdom Metazoa; phylum Chordata; class Mammalia; order Primates; family Cercopithecidae; genus Mandrillus; species Mandrillus leucophaeus. Next base: position 257,381 of record NW_012108175.1, on the reverse strand, counting down.
TCTTCTTCTTCTT
>NW_012108175.1:249838-254595 GCF_000951045.1 Mandrillus leucophaeus | reverse complement strand
TAATTCAAGATGGATTAGAGACTTAAATGTTAGACCTAATACCATAAAAACCCTAGAGGAAAACCTAGGTAGTACCATTCAGGACATAGGCATAGTATAGTTTTAAAATTCTGAAAAAAACTTAATTTGTGTTTGTTTTAGTAGACAGTTAACCTGGTTATATTTGGATCACAAATTCTGTCTCACTTTCTGTGCTTGTTAAGATGTCATTTTTCAAAACCTTTGATAAGCTGTTTGGGCCTGCCCTTTGTAAGTGCGAATCATAGGTTTGTCTGCAACGTAGGCATTAGTTTACATTATAGTTCAGTTCTTAAAGCCTTTGCTATGCTTCTTTGGATATATTATGTGCACCCACAAATTGAAGATGAGCCTGAAGTTGTATAGGGTCACACACAAAATTAAGAGATCAGTTCTTCGGCTCTCTCATCTCCAGAATTTTTCCCAAATTATGTGACTAGCAGGAGGCATTTTCTTGATATTTGACTTAAAAAATAAAATTCTCCCATAATTTTAGACTCCACACTTAAAATAGAAACCATCATTAGGATAATGTAGTAAGAGAAAATACAGAAAAATAATTCTATGGGTTGAATGTTTGTGTCCCCCTCAAAATTCGTGTTAAAAACTTAACAACCAGGCAGGGCATGGTGGCTCATGCTTGCAATCCCAGCCCTTTGGGAGGCCGAGATGAGCGAATCACTTGAGATCAAAAGTTGAAGACCAGCCTAGCTAGCATGGTGAAACCCCATCTCTACCAAAAATACAATAATGAGTCAGGTGTGTTTGTACATGCCTGCAGTCCCAGCTACTCAAGAGGCTGAGGCAGGAGAATCGCTTGAACCCAGGGGGCAGAGGTTGCAGTAAGCTGAGATTGTACCATTGCACTCCAGCCTGGGCCACAGAAGGAGACTCTGTCTCAAAAAAAAAAAAAAAAAAAAAAAGAAAAAAAAATTAATGAGCAATGTAAGAGGTGATTAGGTCATGAGGGTGGAGCTCTCATGAGAGGGATAAGTGTCCTTACAAAAGATGTCCCAGAGAGCTGCTTTTCCCTTCCACCAGGTGAGGAGACAGAGTGAAGACACTATTTTAAACTGGGAAATGAGACCTCACTATATACTCAATCTACTGGCACCTTAACCTTGGACATCCCATTCTCCAGAACTGTGAGATATATTTTTGTTCTTTAAAAACTACCTAGTTTATGGTATTTTCTTATAGCAGCCTGAGAGCTCTAAGACAAATAGTAATGGTGATTTCCCAACCTTTGCACAAGAGGGGCACATTTTTATTTTTTATTTTTTGGCTCCTTTATCCAAAGAGATGAGTTTTTCCTCACAGTTTTTGTTGCCTGTGCTGCCAGCACAGAGGTGCAGATTCATTACTGTGGCAGGCATTGGAGAAGGGCTGGAAAAAAAAAATAGAACCTCAGTGATTCCTGTCACAATATCCAACCCACAGAGGTCACTGTTCTCAATGCTCTGACAAGAAAGATGGGTTTCTCCCAGAGGTATTGTCTGTTCCCTTTATGCAACTCACCATTCCAGTCTGTCTTCAGATTAAATTTATGGGATAGTAGAGGGAGAAAACCAAGAAACTCTCTGCTACTGTATTGGTTGTTCTTCAAGTTTTATTTCACTCTCCAATATGCCAGCTCTTAGTTACTTTTCTCTTTTTAAAAATTATACCTTAAGTTCTAGGGTACATGTGCACAATGTGCAGGTTTGTTACATAGGTATACATATGCCATGTTGGTTTGCTGAACCCATTAATTTGTCATTTACATTAGGTATTTCTCCTAATGCTATCCCTCCCCTTGCCCCCCACCCCATGACAGGCCCTGAGGTGTGATGTTGCCCACCCTGTGTCCAAGTGTTCTCATTGTTCAATTCCCACCTATGAGTGAGAATATGTGGTGTTTGGTTTTCTAATCTTGTGATAGTTTGCTCAGAATGATGGTTTCCAGCTGTATCCATGTCCCTGCAAAGGACATGAACTCATCCTTTTTTATGGCTGCATAGTATTCCATGGTGTATATGTGCCACATTTCCTTAATCCAGTCTGTCATTGATGGACATTTGGGTTGGTTCTAAGTCTTTGCTATTGTGAATAATGCTGCAATAAACATACATGTACATGTGTCTTTATAGTAGCATGATTTATAATCTTTTGGGTATATACCGAGTAATGGAATCACTGGGTCATATGGTACATCTAGTTCTAGATCCTTGAGGAATCACCACATTGTCTTCCACAATAGTTGAACTAGTTTACACTCCCACCAACAGTGTAAGTGTTCCTATTTCTCCACATCCTCTCCAGCACCTGTTGTTTCCTGACTTTTTAATGATCGCCATTCTAACTGGTGTGAGATGGTATCTCATTGTGGTTTTGATTTTTATTTCTCTGATGACCAGTGATAATGAGCATTTTTTCATGTGTCTGTTGGCTGCATAAATGTCTTCTTTTGACAAGTCTGTTCATATCCTTTGCCCACTTTTTGATGGGGTTGTTTTTTTCTTGTAAATTTGTTTAAGTTCTTTGTAGATTCTGGATAGTAGCCCTTTGTCAGATGGGTGGATTGCAAAATTTTTCTCCCATTGTGTAGGTTGCCTGTTCACTCTGATGGTAGTTTCTTTTGCCATGCAGAAGCTCTTTAGTTTAATTAGATCCCATTTGTCTATTTTGGCTTTTGTTGCCATTGCTTTTGGTGTTTAGTCATGAAGTCCTTGCCCATTCCTATGCCCAGGCATTCCAATGCCCTGAAGGGTATTGTCTAGATTTTCTTCTAGGGTTTTTATGGTTTTAGGTCTTACATTTAAGTCTTTAATTCATCTTGAATTAATTTTTATATAAGGGATCCAGTTTCAGCTTTCTACATATGGCTAGCCAGTTTTCCCAGCACCATTTATTAAATATGGAATCTTTCCCCATTTCTTGTTTTTGTCAGGTTTGTCAAATATCACATGGTTGTAGTTATGTGGTGTTATTTCTGAGGCCTCTGTTCAGTTCCATTGCTCTATATATCTGTTTTGGTACCAGTACCATGCTGTTTTGGTTACTGTATCCTTATAGTATAGTTTGAAGTCAGGTAGCATGATGGCTCCAGCTTTGTTCTTTTTGCTTAGGATTGTCTTGGCAATGTGAGCTCTTTTTTAGTTCCATATGAACTTTAAAGTAGTTTTTTTCCAATTCTGTGAAGAAACTCATTGGTAGCTTGATGGGGATGGCATTGAATCTATAAATTACCTTGGGCAGTATGGCCATTTTCATGATATTGATTCTTCCTATCCATGAGCATGTAATGTTCTTCCATCTGTTTGTGTCCTCTTTTATTCCGTTGAGCAGTGGTTTGTTGTTCTCCTTGAAGAGGTCTTTCCCATCCCTTGTAAGTTGGATGCCTAGGTATTTTATTCTCTTTGAAGCAATTGTGAATGGAAGTTCACAAATGATTTGGCTCTCTGTTAGTCTGTTATTGGTGTAAAAGAATGCTTGTGATTTTTGCACATCCATTTTCTATCCTGAGACTTCGCTGAAGTTGCTTATCAGCGTTAGGAGATTTTGGGCTGAGATGATGGGGTTTTCTAAATTATACAATCATGTCACCTGCAAACAGGGACAATTTGACTTCTTCTTTTCCTAAATGAATACACTTTATTTCTTTCTCTTGTCTGATTGCCCTGGCCAGTGCTTCCAACACTATGTTGAATAGGAGTGGTGAGAGAGGGCATCCCTGTCTTGTGCCAGTTTTCAAAGAGAATGCTTCCAGTGTTTGCCCATTTAGTATGATATTGGCTGTGAGTTTGTCATAAATAGCTCTTATTATTTTTAGATACGTTCCATCAATATCTAGTTTATTGAGAGTTTTCAGCATGAAAGCTGATGAATTTTGTCCAAGGCCTTTTCTGCATCTATTGAGACAATCATGTGGTTTTTTCGTTGGTTCTGTTTATGCGATGGATTGTGCTCATTGATTTGCTTATGTTGAACCAGGCTTGTGTCCCAGGAATAAAGCCGAGTTGATCGTGGTGGATAAGCTTTTTGATGTGATGCTGGATTCGGTTTGCCAGTATTTTATTGAGGATTTTCCCATCGATGTTCATCAGGGATTTTGGTCTATGATTCTCTTTTTTGGTTGTATGTCTGCTAGGCTTTGGTATCGGAATGATGCTGGCATTATAAAATGAGTTAGGGAGGATTCCCTCTTTTTCTATTGTTTGGAATAGTTTCAGAAAGAATGGTACCAGCTCCTATTCATACCTCTGGTAGAATTCAGCTGTGAATCCATCTGGTCCTGGACTTTTTTTGAATGGTAGGCTATTAATTATTGACTGAATTTCAGAGCCTGCTATTGTTCTATTCAGAGATTCAACTTCTTCCTTGTTTAGTCTTGGGAAGGTGTATGCATCCAGAAATTTATCCACTTCTACTTTTTCTAGTTTATTTGCGTAGAGGTGTTTATAGTATTCTCTGATGGTAGTTTGTATTTCCGTGGGATCAGTGGTGATATCCCCTTTATCAGTTTTTATTGTGTCTATTTGATTCTTCTCTCTTTTCTTCTTTATTAGTTTTGCTAGCAGTCTATCAATTTTGTTGATCTTTTCAAAAACCAGCTCCTGGATTCATTGTTTTTTTTTTTGAAGGGCTTTTTGTGTTTCTAGCTCCTTCAGTTCTGCTCTGATCTTAGTTATTTCTTGCTTTCTGCTAGCTTTTGAATGCGTTTGCTCTTGCTTCTCTAGTTCTTTTAATTGTGATGTTAG
>NW_012108175.1:243837-249788 GCF_000951045.1 Mandrillus leucophaeus | reverse complement strand
CTCCTTCAGTTCTGCTCTGATCTTAGTTATTTCTTGCTTTCTGCTAGCTTTTGAATGCGTTTGCTCTTGCTTCTCTAGTTCTTTTAATTGTGATGTTAGGGTGTCAATTTTAGATCTTTTCTGCTTCTCTTGTGGGCATTTAGTGCTATAAATTTCCCTCTGCACACTGCTTTAAACGTGTCTCAGAGATTCTGGTACGTTGTGTGTTTGTTCTTATTGGTTTCAAAGAACATCTTTATTTCTGTCTTCATTTTGTTATTTACCCAGTAGTCATTCAGGAGTAGGTTGTTCAGTTTCTACGTAGCTGTGCAGTTTTGAAAGTTAGTTTCTTAATCCTAAGTTCTAATTTGATTGCACTGTGGTCTCAGAGACAGTTTGATGTGATTTCTGTTCTTTTGCATTTGCTGAGGAGTGCTTTACTTCCAAAGATATAGTCAATTTTGGAATAAGTGTGATGTGGTGCTGAGAAGAATTTATATTCTGTTGATTTGGGGTGGAGAGTTGTGTAGATGTCTATTAGGTCCACTTGATGCAGCGCCGAGTTCAGGTCCTGGATATCCTTGTTAACTTTGTTTCTCATTTATCTGTCTAATATTTACAGAGGGGTGTTAAAGTCTCCCATTATTATTGTGTGGGAGTCTAAGTCTCTTTGTAGGTCTCTAAGGAGTTGCTTTATGAATCTGGGTGTTCCTGAATTGGTTGCATATATACTTAGGATAGTTAGCTCTTCTTGTTGAATTGATCCCTTTACCATTATGTGATGGTCTTCTTTGTCTCTTTTGATCTTTGTTGGTTTAAAGTCCGTTTTATCAGACCCCAGGCTTGCAACTGCTGCTTTGTTTTGCTTTCTATTGGCTTGGTAGATCTTCCTCCATCCCTTTATTTTTAGCCTATGTGTTTCTCTGCACGTATTTTTATGGTTTTGAGGGTTCCTTTTGGAGTTATTTTCTAATTTTATTCCAATGTGGTCTGAGAGGGTACTTAATATAATTTTGATTTTCTTAAATTTACTGAGACTTTTTTTGTGGCCTATCATATGGTCTGTTTTGGAGAATGTTCCATGTACTGATGTAGAAACATGTATCTTGTACTACACGTGTTCTTATGAGGAATTTCCACAGTGTTTGTGTCACTAAAATTGTATTTACTTTACACTTGTTTTTGAAGAATATTTTTTGCTGAATATAATAAACTTAACATGGCAGTTTTGCTTTATTTTAGTGTTTTATTAAAGGTTGCATTCCATTGTCTGTTGGCTTTCACTATTTCTTACAAGAAATCAAAGTAAAATTTTATCTTTGTCCCATACAGAAACGTGTTTTCTTTCTGGTGACAACTTTAAATATTTGTCTTTATCACTGATTCCAACAATTTGCTTATGCCGTGCTTCAGCGAGTGGCTTTCTTTGTGTATTCTACTACAGGTTTGTTGAGCTTCTTGATTCTGTGAACAATAAGTTATTCAAAAAAATCTTTACCCTGTTTTGGAATACACATATATATTAGACTACTTGATACTGTCTCTCAGATAATTAAGGTTCTCGTCATTTTTTTCCCCAGGATCATTTTCTTCTGCAATTTATTGTGCATAATTTGTTTTCCTATGTTTCCAATTAACTTGTTGTTTATTTTCACTAATAAGCTGTAAAGCTCTTCAAGACTTTTTTGATTTCTCATATTGTATTTCTTAGTTTCAAAAGTCCCACTAGGTTCCTTTTCCATTGCTCATTTATCTGTACATAAAGTTTATATTTTACCTTATATCCTAGATTATACTTAAATTCAATGTTTTAAAGGATTCAATAATTCTAAACCTTAGGCATTTGAGGGTGCTTTTCTCTTGACTGATTTTTATTCTAATTCGTGGACACATATCTCTGCTTTTTTAGTTATAGTAAGTTTTGACTGGATACTAGACACTGTATTGACATTGTTGAATATCTGGATATTGCTATTACTTTAAAGACTGTCAAAACTCTAAACACCTTTACTAAGTTGTAAGTACATAACAATAAACTAAACATTTGAACTCTACAATTTTATAAGTTTTCACATACGCGTATGCCTAGAATACTATCACCACAATCAAGAAGATGAGTACATCTACTATCATTAACAGTTTTCTCATGCTTTGATATAGTTAATTCTTGCAGCCTCTCACCATACCCACTTACCTGCTTTCTGTCATGGCAGACTAGTTTGCATTTTCTATAATTTCATATAAATAAAATCACACAAAATATTCTAATTCGTCACACTCTTTCACTCAGCATAACTACTTGAGATTTATCCAATTTGTGGCATGTATCAATAGTAATTCTTTTTTATTGCTGAGTGGTATTCTACTGAAGGAATATACAACACCTTTCTTATTCACTCACCTGTTAATAGACTTTTGGGTTATTTTCCTTTTTAGAGCTGCTATAAATATGTGTATAACAATCTTTGTATGCACCTATGATTTCATTTATCTTGGTTAAATATCTAAGTGCAGGGGCCTTTGAAAACAGTATGCTGAGAATAGATAGGGCTCAAGGACAGTATCTCCAATTGAACTTTTAATGAACTCCCGTAGGTGCCAAGAAGGCGGGCAAATAAGGAAGAACATAGAAACAAAGAACTGAGTAGAAGGCTGCATCTGGGAAAAGAAAGTTTGTTTTGCACTGTGTCCTTTCTGCTGACGTGGGGCTTATGGAGTATAAATAAAGTGAGGCGGAGGCTCTGAGTGCGGCCGCCATGTTCTCTGTTTGTCTTTGTCTTTTGTGTCCTTTCATTCTCCACCACCCCCGGCATGGACCCCAATATCTAAGAGTGGGCGGGGTGCAGTGGCTCATGCCTGTAATCCTAGCACTTTGGGAGGTCGAGGCGGGTGGATTGCCTGAGCTCAGGAGTTTGAGAACAGCCTGGGCAACACAGTGCAACCCTATCTCTATTAAAACACACAAAAAAATTAGCCGGCCGTGTCAGCGTGTGCCTGTAGTCCCAGCTACTCGGGAGGCTGAAGCAGGAGAATTGCTAGAACCCGGGAAGCAGAGGTTGCAGTATGCCGAAATCGCACCACTGCACTCCAGACTGGACAACAAAGCGAGACTCCATCTCTAAGAAAAAAAAATACATAAATAAATCTAAGAGTGGAATGGCGGAATCTATATCAGTGTACATTTAACATTTTAGTAATGCCAAACTTTCCCCCAAAATGTTGGACAATTTGCAATCCCACTAACAGTGTATGAGAGCTCTAGTTGTTCCATAACCTAGTCAACATTTCTTATAATCAACTTTTAAAAAATATATTTGTAACAAAAAGTTCATTTCTGTTGATGGATTTTCAATTATCACAGGCAAAAGAAAATCAGAACTGCATGCAGAAAATTACTTTTTCCTTATGCTACATCTGTAGGCATTTGATTTTTATCATGATAGAGAAGGTATGAGTTCTTATATTGCTTGGCACAGTAGAAATAGAAGAAATAAATAAATATAGCAAAAGGTCATTTCTCAGTGATTTCTATGTATGTCTTTTACTGGCAGTAAAAACAGCACTTGGGTAAATCAGACAACAGTAGATTTAGAAATAATATTGGAAGCTATCTAGCCCAATATCCACCATTTACAGAAGAGAAAATAGAGATTTGGTTAAATGACTCATGCAGTTATAGTGTTCTTGCCATTATAACACACTGTCCCTTTAATCCGCAAAAATGAGAGATATTGCCCATTTATTAACCCACTGAGTATGAGGTACAATTTTGAAGGGCACTGAGGAGTTCCTCCAGAAATTCAAAATTCAACTGGGAAAATGAACATTTAAATAATGAATAATAACATAACAAATTTCTTATAGATACAAACTGCAAAGAAAACACAATAGGAGTAATGAATTATTCAAAGGATCAAAAGTAAGAATGAGGAAAGGAAAAAGAAGGGTGGGAGTTTCTCAGGCAGAGAAAGGGAGAAAGGCTTTCTAGATAAGAAAATACACAGGAAAAGGTACTGCATGGGAAACCTTGATAGTGTTAGGAAATAACTAACGATCACAAGGGATACTTTAGTCTAATAGATCTTTATCTTTTAAAGAGTCTGATTTCCAACACTAAATAAATATAAAACCACTATTTGCTTAGTTTCAACTTCCTATGCTACCTCCAATATATTAAGTGAATGGTAATATCTTCTTCTTTTTTAATGTTGCAGATTGGGAAAGGATTATGGAGTGAGACAGACCTGGAGTTCAATCCCTGCTCTGTTTAATATTTTATGGAGTTTGGTGATTAAGTTTTAGTTCCCCATTTCTCTGAGATTTAAAGTTTAACTAAATAGTACTTAATCCCTAGGGTTATTATGTATTTCAGAACTTAAAGTATAATCAACTTTTTAAAGCTAAGACAGTGTAATAGATGTGTGGTGATATGTCATTGTGACTATAATTGAATTTCTTTAATCAGAAATAATATTTATCATTGTTTCTTGTGTTTATTTGCCATCTCCATATCTTCATTGATGAAATACCTGTTCAAAGCTTGTGTCCATTATTTATTTGTTTTTTTATTACTTCTTATTGAGATTAAAACATTTATTACACTTGTACAATGTAAATATTTTCTCCAAGTCTATAGCTTGTCTTTACAATATTTTAAAAATGTCTTTCAAATAGCAGAAAAATTTTTATGAACTCCAATTTATTATTTTTCTTTATTGATCATTCTATGGTGTCTCACCTAATACATTTTTGTCTGACCTAATAACTCAAAAATTATTCCCCATTTTTTTCTCCTAAAAGTGTACTTTTTAATTTTTGGTTTTACATTTAGGTTTATGACTGGGTTTGATTTAATTATTGTACACTGTGAGATATGTGTAAATGTTCTTTTTTTTTTGCCTATGGTTACCCAATTATTCTACCACCATTAGTTAAAGAAACTATACTTTCTCCATGAAATTTCAGGTTTGGTTGAAAATTGATATGTATGTATATAAGCCTATTTGTGAAGTCAGTATGTTCTTCCTTTGATTTATTCATTTATATTGTCAATACCACACTGTCTTAAGTTAGATTTCTAATTTGATATTGTAAGTCCTATAACTTTACACTATTTTCCACATAATGTTTTGGCACCACTAGATGTTTTGTAATTTCAAATGAGGTTTAAAATTGGTTTGTGAATTTCTTTTTAAAAACCTGTTTGAAAGTTTGAGATTGCATTCAATCTATATCTCAATTTGGGTAAAGCTGACACTTTAACAAAATTGAGTCTTCTAATCCAAGAGTATTGTAGATCTGTCTATTTTACGTGGTCTTCTTTACTTACTGTCAGCAATGTTTCACAATTCTCAGTGTACAGGTCTCGCGCATTTTTTTATCAGGTTCATCTCTATGTATTTGGTAATTTTTATACTATTGTAAACAGTATTGACTTTTAAAATTATCAAGATTTATTGCTGGTATGTAGAAATATGTTTGATTTTTGTAAATTTACTTAGGGTCCTTCAAACTTTCATGTTCGATTGTACTGACTAGAAGTTACAGCACAATGTTAAATAAAAGTGTTCAAGTGGAATTCTTATTTTGTTGCAGACCTAAGTAGGAGAGCATGCAGTCTTCCAACATTAAGTTTTATACTAGCTATATAATTTTGAAAGAAGGTAAAGAAAGTTTCCTTCTATGCCTAGATTATTGAGATATTTTATTAAAAATGGATGATGGATTTTGTCAAATGCATTTTCTGCATCTATTGGAATGATCACACGGTTTTTCTTTAACCTGTTAATATAGCAAGTAACGCTTTTTGATGTGCTGCTGAATCCGGTTTGCCAGTATTTTATTCAGGATTTTTGCGTCGATGTTCATCAGGGATAGTGGTCTCAAATTCTCTTTTTTTGTTGTGTCTCTGCCAGGCTTTGGTATCAGGATGATGTTGGCCTCATAAAATGAGTTAGGGAGGATTCCCTCTT
>NW_012108175.1:219532-241492 GCF_000951045.1 Mandrillus leucophaeus | reverse complement strand
TTATACCTGATGTAAATGACGAGTTGATGGGTGCTGACGAGTTGATGGGTGCAGCACAGCAACATGGCACAAGTATACATATGTAACAAACCTGTACGTTATGCACATGTACCCTAGAACTTAAAGTATGTTAATAATAATAAGTTAATTTTAAAAAAAAGTAAAAAAAAGAAATAGTAGATCTACTTTCAGTCCCTGACTAAATCTCCATACAACTTTCCATAGTGGTTGTACTAGTTTACATTCCCACTGGTAGTGTAAAATTGTTGCTTTTTCACCATATCCACACCAACATGTATTATATTTTTATTTTTATTATGGCATTCTTGAAGGAGTAAGGAGGTATTGCATTGTGGTTTTGATTTTCATTTTCCTGATCAACAGTGATGTTGAGCATTCTTTTAAATATGTTTGCTGGTCATTTGTATATATTCTTTTGAGAATTGTCTATTCATGTCCCTAGCCCACTTTTCATGAGATGGCCTTTTTTTTTTTTTTTTCTTGTTGATTTGTTTGAGTTTCTTGTAGATTCTGGATACTAGACCTTTGTCAGATGCATGGTTCACAAAGTTTTTCTCCTATTCTGTAGGTTGTCTGTTTACTCTGCTGATTATTTCTTTCACTGTGTAGAAGCTTTTTAGTTTAATTTAAAAAGTAGCAGGGGAGTGAAGTGGACTCTGTGACGGTTTGGTTGTAATTTTGTTTAGCTCGGTACTTTTGTGTTGGTTGGCCTTTGGTGGTCTTGTGTTGGTTTAGCCAGGAGATGATGCTTTCAAGACAGCATCAGCTGCAGTAATATGCGGGGATACAAGCTTGCCCTAGGATTAACTGGATAAGTACTCAGATTCCTCCTGTGATGGGCAGGGCCATAGTCTTCCCAAGAGATATGTCATTTATCTTTGGCTACCAGGGTGGGTAGACAAAGACCACCAGGTGGGGGCAGGGTTAGGCTATCTGAGTTCAGACTCTCCTTGGGCCGGGTTTGCTTTAGCTGCTGTGGGGGCTCGGGGTCTTTTTCTCAAGCTGATAGAATTGCTTTCCCAGAAGGATTATGGCTGTCTCTGTTATGTCATAGAGGTCATCAGATGAGTGGGAGAAGGCCAGGAGAGGCCTCACCCAGCTCCCACACAGCCCAAAAGGCAAGTCTTACTCCCACCCTGCCCCCTCAACAGCACCAAGTTTATATCCAGGCAGCTGGTGAACAGAAAGCAAGCAGGGCTTTCAGGTTTCTTGACTGCCCTCCTGCTGTGGTTTCTGTGCTGGTATCTGCACTCCCCATTCACCCTTCCCCCAAATTCTCTCCAGGAAACTTCACGTTCAGTTGAAATTGTTACGAAGTTCATCTGGAAGTTTCCTTCTCCCTGTGCTCTTTCTCCAATTCTATTGGCAGCCCTACTCAAACACCCCTGTGAGACAAACTCAGGAATTACTTCCCTGGGGATCAATAGTGCCCACAGGGCTTATCCTGCTGCTTCCCTCTACCCCTATATTTCACTTGGCTCTCTAAATTCATCTCAGCTCTATGTAAGGTGAAATCCTTCTCCCATAATCTGGAACCTCAGGTTCCCCAGTAAGGATGTGTGTTTGGGAGTAGACATTCCCCCTCTCACACTTTGGGCACTTACAGTTTTTTAGCTATCTCACAGAGCCTCTAGCAGCAAGCCGTTTTCTTCAAAGGGTCTGTGGATTCTCTCAGCTTTCCTGGTATGTTCCCGACGTAGTTCTTGGAGCAAAATTTCATACTGTGAGTCTCCACACACTGCTCTGTCTATCTGAGTGGAAGGTGCAATTTAGTCCTGCCTGTTAGTTGCCATTTTTCTCCTATCATTTAATTTAAATGCAGAATTTGAGCTCTAAAACCTAGGGCATTCCATCTTTGATGCTTATATTATTATTGGCCAGTTCAGGAACCTCCCCTCGTTCTGGCCATTCAGGCTTTCCAGTTCCTTTGTAATCTCACATTAATGACTTTTGAATGTTAAATCAGCCTTGCATGCCTGGAATAAATACCACTTACTTGTGCTGAATAATTATTTTTATATATAGTTGGACACCATCTGCTAATATTCTGTTCAGAATTTTTACATCTGTTTATCAGAGACATTGGTCAGTAGTTTTCCTTTATTGTGTTTTCCTGTGTTGTAGGCCTTATAGTAATGATAGTCTCACAAAATGAATTAAAAAGTATTCCTTTTTCTTGCAAAATCTAAAAAGCACTGTAGAGAATTCATACAATTTCTTCCTTAAATGTTTGAGAATTCACCAGTCAATCCTTTTGAACTTCATGCTTTCTATTTTGAAAAGTCATTATGTAGTTGCTGACTGTATATCACTATTCATTTATAGTCACCTGTTGGTATGGTTAGGCTTTGCGTCCCCACCCAAATCTCATCTTGAATTGTAATCCCCATAATCCCCATTATCCCTACGTGTCAAGGGAGAGACCAGGTAGAGGTAATTGAATCATGGGTGCAGCTTCCACCATGCTATTCTTGTGATAGTGAGCGAGTTCTCATGAGATCTGACGGCTTTATAAGGGGTTATTCCCCATTTGCTTGGCACATCTCTTTCCTGCTCCCTTGTGAAGAAGGTGCCTTGCTTTCCCTTTGCCGTCCACCATGATTGTAAGTTTTCTGAGGTTTCTGCAGATATGTTGGACTGTGAGTCAAATAAACCTCTTTCTTTTATAAATTACCCAGTCTCAGGCAGTTCTTTATAGCAGTATGAAAACTGACTAATACACCTGTCAAAAAAATCTTAGTTTATTTCTATATTTTGGCTATTATGAATGAACAATAAGCATAGGAGTGCACATTTCTCTGTGAGGTCCTGATTTCATCTCCTTTGGGTATATACCCAGAAGAAGAATTTCTGGTCATATGGTAGTTCCATGTTTAACATATTGAGGAATCTCCATACTATATTCCATAATGGCTTGAATTTAATTTGCTAATCTTTTCCTAGTATCCTCTGGTAGAAGCAGCTCAGATCCTCAATTTTAGATCTTTATCGTTGTATAATACATGCATTCAATGCTATGAATTTCCCTCTAATCACTTCTTTCACTGCATCCCACAAATTTTAATAATTAGTATTTTCATTTTTGTCTAGTTAAAATTATTTTTAAAATTCTCTTGGGATTTTTTTCTTGGTAATTTGTTTGAATTCCTTGTAGATTCTGGATATTAGTCCTTTGTCAGATACATAGGTTGTGAAGATTTTCTCTTACTCTGTGGGTTGTCTGTTTCCTCTGCTTATTGTTTCTTTTGCTGTGCAGAAGCTTTTTAGTTTAATTAAGTCCCACCTAGTTATCTTTGTTTTTGTTACAATTGCTTTTGGGTTTTGGTCATGAAGTCTTTGCCTAAGCCAATGTCTAGAAGAGTTTTTCCCATGTCATCTTCCAGAATTTTTATGGTTCCTGGTCTTAGAAGATTTAAATCTTTGATCCATCTCGAAGTGAATAAGGTGAGAGATGATTATCAAGTTTCATTCTTCTATATGTGGCTTGCCAATTATCCCAGCGCCCTTTGCTGAATAGGGTGTCCTTTCCCCAGTTTATTTTGTTTGCTTTGTTGCAGATCAGTTGGCTGTAAGTATTTGGGTTTATTTCTAGGTTCTCTATTCTGTGCCATTGGTCTATGAGCCTATTTTTATGCCAGTACCATGCTGCTTTGGTGACTTATAGCCTTATAGTACCGTTTGAAGTCAGGTAATGTGATGCCTCCAGATTTGTTCATTTTGTTTAGTTTTGCTTTGGATTTGTGGGGAATTTTTTGGTTCCATGTAAATTTTAGGATAATTTTTTTCTAGTTCTGTGAGGAATGATGGTGGCATTTTGATGAGAACTGCATTAAATTTGTAGATTTCTTTTGGCAGTATGGTCATTTTCACAATATTGATTCTAGCCATCCATGAGCATGGGATGTGTTTCTATTTGTTTGTATCATCTATAATTTCTTTCAGCAGTGTTTTGCAGTTTTCCTTGTAGATGTCTTTCACCTCTTTGGTTAGGTATATTCCTAAATATTTTATTTTGCAGCTATTGTAAAAGGAGTTGAGTTCTGGATTTGATTCCTCTTGGTTGCTGTTGGTGTATAGCAATGCTACTGATCCATGTACATTGACTTTGTATCCTGCAAATTTACTGAATTCATTTATGAGTTCTACAAGGTTTTTGGATGAGTCTTTAGGGTTTTCTAAAGATATGATTATATTATTGGCGAACAGTAACAGATTGACTTTCTCTTTACTGATTTAGATGATCCTGATTTCTACCTCTTGTCTGATTGCTCTGGCTAGTACTTCCAGAACTATGTTGAATAGAAGAGGTGAAAGTGGGAATCCTTGTCTTGTTCCAGTTCTCAGGTGGAATGCTTTCAACTTTTTCCCATGCTGTATAATGTTGGCCCTTTGTTTGTCATAGATGGCTTTTATTACCTTAACATATGTCCCTTCTATGACGATATTGCTGAGGGTTTTGCTCATAAACAGTTGTTATATTTTGTCTGCTTTTTCTGCAGCTATTGAGACAATCACATCATTTTTGTTTTTAATAATGTTTATGTGGTGTATCACATTTATTCACCTGTATATGTTAAATAATTCCTGGATCTCTGGTATGAAACCCACTTGTTCATGGTAGATTATCTTTTTGATATGCTGTTGGATTCAGTTAGCTAGTATTTTGTTGAGACTTTCTACATCTATCTTCATCAGGGATATTGGTCTGTATTTTCCTTTTTTTGTTATGTCCTTCCCTGGTTTTGGTATTAGGGTCATACCGACCTCGTAGAATGATTTAGGGAGGATTCTATCTTTCTTTATCTTTTGAAATAGTGTCAATAGAATTGCTACCAATTTTTCTTTGAATGTCTGATAGAATTCAGCTGTGAATCTGTCTGGTCCTGGACTGTATGTGTGTCTGATTATTATTATTATTATTATTTCAATAAGTTTTTTGGGAACAGATGGTGTTACATTACATGAAGTTTTTTAGTGGTAATTTTTGAGATTTTGGTGCACCCATCACCTGACTAGTGTATACTGTAGCCAATGTGTAGTCTTTTATCCCTCGTCAATCTCTGCCCTTTCCCCAAGTCCCCAAATTCCAGTGTATCCTTCTTATGTCTTTGTTTCTCATAGCTTAGTTCCCACATCTGCGTGAGAACATAAGATATCTGGTTTTCCATTCCTGAGTTACTTCACTTCAAATAAGAGTCTCCAATTCTATACAGGTTGCTGCAAATGCCATTATTTCATTCATTTTTATGCCTGAGCAGTATTCCACGGTATACATACACCACATTTATTTATTTATTCATTGACTGATGGGCAATAGAGCTGGCTCCCTATTTTTGTAATTGCAAATTGTGCTGCTATAAACATGCATGTGCAGGTATCTTTTTCGTATAATGACTTCTTTTTCTCTGGGAAGATAACTAGTAGTAGGATTGCTGGATTAAACAATAGATGTACTTTTAGTTCTTTAAAGGATCTCCACACCCTTTGTGGATATATTTTTGTTGGCATTTTTTTATTACTGTTTCAATCTTGCTACTTCTTATTGGTCTTTTCAGAGATTTATTTCTTCCTGGTTTAATGTAGGAGGGTTGTTTATTTCCAGGAATTTATCTATCTCTGCAAGGTTTCTAGTTTGTGCATGTAAAGGTGTTCATAGTAACCTTACATAATCTTTTGTATTTCTGTGTTTTTAGTGGTAATTTCTCTCATTTCATTTCTAATGTAGCTTATTTGGATCTTCTCTATTCTTTTCTTAGTTAATATCACTAATGTTCTCCTAATTTTGTTTATCTTTTCAAAGAACCAGCTTTTTGTTTTATTTATCTTTTGTCCTTTTTTTGTTTCAATTTCATTTAGTTCTGCTCTGATATGTGTTGTTACTCTTCTTCTGTTGGGTTTGGATTTGGTTTGTTCCCATTTCTCTAGTCCCTTGAGGTGTGACCTTATTAGATTGTCTATTTGTGTTCTTTCAGACCTTTTGAGATGGGCATTCAATGCTCTGAACATTCCTTTTAGAACTGCTTTTCCTGTATTCCAGAGGTTTTGATAAGTTGTGTCACTATTAGTGTTCAGTTCAAATAATTTTTTAATTTCCATCTTGATTTTATTGTTGACCCAATAATCACTCAGTAGCAGGTTATTTAACTTACATGTATTTGCATGGTTTTTAAGGTTCATTTTGGAGTTGATTTCCAATTTTATTCCACTGTAGTCTGAGAGTACTTAATATAATTTCAATTTTCTTAAAATTTATTCCACTGTAGTCTGAGAATACTTAATATCATTTCAATTTTCTGAAATTTACTGAGACTTGTTTTGTGGCCTAACCTATGATCTATCTTGGAGAAATTTTCATGTGCTGATGTATAGAATGTATATTCTGCAGTTTTTTGGTAGAATGTTCTGTAAATATCAGTTAAGTCCATTTTTTTTCTAGGATATAGGTTAAGTTCATTGTTTCTTTGTTGACTTTCTGTCTTTATGAACTGTCTAGTGCTGTCAGTGGAGTACTGAAGTCCCCCATTATCATTGTGTTGCTGTCTATCTCATTTCTTAGGTCTAGTACTTACAGTTTTGTAGATTTGAAAGCTCCAGTGTTAGTTGCATATATATTTAGGATTGTGATATTTTCTTGTTGGACAAGTCCTTTTATCATCATATAATGTTCCTCTTTGTTCTTTTTAACTGTTATTGCTTTAAAGTCTGTTTTCTCTGATATAAAAATAGCTACTCCTGCTCGCTTTTGGTGTCCATTTGCATGGAATATCTTTTCCCACCACTTTGCCTTAAGTTTATGTGAGTCCTTATGTTTTAGGTGAGTCTCCTGAAGATAGCAGATAGTTGGTGAATTCTTCTCCATTCCTCCATTCTGTTTCTTTTAGGTGGAGCATTTAGGGCATTCAACGTTAGTATTGAGAAGTGAGTTACTATTCTATTCATTGTTTTAGTTGTTGCCTGAATACCTTGTTCTTTTTTGTCATTATGTTATTGTTTTATAGGTCCTGTAAGATCTATGCCTTTAGGAGGTCCTATTTTGATGTATTTAAAGGATTTGTTTCAAGATTTAGAGCTCCTTTTATCACTTCTCGTAGTGTTGGCTTGGTAGTGCATTCTTTCAGCATTTGTTTTCTGAAAAGGATATATCTTTATTTATGTAGCTTAGTTTTGCTGAATACAAAATTCTTGGCTGATAATTTTCTTGTTTAAAGTTGCTAAAAATAGGACCTCAATGTTTTCTAGATTTCAAATTTTTTGCTGAGAAATCTGTTGCTCATCTGATAGGTTTTCCTTTATAGGTTACATGATGCTTTCACTGCATGGCTCTTAAGATTCTTTCCTTCATCTTGACTTTAGAGAATCTCATGATTATGTGGCTAGTTGATGATCTTTTGGCAATAGATTTCCTGGGTGTTCTTTGAGCTTCTTGTACCTAGATGTCTAGATCTCTAGCAATGCCTGGGAAGATTTCTTCAACTATTCCCTCAAATATGTTTTCCAAACTGTTACATTTATCTTTTTTTTTTTTCGCTTGGGAACACCAATTATTCTTAGGTTTGGTCACTCAACATAATTTCAAAGTTCTTGGAGGCTTTGTTCATTTTTTAAATTCTTTGTTCTTTCTTTCTTGGATTGGGTAAATTCAAAAGCCTTGTCTTCAGACTCCGATGTTTATTCTTCTACTTGTTTGATTCTATTGCAGAGACTTTCCAGTGTATTTTGCATTTCCCTAAGTGTGTCCTTGATTTCCAGAATTTGTGATTATTTTTTATTTATGCTATGTATTTCTCAGGAAATTTTTTTGTTCATTTCCTGTATCTTTTTTTATTTCTTTAAGTTAGTATTCACCTTTCTCTGGTCCGTTCTTGAGTAGCTTAATACTTGACATTCTGAATTCTTTTTCTGGCAATTCAGAAATTTATTCTTGGTTTGGATCCATTGCTGGTAATCTCTTGGGGTATGTTGAAGACATTTATTTTGTCACATTGCCAGAATTGCTTCTCTGGTTTCTTCTCATTCGGGTACACTACGTCAGAGCGAAGATCTGGGGCTCAAGAGCTATTGTTCAGATTTTTTTTTATCCCAAGGTGTGATCCCTTGATGTGGTGCTCTTTCCCCGCCCCTAGGTTTGAAGTTTCCTGAGAACTGAACTGCAGTGATTGTTATTTCTTTTTTGGGTGTAGGCACCCAGCAGAGCTACCAGACTCCAGGGTGGTACTGAGGAGTATATGGAAAGAGTCCTGTGGTGTGATCCATCTTCTGGTTTCTCAGCTGTTGATACCATCACTTGCTTTTTCTCTGTTTATTGAGATGATCATGTAATTTCTCTTGAGAATTCTTCTTTGACTTATGATTTACAGGAATGTTGCTTAATGTCAAAGTATTTGAATGATGTTCCAGCTATCTTTCTGTTATTGTATTGTAGTTTTTGAGACAGGGTCTTGCTCTGTTGCCCATGCTTGAGTGCAGTGGCACAGTCATGGCTCATTGCAGTTTTGACTGTTGAGGTTTAAGTTATCCTCCCGCCTCAGCCTCCTGAGTATCTAAGACTGCAGGCAAGTACCATTATGCCCAGCTAATTTTTTATTATCTGTAGAGACAAAGTCTTGCTATGTTTCCCAGGCTGGTCTCAAACTCCTGGGCTCAAGTGATCCTCCTGCCTTGGCCTCTGAAAGTTCTTGGATAACAGGAATAAGCCACCATGCCTGGCCTCTTTCCATTACTGATTTCCAGTTAATCTCAATATTAAACTGAGAACATATATTGTATGCTTAAAAAAAAAAACCTGCTATTTTAAGTTCAGAGGTACAAGTGCAGGTTTGTTACATAGGTAAATGTGAGCCAGAGTAGTTTGCTTGTTGTACAGATCATCCCATCACCCAGGTATTCAGCTCAGCATCCATTAGATGCTCTCTCTCTTCCAACCTTCCACCCTCCAGTAACCCCCAGTGTGTGTTGTTTCCCTCTATGTATTCATGTGTTCTCATCATTTAGCTCCCACTTACAGTGAGAACATGCCGTATTTGGTTTTCCTTTCCTGTGTTAGTTTGCTAAGTATTATGGCCTCCAGCTCCATCCATGTCCCTGCAGAGGACATTATCTCATTCTTTTTTGCATGCCATTTATTCTCTTAAACTATTTAATGTGTTTTATGGCCCAGAATGTGATTTTTCTTGAATTTTCCATGTGAAATGAAGAATTGTGTTCTGTTGTGACTAGTAGTCCATAGATGTTAATTACATCGAACTGATTGATTTTGAGTTCAGTTAAATTATGTCTTTACTGATTTCTGCCTCATCTTTCCATTTCTAATATAAAACTTTTAAAGTCTTCATAAGTAATAGCAGATTCATCTGTTTCTTCTTGTATTTCTCATAAGTTGTCACCTCACACATTTTGACATACATAGTTTCATACATATTGAGGATTGTTATGTCTTTAGGGAATTAATCCCTTCATCATTATGTAATGCTCCCTTTTATCCCTGATAATTTCCCTTACTGTAAAATCTGTTATGTCTGAAATTAACACAAGTACTCTAATGTTCTTTTAATTAGTGTTAGCATTGCATATATTTCTCCATCTGTTGTTTAAAAACTATTATTTTGGCAAAAATACTTAACTTGAAATATACCCTTTAACAAATTTTAAAGTATACCATACAGTATTAACTATAGGCACAGTGTTGTAGATATCTAGAATTTAATTATCATCACTAACTAAAAAATTATACCCATAGAATAACAACTACCCATTCTCACCAGCACCCACTCCTTAGCAACCAGCATTTTACACTCTGTTTTATGTGTTTCAATATTTTACATGCCTTATATAAGTAGAAGCATATAGTAATCATCATTCTGTGACTGAACTATTTCACTTGGAATAATTTCCTCAAGGTTCATTTATGTTGTCACATATGGCAGCATTCCTACTTTTTAAAGATTGAATAATATTCCAGTGTGTGTATATACTACATTTTGTTTATCTATACATCCACTGATGAACATTTAAAAGTTTCCACATCTTGGTATTTTCAATAGTAGTGCAAGTCACATGATAGTGAAAATATCCCATTAAGATATCTACATGTATTTAAGGCATAGTGATCAAGTCAGGGTATTTAGCATGTCCATCACCAAAATCAAATACATTTTTTATAGTCATCCTACTCTGCTATCAAACATTGAATTTATTCCTTTTATCTTTGTTTGTACCCTTTAACACGCATCTCTTCATCCTTCCATATCCCCCAATTCCCCTTTCCAGTCTCTATTATGTATTTTCCACACTCTACCTCTTTGTGTTCAAATTTTTTAGCTCCTACATATAAGTGAGAATATGTGGCATTTGTCTTTTTGTGCCTGGCTTATTTCACTTAAGATGATGACCTCCAGTTCCACCCATGTTGCTGCAAATGAGGTGATTTCATTATTTTTTTATGGATAAAACTATTCCATTGTATATATGTATATTGTCTTTGCCCATTCATCCATTGAGGAATACCTGGGTTGAATCCATATCTTTGGTATTGTGAATAGTGCTCCAATTAACATATGAGTGCAGGTATTTCTTTGATATATTGATATCTTTTCCTTTCGGTAGATACCCAGTAGTAGGATGGCTTAAGTGAATGGTAATTCTACATTTAGGTTTTGTTTATTTATTTACTTTTTTGGGAAGTCTCAACACTGTTTTCCATAGTGTTTGTAACAGTTTACATTCCCTCCAACAGTATATAAGCAATTCGTTTTCCCCACAACTTTGCCAAAATGTGTTTTGTTTTGGTTTTGTATTTTTTAAATAGAGCCACTCTGCCTGGCATACGATAACATCTTACTGGGTTTGATATTCATTTTTCTGGTGATTAGTGATGTTCAGCATTTTTCATAAACCTGTTAGCCATTTGCATATCACCTTTTAAGAAATATCTATTCATGCTCTTTGCCCACATTTAATGGGATTATTTGTGTTTTCCTGTTGATTTGTTTAGTTCATTTTATATTCTGGATATTGGTGTCCTGTCAGATAAATAGTTTGGAAATATTTTTCTGCCATTCAACAGGTTATCTCTTCACTCTGTTATTATTTTTTATTTTTTACTGCATAGAAGCTTTTTAGTTTAAGCCCCATTTCTCTATTTTTGCTTTTGTTGCCTATGCTCTTGAGGATGGATAACAAATCCCTTGCTTAGAACAATGTCCAGAAGAGTTTTATCTGTTTTCTTCTAATAGTATTAAAGTTTTGTGTGTTATGTTTAAACTGAAGTACATTTTGGATTGATTTATGTACATAGTGAGAGACAGAAGTCAAGTTTCATTCTTCTGCATATGACTATCCCACATTCCCAGTACCATTTATTGAAGAGTGTCCTCTTCCCTGTTGCAAATTCTTGTCAGCTTTGTCTAAGATTAGTTGACTGTATGACTTTATTTGTTGGTTCTCTATTCTGTTCCACTGATCAATGTCTCTATTTTCATACCAATACCATGCTGTTTTGGTTACTATAGCTTTTATATATAATATTAAATTAGATATTATGAATATAAAAATATTTATAATTATATAATATAAAATATATACATAATAATATATATCATGTACTCCCTGAACCTAAAATGAAATTTGAAATAATTTAAACATGTGCAGGTTTGTTAAATGGGTAAATTGCGTGTCACTGAGGCTTGGTTATGCATAATATCATCATCCAGGAAGTGGGTATAGTATCTGATAGGTAGTTGTTCAACTCTCGCCCTTCTCTCACCTTGTAATATATTTTCAAGTTAGGTAATGTGATGCTTGCATTTTTGTTCACTTTTCTAAGGATTGCTTTGGCTATTTAGCCTGTGTTTGCGTTCCATGTGAATTTTTAAACAGTCTTTTTTCTAATTTTGTGAATAATGCCATTGGTATTTTGATTGGGATTACATTGAACTTGTAGATAGCTTGGGCAATATGGTCACTTTAATAACACTAACTTTTCTAACCCATAAACATGGGTTATTTTTTTTCATTTGATTATGTCATATTCAGTTTCTTTCATCTATATTTTGTAGTTTTCCTGGCACAGATATTTTACCTCTTATATTAAATTTTTTAAGTATTTTTTTCGTTTTGTAGCTATTGTAAATGGGATTGTCTTTTGCATTTCTCAGCTAGAGCACTTTTAATGTATAAAAATGCTAATGTTATTTGCATGTTGATTTTGTGTCCTGTAACATCACTAAATTTATTTATTAAATCTAAGAGTTCTTTTGTGAAGTCTTCAGGATTTTCTAAATATAAGACCATATCACAAGCAAAGAGAGACAATTTGACTTTCTTTTTTCCAATTTGGATCCTTTTTTTTTTCCCCTTGCCTGATTGCTCTAGCTAGGACTTCTAGTACTGTGTCGAATAGAAGTGGTGAAAGTGGGCATCCTTGTCTTATTCGAGGTGTAAGAAGAAAGACTTTCAACTTTTCCCCACTCAGTATCATGTTAGCTGTGGATTTATCATATATGGCATTTTGTTGAAATTTATTAAGTGCTTTTTCTGCATCTATTGAGACAGTCATATTGTTTTTTGTCCTTTGTCATGTGATGTATCACATTTATTCTTTTATACATGTTAAACCATAACTGCATCCCTTGCATAAATCCAATCTGATTTTGGTGTATTATCTTTTTCATGAACTGTTTTATTTGGTCTGCTAGTATTTTACTCAGAATTTTAGCATCTTTGTTCATCAGGGATACTGGCCTGCAATTTTCTTTTTTCTTGTGTCCTTGTCTGGTTTTTGCCTCAGGGTAATTGCTGGCCTTATTGAATTAGTTATGGAGAATTCCCTTCTCTTCACTTTTTTGAAATAGCTTCAGGAGGATTGGTATAAGTTCTTTGGACATTTGGTAGAATTAAGTGAATCCACCTGGTACTTGGCTTTTCTTTGTTGGAAGACATTTTATTACTAAGTAAATCTCAGTACTTGTGATTGATCTGTTCGCGTTTTCGGTATCTTCCTGGTTAAATATTGGGAGGTTGTATGTTTCCAGGAATTTATCCATTTCCTCAAAGTTTGGAAAGTTGTTAGCATGTAGCTGTTCACAATAGTCTCTGGTGATATATATTTCAGTGGTATCAGCTGTAATGTCTCTTTTCCATTTCTGATTTTGCTTATTAGGTTCTTATCTTGGTTAGTCTAGCTAGTGGATTGTGAATTTTGTTTATCTTTTTGAAGAACCAACTTTTTGCTTCATTGCTACTTTGTATTTTTTAGACATCATTAATTCTGCTCTGACAGTTATTATTTCTTTTCTTCTGCTAATTTTGATTAGGTTTTGTCTGGTTCCTTGAAGTGCATTGTTGCATTGTTAATTTGCATCTTCATTTCTATCTTCGTTTCTTTCTCGACTCAATAGTTATACTCAAGCACATTTAATTTCCATGTGCTTGTATAGCTTACCAATTTCCTCTTGGTATGAATTTCCAGTTTTATTCCATTGTGGTCTGAAAAGATATTTGATACAATTTCAAATTTTCAAAATATATTGAGAGTTGTTTTGTGCTCCAAGATATAATCTACCCTAAAGAATGTTCCATGTGCTGATAAACATGAAGTATATTCTGCAGTTGTTGAATAGAATGATCTGTAAATGTTTGTTAGGTCCACTTGGCCAAAACTCCAGTTAAAATGTGATTTTTTTCTTATTGATGTTCTGTCTAGATAATCTGTCTAATTCTGGAAGTGGGGTGTTAGAGTCCCACACTATTATTGTGTTGCAGTTAATCTCTCTAGATCTAGTAATATTTGCTTTATGAATCTGAGTGCACCGGTGTTGGGTACTTATATATTTAAAATTGTTACATCCTCTTGCTTGATTGATTCATTTATCATTATACAAATGATTCTGTTGGCTTTGTTTACTGTTTTGACTTAAAATTTGTTTTACCTGATATGAATATAACTACAACAGCTTGCTTTGGGTTTTCATTTGCATGGGATATCTTTTTCCATCACTTTATTTTCATGTGTGTATACATGTGTGTTTGCTGGTAAGGACAGTTTTTTGTGAGCAGCATATTATTGGATCATGTTGTAAAAAATATATATTTTATACATATATACACCTAATGTATAGAATATATATGTATATGCATTTGTTTCTTATAAATGCTTTTTCCTTCATTGCTGAAGAATATATGTATATGTTATATACACACACATCCAGACATTCTATATTTTTTTCTCAACTTTTATTTTAGGTTCAAAGGGTACATGTGCAGGTTTGTTACATGGGTAAATTGTGCATCACTGATATTTGCTATATAAATGATCCTATCACCCAGGTAGTAAGCACTTGATAGGTAGTTTTTTCAACCCTTCCTCCCCTCCAACCTCCCCACTCTCATATTCTCCAGTGTCTGTTGTTCCCATCTTTATGTGTACCCAATGTTTAGCTTCCAATAATCAGTGAGAACATATGGTATTTGGTTTTCTGTTTCTGTGTTACTTTACTTAAGAGAATGGCTTCCAGCTGCATCCATGTTGCTGCAAAGCACACAGTTTCATTGTTTTTATGGCCACATAGTATTCCATGGTTTATGTGTACCACACTTTATCCAGTCCATTGTTGATAGGCATCTAGGTTGATTCCATGTCTTTGCTATTGTGAATATTCATAGGTTAAACATATGAATATGTCTTTTTGGTAGAATGATATATTTTTCTTTGGGCACGTAACAAGTAATGGGATTTCTGGATTGAATGGTAGTTCTGTTTTAAGTTCTTTGAGGAATCTCCAAACTGTTTTCCATAGTGGCTTTTAAAAGGAAAATTGAACCCATTTACATTCAAGGTTGTTATTAATATGTGAGGCTTTGTTTCTGTCATATTCTTAATATTTTTGGTTGTTTTCTATATTCTGTGTTCCTTTCTTTTTGTCTTACTGTCATTGTGGATTGGTAAATTTCCATAGTGGTATCATTTGGGTCCTTTTTGTTCTTCCTTTGCTTGCTTGCTTTCCTAATGAATTTTATGTTTCATGTGATTACATAATGGTGAATGCTGTCGTATCGCTTCTAGGTTTAAGACTCCCTTGAACATTTGTTGTAGTACTAGCATAGTGGTAACAAATTCGCTCAGCATTTGTTACTTGGAAATGCTTTATTTTTCTTTTGTTTCTGAAAAATAATTTTGCTGCTGGGTGGTAGTATTTTTTTTGTCAGCACTTTGAATATATCATCCCATTATCTTCTGGCCTATAAGTTCTCTGCTGAGAAATCCACTGTTAGTCTGATGGGGTTTACTTTTTAGGTGACTAGACACTTTTACCTTGCTGTTTTTAGAATTTTCTTTTTAAACTTTGACTTTAGACTGCTTGATTACTATATGGTGTGGGGAAGACCTTTCTGCACTTGAAGTTCTATGCCTGGGGTTCATTGAGGCTCCAGTATCTGAATGTCTAAATCTCTTGCTAGAAGGCATGAGAATGATATCATGGACTTTGGGCACTCAAGGGAAAGGGTGGGAGAAGGATAAGGGATAAAAGACTATACATTAGGTACTGTGTATATTACTCAAGTGATGGGTGTACCAAAATCTCAGAAATCACTATTAAAGAACTTGTCTTTGTAACCAAACACCACCTGTTTCTCCAAAACTATTGAAATAATAATAATAATAAATCTCTTGCTAGATGGGAGGTTTTCTTCTATTATTTTATTAAATAGGTTTTCTAATCCTTTCTTTGTTTCTTTGACCTTGGGGATACCAATAATTTGCAAATTTGGTCATTGTATGTTTTCCCAAAACGCATGAAAGATTTGCTCATTCCTTTTCATTTATTTTTATCTAATTGGATTATTTTGAAAGTCCTTCAAGTTCTAAGATTCTTTCTTCTATATGGTTTTATCCATTATTGCAGCTTTCAAATATAGTTTTTATTTCTTTCAACGAGTTCTTCAGTTTCATAATTTCTGTTTGGTTCTTTTAAAAAGTATCTGTCTCTAGGAAATTTCTTTTCTTTTCTTTCTTTCTTTTTTTTTTTTTTTTGTTTTTGAGGTGGAGTTTCACTCTTTCTGTTTAGGCTAGAGTGCAATGGCACAATCTCAGCTCACTGCAACTTCTTCCTCCTCAGTTCAAGTGATTCTCCTGCCTCAGACTTCCGAGTAGATGGAATTACAGGCATATGCCACCACGCCCAGCTAATTTTGTATTTTTAGTAGAGACAGGGTTTCACCATGTTGGCCAGGCTGTTCTGGAACTTCTGACCTCAGGTGATCCACCCGCCTCAGCCTCCCAAAGTGCTGAGATTACAGGAATGAGCCACCGTGCCTGGCCTTTTGTCTCTGGTAAATTTCTTGTTCATATCCTGAATTGTTTTTCTGTTTTCTTTGTACTGTTTTTCAGAATTCCCTCTATCTCACTGAGATTTTTAAAAACTAGTCTTTGAAATTCTTTATCTGGGATTTCAAAAATTTCTTCTGATTAAGATCTATTATTGGAGAATTATTACGTTCCTTGGAAGGTTTCTTATTTCCTTGCTTTTTCATTGTTTTTTTTTTGTGTGTGTGTGTGTGTCCTTACATTGATATCTGTACATCTGGTATAATCGTCACTTCCTATTTTTGAATTTACTTTCATAGAGGAAGACTATCATGAAGATGTATCTATGGTAATGACTGGGTTGGGTACTTTGTCTTTGATTCTAGGTGCAAATAATAGCATACTGTCTGTATAATTTATTTGGCTGTAAGATAAAAAGTGCACATCCCCCTCACTCCTCAGTCCAGCTGGGGATCGATCCCCCATCCTGGTTGAAAAAGCCCACACTCAGCTCAGAACCAAGTCCAAGTAGTAACTCGAACACCACTCACATCCTTGTATCAAATATCAGCAGCACAGTGCTCAATTATTGACACTGGGCACTGCCATCCAGGCTTCATCCACTTCCTGACCCTTGCTGTAGGATTGCTCCCAGTTTGCTCTCCATCCTAGTAGCAACAGCCCAAGTTTCCATAATGCTTCAGTCCCAGTGCCACTGGGTATCATGACAGTGTACAGTTGCCACTGGCTACTTCTGAAAATGGCACCTTTCTTTAGTGGCTTAGGTGTCAGAAAGGGTGTGGAATCTAGTGCTAGCTCCTTTCCTGGAGAAGTTCTGTCCCAAGGCCTCCCAGCAGCCTCCAATGTTAGTTTCAGGGTTTGCACTCATGCCTTGCTCACTTTCAAGCCCCAGATATGAGAGCACTTCCAGATCATTTCCCTGTCCCATTTGTGATAGCCCAGGTTTCTATAATACTGTAGTAGTGGTGCTGAGGGGTCCCAGGAATCTGTGTAGTTTGCCAGAGGCAAGTTTACAAAATGGTTCCTTGCTTAGCCACTTAGGTCTCAGAATGGGTATGAAACCCAGTATGAATCCCCTCCATAGAGCAGTTCCCTCCCATGGTCTCCCAAACGCTTCCTAAGTTAGTTTAAGGAGTTGGGAAAGACAAGGGGTTCTCCTGAGGCCAGTAATACATAATTCCACGGTTCAGATGTGGGCCACTCAAAGTCTCTTTATCACTTCCTTGCATTAGGAAGTCAGTCCTGGCTTCCAGCCAATCCCATTCAGAAAGGCCTCCTCTCTCCCTAATTCCCTTCTTTTGGCATACCCTGTCACTTCTTTGTTAAATTCCAGCATTCTATTTTGGATAACGTACTCAAGTGTGACGGTCTATACACTACTCTGGTTCTTCTAAGTGAAGAAGGCAGGCATGAAATGCTTCTAGTCAGTCATCTTGAATGCCCCTCTCTCATTGTAGTTTGATTTGCACTTCCCTGATGATTAGTAATGTTGAACATTTTTTGATATACCTTTTGGTCATTTGTATGTGTTCTTTGGAGAAATGTCTATTCAAGTCTTTTACTCATTTTAAACTAGGTTATTTTATTTTTTCTATTGAGTTACAGGAGTTTGTTATGTGTTTTGAATATTAACCTTTTATCACACATATGGTTTGCAATTATTTCCTTCCCATTACACAAGTAGCTTTTTTACTTTGTTAACTGTTTCCTTTACTGTGCAGAGATTTTTGATTTCATGCAACCCCACTTGTCTATTTTGACTTTTTGCTGTGCTTTTGGTATCACATCCAAGAAATAATTACTAAAACCAATGACATTAGCTTTCCCCCTATATTTAGTTCTAGGAATTTCAGTTTCACGTCTTATGCTTAAGTCATTAGCCCATTTTGAGTTGACTTTTGTGTATAGTGAAAGATAAAAGTTAAGTCATTTTCTACGTGTGGATATCCAATTTTAGTAATACATGTGGAGCAGTTTTCGCAATACCATTTGTTGAAGAGATTATTATCTCCCCATTGTGTACTCTTGTCACCCTTGGTTAATACAAATTGAGTATATATGCATGCGTTGACTTCTGGGCTTTCTAGTCTGTTCTAATGGTGCAAATATCTTTTTCTCAGTACCATACTATTTCGATTATTGTAGTTTTGGAATATATTTTAAAACCAGAAGGTGTGAGGCCTCCAGCTTTAGTCTCCTTTTATTTTCTTTCTTTCATTCTTTTTGAGACGGAATTTCACTGTTTTTGCCCAGGCTGGAGTGCAATGGCGTAATCGTGGCTCAGAGTTATTCTCTTTCCTCAGTTTCCTGAGTAACTGAGACTACAGGCGTGTGCCACCATGCCCAGCTAATATTTGTATTTTTAGTAGAGACGGGGTTTCTCCATGTTGGTCAGGCTGGTCTCAAACTCCTGACGTCAGGTGATCCACCTGCCTTGGCCTCACAAAGTGCTGGGATTACAGGCATGAGCGACTGCACCCAGCCTCCAACTTTGTTTGTATTGCTGAAATTGCTTTGGTGATTTGAAGTGCCTGGTGTCCACATGAGTTTTATTATGATTTTTGTATTACTGTAAAAAATGCCATTGTGATTTTGATAGGAGTTACATTGTATCTGAAAAATGCTTTGGGTAAACACTATTAAATCTTCCAGGGCATGAACATAGGATATTTTTACACTTACTTATGTTCTTAATTTCTTTCATTAATGTTTTGTGTTTTCTTAGGATAGAAACCTTTCACCTCCTTAGTTATGTTTATTCTTGTGTTTTATATTTTTGATGCTTTTGTAAAGAGGATTTTCATTAATTTTCTTTTCATACAGTCTATTTTTTAGTATACAGAGTCAAAACTGTTTTCATGTCGACCCTTTATCCTGCAATTTTACTGAATTGATTTATTTCTTCTAATGGATTTTCTGTATGAAACCTTTAAGGTTTTCTACATATAAGATCATATCAGTTCCAAAAAGAGATAATTTATTTTATTTATTATTATTATACTTTAAGTTCTAGGGTACATGTCCACAATGTGCAGGTTACATATGTATACATGTGCCATGTTGGTTTGCTGTACCCATTAACTCATCATTTATATTAAGTATTTCTCCTAATGCTATCCCTCTCCTCTCCCCCCACCCCATGACAGGCCCTGGTGTGTGATGTTCCCTGCCCTGTGTCCAAGTGTTTTCATTGTTCAATTTCCCCGTCTATGAGTGAGAACATGTGGTGTTTGGTTTTCTGTCCTTGCAATAGTTTGCTCAGAGTGATCGTTTCCAGCTTCATCCATGTTGCTACAAAGGACATGAACTCATCCTTTTTTATGGCAGCATAATATTCCATGGTGTATATGCGCCACATTTCCTTAATCCAGTCAATCATTGGTGGATCCCATTTGTCTATTTTGGCTTTTGTTGCCATTGCTTTTGGTGTTTTATTCATGAAGTCCTTGCCTATGCTGATGTCCTGAATGGTATTGCCTAAGTTTTCTTCTAGGTATTCATGGTTTTAGGTCTAACATTTAAGTCTTTAATCCATCTTGAATTAGTTTTTATATATAAGGTGTAAGGAAGGGATCCAGTTTCAGCTTTCTACATATGGCTAACCAGTTTTCCCAGCACCATTTATTAAATATGGAATCCTTTCCCCATTGTTTGTTTTTGTCAGGTTTGTCAAAGATCAGATGGCTGTAGATGTGTAGTATTATTTCTGAGGGCTCTGTTCTGATCCATTGGTCTATATCTCTGTTTTGGTACCAGTACCATGCTGTTTTGGTTACTGTAGCCTTGTAGTATAGTTTGAAGTCAGGTAGCGTGATGCCTCCAGCTTTGTTCTTTCTGCTTAGGATTGTCTTGGCCATGCGGGCTCGTTTTTGGTTCCATATGAAGTTTAAAGTAGTTTCTTCCAATTCTGTGAAGAACGTAATTGGTAGCTTGATGGGGATAGCATAGAATCTATAAATTACCTTGGGCAGTATGGCCATTTTCACAATATTGATTCTTCCTATCCATGAGCATGGAATGTTCTTCCATTGCTTGTGTACTCTTTTATTTCATTGAGCTATGGTTTGTAGTTCTCCTTGAAGAGGTCCTTCACGTCCCTTTTAAGATGGGTTCCTAGGTATTTTATTCTCACTGAAGCTATTGTGAATGGGAGTTCACTCATCATTTGGCTCTCTGTTTGTCTGTTATTGGTGTATAGGAATGCTTGTGATTTTTGCACATTGATTTTGTATCCTGAGACTTTGCTGAAATTGCTTATCAGCTTAAGGAGATTTTGGGCTGAGACCATGGGGCTTTCTAAATATATAATCATGTCATCTGCAAACAGGGACAATTTGACTTCTTTTCCTAATTGAATACCCTTGATTTCTTTCTCTTGCCTGATTGCGCTGGCCAGAACTTCTAACACTATGTTGAATAGGAGTGGTGAGAGAGGGCATCCCTGTCTTGTGCTAGTTTTCAAAGGGAGTGCTTCCAGTTTTTGCCCATTCAGTATGATACTGGGTGTGAGTTTATCATAAATAGCTCTTATTATTTTGAGATGTGTCCCATCAATACATAGTTTATTGAGAGTTTTTAGTGAAGGGCTATTGAATTTTGCCAAAGGCCTTTTTTCCATCTATTAAGATAATCATGTGGTTTTTGCATTTGGTTCTGTTTATGTGATGGATTACGTTTATTGATTTGCATATGTTGAACCAGTCTTGCATCGCAGGGATGAAGCCCACTTGATCTTGGTGGATACGCTTTTCGATGTGATGCTGGATTCAGTTTGTGAGTATTTTATTGAGGATTTTTGCATCAATGTTCATCAGTGATATTGGTCCAAAATTCTCTTGTTTTGTGTGTGTGTGTGTGTGTGTGTGTCTGTGTGTGTGTCTGTGTGTGTGTATCTGACAGGCTTTGGTATCAGGATGGTGCTGGTCTCATAAAATGAATTAGGGGGGATTCCCTCTTTTTCTATTGATTGGAATAGTTTCAGAAGGAATGGTATCAGCACCTGTTTGTACCTCTGGTAGAATTCGGCTGTGTATCCATCAGGTCCTGGACTTTTTTTGGTTGGTAGGCTATTAATTATTGCCTCAATTTCAGAGCCTATTATTGGTCTATTCAGCAATTCAACTTCTTCCTGGTTTAGTCTTGGGAGGGTGTAGGTGTCACGGAATTTATCAATTTCTTCTAGATATTCTAGTTTATTTGCATAGAGGTGTTTATATTCTCTGATGATAGTGTGTATTTCTGTGGGATTGGTGGTGATATCTCCTTTATCATTTTTTATTGGATCTATTTGATTCTTCTCTCTTTTGTTCTTTATTAGTCTTGCTAGTGGTCTATCAATTCTGTTGATCTTTTCAAAAAACCAGCTCCTGGATTCATTGCTTTTATGAAGGATTTTTTGTGTCTCAAAAAGAGATAATTTTACTTCTTCCTTTTTGACTTAGATGTCTTTTATTTTTCTACCTTGCCTTATTGTTCTGGCTAGGATTTTCAGTACTGTTAAATTCAAGTGACATAACTGAAAATCCTTTCCATCTTTATGATTTTAGAGATTTCACTAAAATTTTTTGTTTTTGTTGTTTTTGCTTCCTTCCTTTCTTTCTTTCTTTCCTTCTTTTCTT
>NW_012108175.1:218298-219377 GCF_000951045.1 Mandrillus leucophaeus | reverse complement strand
TCTTTCTTTCTTGATATTGCTGTGTTGCCCAGGCTCGCCTTGAACTACTGGCCTGAAGGAATCATCCCGCCTCACCTTCTAAACACATTGACATTACAAGTGTGAACCACTTTGCCTGGCTAAGATTTTGCTTTGTAAGTACTGAGAATAATACTAATTGTGGGCTTTTCATATACAGCCATTACTATGTTGAGTTAATTTCCTTCTGTGTTAAGAGTCTTTCTTTTATCATGAAAGAGTGTTGAATGTTCTCAAAACCTTATTTTTTAGAATCTATTGAGACAATATATTTTTTAATCATTCTTTATTTTAATGTGGTGCATCACATTTATTTGTTTCCCTATGTTTAGCCATCTTTGCATCCTAGGGATAAATATCATTTGATTGTTGAACTTCCTTAACATTTTGTAGGTTGTCTTTTCACTCTGCTGATTGTCTCCTTTGCTGTTCAGAAGCGTTTTAGTTTATATTAATCGTACCTGTTCATCTTTGCTTTTGCTGCCTGTGTTTTTAACGTCTTGACTGTGAAATATTTTCCCAGACCAATATCCTGAAGTGTTTACCCTGTGTTTCTTTCTAGCAGTTTTACATTTCAGCTATGACATTTAGGTCTTTGGTTAATTTTGAGTTGATTTTTGTATAACATAAAAGGCACGAGTCTAGTTTCATTCTGCTGCATATGAATGCAGATTTTCCAGCATCATTTACCAAAGACACTGTCCTTTCCCAAATGTTTCACAAACTGGTGAAACATTTGTCAAAGACCAGTTGGCTATACAGCCAGGCGCAGTGGCTTATGCCTGTAGTCCTATCATTTTAGAAAGCCAAGGCAAGTGGAATGCTTGAGGTTAGGAGTTCAAAACCAAAGCAGCCTGGCCAACATGATGTAACCCTGTCTAAAAATACAAAAATCAGCCAGGCATGGTGGTGCACACCTGTAATCCCAGCTACTCAGGAGACTGAGTCATGAGAATCACTTGAACCTGGGAGACGGAGGTTGCAGTGAGCCGAGATCGCTCCTATGCACTCTACCCTGGGGACAAAAGAGCAAGACTCTGACTCAAAAAAAAAAAAAAAAA
>NW_012108175.1:209613-211085 GCF_000951045.1 Mandrillus leucophaeus | reverse complement strand
AGATGACATGATTGTATATTTAGAAAACCCCATTGTCTCAGCCCAAAATCTCCTTAAGCTGATAAGCAACTTCAGCAACGTCTCAGGATACAAAATCAAAGTGCAAAAATCACAAGCATTTTAATACACCGGTAACGGACAGAGAGTCAAATCATGAATGAACTCCCATTCACAATAGCTTCAAAGAGAATAAAATACTTACGAATCCAACTTACAAGGGATGTAAAAGGCCTCTTCAAGGAGTACTACAAACCAGTGCTCAGTGAAAAAGAAGAGGACACAAACAAATGGAAGAACATACCATGCTCATGGACAGGAAGAATCAATATTGTGAAAATGGCCATACTGCCCAAGGTAATTTATAGATTCTATGCCATCCCCATTAAGCTACCAATGACTTTCTATACAGCATTGGAAAAAACTGCTGTAAAGTTCATATGGAACCAAAAAAGACCCCGCATCTCCAAGACAATCCTAAGCCAAAAGAACAAAGCTAGAGGCATCACGCTACCTGACTTCAAACTATACTACAAGGCTACAGTAACCAAAACAGCATGGTACTGGTACCAAAACAGAGATAAAGACCGATGGAATAGAATAGAGCCTTCAGAAATAATACCACACATCTACAGTCATATGATCTTTGACAAACCTGACAAAAAGAAGAAATATTTAATAAATAGTGCTGGGGAAATTGGCTAGCCGTAAGCAGAAAGTTGAAACTGGATCCTTTCCTTACTCCTTATACGAAAATTAATTCAAGATAGATTAGAGACTTAAATGGTAGACCTAAAACCATAAAAATCCTAGAAGAAACCTAGGTAATACCATTCAGGACATTGGTATGGGCAAGGACTTCATGTCTAAAACACCAAAAGCAACGACAACAAAAGCCAAAATTGACAAATGGGATCTAATTAAACTAAAGAGCTTCTGCACAGTAAAAGATACTACCATCAGAGTGAATAGGCAACCTACAGAATGGGAGAAAATTTTTGCAGTCTACTCATCTGACAAAGGGCTAGTATCCAGAACCTATAAAGAATTCAATCAAATTTACAAGAAAACAAACAAACAATCCCATCAAAAAGTGGGCAAAGGATATGAACAGACACTTCTCAAAAGAAGACATTCATACAGCCAACAAACACATGAAAAAATACTCATCATCACTCACCATCTGAGAAATGTAAATCAAAACCACAATGAGATACCATCTCACACCCAGTTAGAATGGCAATCATTAAAAAATCAGGAAACCACAGGTGTTGGAGAGGATGTGGAGAAATAGGAACACTTTTACACTGTTGGTGGGATTGTAAACTAGTTCAACCATTATGGAAAACAGTGTGGCGATTCCTCAAGGATCTAGAACTGGAAATAGCATTTGACCCAGCCATCCCATTACTGGGGATATACCCAAGGAATTATAAGTCATGCTGCTATAAAGACACATGCACACATATGTTTAT
>NW_012108175.1:206061-208499 GCF_000951045.1 Mandrillus leucophaeus | reverse complement strand
CACTCTACCCTGGGGACAAAAGAGCAAGACTCTGACTCAAAAAAAAAAAAAAAAATGAGGGGGGTGTGCCCAAGATGGCTGAATAGGAATAGCTCCAGCCTCCAGCTCCCAGCATGAGTCACACAGAAGACGGCTGATTTCTGCATTTTCAACTGAGGTACCAGGTTCATCTCACTGGGTCGTGTAGGACAGTTGGCACTGGTCCGCTGCAGCCCGACCAGTGAGAGGTGAAGCAGGGCGAGGCATCACCTCACCTGGGAAGCGCAAGAGGGAAGAGAATTCCTTTCCCTAGCCAAAGGAAAGTGAGACAACCAACACCTGGAAAATTGGGTAACACCCACCCTAATACTGTGCTTTACCAAGGGTCTTGGCAAACGGCACACCAGGAGATTACATCCTACACCTGGCCCAGAGGGTCCCACACCCATGGAGACTCCGTCATTGCTAGCACAGCAGTCTGAGATCTAACTGCAAGGCGGCAGTGAGGCTTGGGGAGGGGCGCCCACCATTGCTGAGGCTTAAGTAGGTAAACAAAGCCACTGGGAAGCTCAAATTGGGTGGATCCCAGCACAGTTCAAGGAGGCCGACCTGCCTCTGTAGACTCCTCCTCTGGGGACAGGGCATAGCTAAACAAAAAGCAGCAGAAACCTCAGCAGGTAAATGCCCCTGTCTGACAGCTTTGAAGAGAGCAGTGGAACTCCCACCATGGAGGTTGAGATCTGAGAACAGACAGACTGCCTGCTTAAGTGGGTCCCTGACCCCTGAGTAGCCTAACTGGGAGATATCCCCCACTAGGTGCAGACCAACACCTCACACCTCACACAGCTGGGTACACCCCTGAGACGAAGCTTCCAGAGCAAGGATCAGACAGCAACACTCGTTGTTCAGCAATATTCTATCTTCTGCAGCCTCCGCTGCTGATACCCAGGCAAACAGGGTCTGGAATGGACCTCAATCAAACTCCAACAGACCTACAGCTGAGGGTCCTGATTGATAGAAGGAAAACTAACAAACAGAAAGGACACCCACACCAAAACCCCATCAGTACATCACCATCATCAAAGATCAAAGGCAGATAAAATCACAAAGATGGGGAAAAAGTAGTGCAGAAAAGCTGGACATTCAAAAAATCAGGTGCATCTCCCTCTCCAAAGGAACGCAGCTCATCACCAGCAACGGAATAAAGCTGGACAGAGAATGACTTTGACAAGTTGAGAGAAGGCTTCAGTCGATCAAATTTCTCAGAGCTAAAGGAGGAACTACGTAACTAGTGCAAAGAAACTAAAACTTTGAAAAAAGATTTGACAAATTGCTAACTAGAATAACCAATGTAGAGAAGTCTCTAAAAGATGATAGAGATGAAAACCATAACACGAAAACTATGTGACAAATGTACAAGCTTCAGTAACTGACTTGATCAACTGGAAGAAAGGGTATCAGTGATTGAAGATCAAATGAATGAAATGAAGCGAGAAGAGAAGTGTAGAGAAAAAAGAGTAAAAAGAAATGAACAAAGCCTCCAAGAAATATGGGATTATGTGAAAAGACCATATCTACGTCTGATTGGTGTGCCTGAAAGTGACGGGGAAAATGGAATCAAGTTGGAAAACACTGCACAATATCATCCAGGAGAAATTCCCCAACCTAATAAGGCAGGCCAACATTCAAATTCAGGAAATACAGAGAATACCACAAAGATACTCCTCGAGAAGAGCAACTCCAAGACACATAATTGTCAGATTCACCAAAGTTGAAATGCAGGAAAAAATGTTAAGGGCATCCAGAGAGAAAGGTTGGGTTACACACAAAGGGAAGCCCATCGGACTAACAGCAGATCTCTCAGCAGAAACAGTCCAAGCCAGAAGAGAGTGGGGGCCAATATTCAACACTCTTAAAGAAAAGAATTTTCAACCCAGAATTTCATATCCAACCAGATTAAGTTTCATA
The DNA here is from genome assembly GCF_000951045.1 of Mandrillus leucophaeus. Taxonomy (NCBI): domain Eukaryota; kingdom Metazoa; phylum Chordata; class Mammalia; order Primates; family Cercopithecidae; genus Mandrillus; species Mandrillus leucophaeus. Next base: position 206,552 of record NW_012108175.1, on the reverse strand, counting down.
AGTGAAGGAGAAATAAAATCCTTTACATACAAGCAAATGCTTAGAGATTTTGTCACCACCAGGCCTGCCCTACAAGAGATCTTGAAGGAAGCACTAAACATAGAAAGGAACAACAGGTACCAGTCAATGCAAAAACATGTCAAAATGTACAGTCCATCGATGCTAGGAAGAAACTGCATCAACTAGCAAGCAAAATAACCAGCTACTATCATAATGACAGGATCAAGTTCACATATAACAATATCAACCTTAAATGTAAATGGACTAAGTGGTCCAATTAAAAGACAGAGACTGGCAAATAGGATAAAGAGTCAAAACCCATCAGTTTGCTGTATTCAGGAGACCCATCTCACATGCAGAGACACACATAGGCTCAAAATAAAGGGATGGAGGAAAATCTACCAAGCAAATGGAAAATAAATAAAAAGCAGGGGTTGCAATCCTAGTCTCTGATAAAACAGACTTTAAACCATCAAAGATCAAAAGAGACA
>NW_012108175.1:146947-201486 GCF_000951045.1 Mandrillus leucophaeus | reverse complement strand
ACACCATGGAATACTATGCAGCCATAAAAAAGGATGAGATTGTGTCCTTTGTAGGGACATGGATGCAGCTGGAAACCATCATTCTCAGCAAACTATCGCAAAAACAGAAAACCAAATACTGAATGTTCTCACTCATAGGTGGGAATTGAACAATGAGATCACTTAGACACAGGAAGGGGAACATCATACACTGGGTCCTATTGTGGGGAGGGGAGCGGGGGGGATAGCATTAGGAGATATACCTAATGTAAATGACGAGTTAATGGGTGCAGCACACCAACATGGCACATGCATACATTTGTAACAAACCTGCACCTTGTGCACATGTACCCTAGAACTTAAAGTATAAGAAAAAAAATGTTGGCTATAGATATGTGAATTAATTTCTAGGTTCTTCATACTATTTCATTGGTTTAAATGCCTTTTTAAATGCCAGTACCATGTTGTTTTGGTTACTACAGTTGTTTAGTATATTTTGAGGTCTGTTAGTGTGATACCTTCATCTTGTTCTTTTTAATCAGAATTACTTTGGCTATTTGTGGTTCCATAGAATTTTGGAATTACTTTTTTATATTTTGTAAGGAATGTCATTGTATTTTGATAGAGATTGCATTAAATCTGTAGATTGCTTTGGGTTGTATTGCCGTTTTAATAATATTCTTCAGATCCATGAGCATAAAATGTTTTTTCATTTGTTTGTATCATCTTTGATTTCTTTTATCCATATTTTATGGTTGTCCTTGTAGTCTTTCACCTCCTTGGTTAAATTTATTCCTAGGTATTTTATTTTTATTTTTTTTGGTAGCTATTGTAAATGATATTGCCTTCTTGATTTCTTTTTCACCTAGTTTGTTGTTCATGTATAGCAATGTCACTGATTTTTGTCTATTAACTTTGTAACCCGAAAATCTCCTGAATTTGTTTTTCAGTTCTAAAAGTTTTCTGATATTCTTTAGGTTTTTCTCTATATGTGACCATGTTGTCTGCAAACAGGGACAATTTGACTACCTTCTTTACAATTTGTATACCGTTTAATTCTTTTTGTTGCCTAATGGGCAATCAGTACTATGTTGAATTAAAATGGTGAGAGTGGGCCTCTTTGTCTTGTTCTAGTTCTTAGAGAAAAAGCTTTCAGGTTTTCCCCATTCAGTAAGATGTCAGCTGTGGGTTTGTCATATATAATCATCATCATGTTGACATATTTTTCTTCTGTACCTAATTTATTAAGAGACTTTATCATAAAGTGATAATTTTACCAAAAGCTTTTTATTCATCTATTGAGATGATCATATGGTTTTTGTTCATAATTCTATTGCTGTGATTCATGATGTCTATTGATTTGAATATTTTAAAGCATACTTGCAGTCCTGGGATAAATCCCATTTGGTCATGTTGTAATCTCCAATGTTTAGTTGAATTTAGTTTCATAGTAATTTTTTTGAGGATTTTTGTGTCTATATTTGTCAGGGATATTGGCCTGTGGTTTTCCTTTTTTGTTGTGTCCTTGCTTGCTTTTGGTTTCAGAGTAATGCTGGCTTCATAAAATGAGTTAAAAAGAATTCTCTCTGCTTCAGTTTTGTGGAATAGTGTCAGAACAACTGGCATTACCTTTTTGCTAAGTGTTTGGTAGAATTCAGCAGTTAAGCCACACTATGTCTTTTAAGAAGTGTCTTTTCATGTCCTTGGCCCACTTTTTATTGGGATTGTTCATTTTTCTCTTGTAAATAAGTATAAGTTCCTTATAGATGCTGGATAGTAGACCTTTGCAAGATGCATAGTTTGCAAATATTTTCTCCCAATCTGTAGGTTGTCTGTTCAGTCTGTTGACAGTTTCTTTTGCCATGCAGAAGCTCTTAAGTTCAATTAGATCCCACATGTCTATTTTTGCTTTTGTTGCAATTGCTTTTGGTGTCTTTGCCATGAAATCTTTGCCTTTTCCTATGTCCAGGATGGTATTGGTTAGGTTGTCTTCCAGGGTTTTTATAGTTTTGGGTTTTACATTTTTTAAGCCATCTTGAGTTGATTTTTGTATATGGTGTAAGGAAGGGGTCCAGCTTAAAACTTCTGCATATGGCTAGCCGGTTATCCCAACAACATTTATTGAATAGGCAGTCTTTTCCCAATTGCTTGTTTTTGTCAGCTTTGTCAAAGACATACATGTGGCCAACAAACATATGAAAAAAACCTCAATATCACCAATTATTAGAGAAATGCAAATCAAACCAAAATTGATACCATCTCACAACACTCAGAATGACTATTGTTAAAAAGTAAAATAAATAAATAAATAAATAAATAAATAAATTAATTAATTAATAACACATGCTGGTAAGGTTGTGGAGAGAAAGGAACACTTAAACACGGTTAGTGAGATTGAAAATTAGTTTTCAACCACTGTGGAAAGCAGTTTGGCAATTCCTTCAAGAGCTAAAAGCAGAAGTACCATTCGACCCAGCAATCCCATTACTGAGTGTATATGCAGATGAATAGAAATCATTCTACCATAAAGATCCCCACACACATATGTTCATTAATCACAATAGCAAAGGTATGGAACCAATCTAAATGCCCATCAATGACAGATTAAATAAAAAAAAAAGTGGTAATACACACCATACAATACTATGCAGCCATAAAAAAGATCATGTCTTTTGCAGGAACATGGATGGAGCTGGAGGCTATCATCCTTAGCAAACTAATGCAGAAACAGAAAACCAAATACTGCATGTTTTCACTTATAAGTGGGAGCTAAATAATAACTTATGAACACAAAGAAGGAAACAATAGACACTGGGGTTTACTTGAGGGTGGAGGGTAGGGGGAAGGAGAGGAGCAGAAAAGATAACTATTGAGTACTGGGCTTAATACCTGGATGATAAAATAATCTGAACAAATCCCCGTGACACCTGTTTACCTATGTAACAAACTTTCACATGAATCCCTGAAGCCAAAATAAACATTAAAATAAAGCCACGTGATCCTGGACTTTACTTGTTGAAAGGCTATATTACTGATTCAGTTTCATTGTTATTGTCTGTTTAGGTTTTCTATTTCTTCTTAGTTCATTTATTTTTTAAGTGAAAGCAAGTTTATCAAAAAAGTAAAGGAAAAAAAATGGCTATTCCATAGGCAGAGCAATGGCTTGAGCTGCTCAACTAAGGATACTTATTATTATTTATTGATTATATGCTAAACGGAGATTATTCATGAGTTTTCTAGGAAAGGGGTGTGCAATTCCCGGAACTGTGGGTTCCTCCTCTTTTTAGACCAGATAGGGTAACTTCCTGACATTGCCATGGCAGTTGTAAACTGTCATGGCACAGGTGGAAGTGCCTTTTAGCATACTAGTGCATTATAATTAGCATATAATGAGCCACGAGGACAATGAGAGGTCACTCAATACATTGTATGTGTCCAGGAGTTTATCCATTTCCTCTAGGTTTTCAAATTTATTGGCATGTATTTGTTTTTATTAGTCTTTAATAATCTTTTGTATTTTCATGTTATCCACAGTGATGGATCACACACAATGTTGATAACACAATGTTATCCATTGTGATAGATATTATTTATTTTTGAAGTTGGGTTGCCTTCTTTAAGTTTGTGATTTTATTTAGGTCTTCTTTGATTTTTTTTCTTATTTATTCTAGCTAATTGTTTGTCAACTTTGTTTACCTTTTCCAAATAACAACTTTTCCTTTCATTGATCTCTCATATTCTTTATTGTCAATTTCATTTATTTTTGCTGTAATCTGTATTATCTTCTTCCTTTTACTAATTTTGGATTTGGCTTACTTTTGTTTTTCTATTTACTGGAAGTGTATTATTAAGTTGTTCATTTGAAATCTTTCCAGTTTTTTGATGTGAGAATTTATTGCCATAAACTTGCCTCTTAATATCGCTTTTACTATTTTTCATAGATTTTATAGCATCTTGTGCTTCTATTTTCATTTTTTCAAGAAATTTTTATATTTCATTCTTAATTTCTTCCTTCACTCATTTGTTACTGAAAAGCATGTTGTTTAATTGCCATGCACTTGTATCATTTCACATGTTCCTCTTGTTATTGATAACTAGTTTTATTTTATTGTCATTAGATTAGATATTTGAGAGGATTTTATTTTTTAAATTTTTTTTGAAACTTGTTTCTGTCCTAACATATGACCAATCCTGTATAATGTTCCATTTCATGATTAAAATAATGTGTATTCTGCAGCTATCAGGTGAAATATTCTGTAAATGTCTGTTAGGTCCATTTGGTCTGTGTTACAGTTTAAATCTGATGTTTCTTAGTTGACTTGCTGTCTAAATGGTCTGTCCAATGCTGACATTAGGGTGCTGAACTCCCCAACTATTACTGTACTAAAGTCTCTCTCTCTTTAGATTTAGTAATATTTGCTTTATATACTTAAGTGCTCCAGTGTTGGTACATATATATTTACAACTGTCATTTTCTCTTTCTTAATTGATCTCATTATTATATAACTCATTTTTTGTCTCTTTTTAAATCTTCTTGACATCAATTTTGTCTGATATAATTATAGCTACTCTGTTCACTTTTTGTTTCTGTTTGCATGTAGCACCTTTTTCCATTTCTTCCCTTTTAGTCTATGTGTGTCTTTACAGATGAGGTTAGTTTCTTGTCAGAATATAGTTGTGTCTTGTTTTTTCATCCATTCAGCCAATATATATCTTTTCAATGAGAAATGTACATTCAAGGTTATTATTGATAGATGTGCTTGTCATTTTATTGTTTGTTTTTATCTTTTGTTCTTTACTTACTCTCTTATTATTTATTTTTGAAGTTGGGTTTCTTTCTGTAGTGATAAGGTTTGATTCCTTTTCCTTTCTCCTTTGTGTGTCAGTTCTACCAGTGAGTTTTACAGTTTCCAGATGTAAGACTCACTTGAGCATTTCTTCTAAAACCAGTCTAGTGGTGATGAATTTCCTTAGTTTTCGCTTGTCTGTGGAATATTTTATTTCTCCTTCATTTCCTAAGGATAGTTTTTCTGGAAATAAAATCCTTGGCTTATAGTTTTTTTCTGCCAGACACTTTAAATACATCATCTCATTTTATCCTGGCCTGTAAAGTTTCTGATGAGAAATTCACTGTTAGTCTAATGGAGATTCCCTTATACGTCACTTGACACTTTTCTCTTGCTGGTTTTATAATTATTTTCTTTAATGTTTGACAATTTGACTGCAATGTGTCTTGCAGAGGACCTGTCTAGGTTCAATCTATTTGGAGTTGTTTGAGCTTCCTGGACATAGATGTTCATATCTGTCCCAAGATTTGGAAAGTTTTCTCCTATTATTTAATTCAATATGTTTTCCTTAGCTTTTCCCTTCTCTTTCAGAAATATCCATAATACAAATATTTGTTCACTTAAAGGTAATTTATAAATCCTGTTGGCTTTCTTAATTCTTTTTTATTCCTTTTTTCTTGCTTTTTTGCCTGCCTGTGTTATTTCAAAAGACCTATCTACAAGTTCAGAAAACCTTTCTTCTGCTTGGTCTAGTCTGTTCTTGAAGCTCTTAACTGTATTTGTTACTTAATTCATTTAATTAATCACTCTGGAATTACTGTTTGGGTTTTCTCTACATCTATCTCTTGGTTGAATTTTTCATTTAAATCATGGATTGTTTTCCTGATTTTACTGAATTGTCTAATTGTATTCTATTGCATCTCACTGGAATTTCCTTGAGATTATTATTTTGAATACTTTTTCTGAAATCGTGTATATTTTCCAATGATTGGAGTCTGTAGAATTATTCTTTTCCATTGGAGGTGTCATGTTATTTGACTTCTTCATGCTTGATGTGTCCCTATGTTGATTTTCATGCATTTGGTGTAAAAGTTTTCTCTTCCAATTTTATGGAGTACATTTTGTAGGAAAAGAGATTTGTATAAATGGGTCTTGAGGTGTTGGTTTTGTGAAGTGCATTGACCTTTCTTCCAGGTGGTCACAGTAGTGTGGCCTCTGTAATTACTTCAGCTGTAATTCACACTAGTAGCATCTGTGAGTTTCTCAGTTGCTTAGGCTGAGAGAGTTTCTGGTGGTAGTTGGGCAGATTGCTAGGCATAAGCTTGCTAAGCTATTTCTCAGGTCAGGAATACATGCATGAAGATAGTGGGTCAGTCAACTTTAGCCTGCTTCACTGCATTTGGGACATGGTGCTATAACTCTGATTGGGTGCACAGGCACACAGTTGCTTGACCTGCCTGGAGACATGCCTGCCAGGAGCAGCCTGCAGGGCCATTTCTCAGGTCTGGCACTTGGACTGAAGGCTGTTTGGCTGGCCTGGCGGCTTATATGCCAGTGGTGGCTTATCACACTGTTTCTCTGGCTTGGAACATGGGTTCAAGGCTATGTAGCCAGCCTGAAGGCATGTCTGCCTGAAGTGAGCAGAGGGTTGTTTTTCTCAGACCCATGACACAGTTGCACAGCTGCTTAGCTGGGCAGTGGGACATTTATGCAGAAGGTAGTCCACAGGGCTGTCTTACAGACCTTGGATGTGGGCACAAAGCTGCTTGAGTAATCTGAGGATGTGTCCACTACAGGCAGCCTCCAGGGTTGTTTCTCAGGCATGAAATATGGATACACTGCTGCTGGCCAGCCTGTGGGTGTGTCTACCGGGGTGGCCCAAGGATCTATTTCTCAGGTCTTCGATGTAGATACTAGGCTGCTTGTCTGGCCTGGAGCTTGTCTGGCAGGTGTGTCCCTCAGGACTGTTTCTTAGGTCCAGGACATAGGCTATTGGATGCTTGGCCAGACTGGGGGACTGCCTGCAGGAGGCAACCTGCAGGACTGTTTCTGAGACCCTTATTGGGGGCACATGGCCATTGGACAGGAGAGGAGGGTGTCTGAGGGGGGAGCATGCTGTGGGGCTGTTTATCAGGTTCTGAGTGGAAGCACACAGTCACTTCACTGGTTCAGAGGCATATCAGCTTCTTGGAGGCTCAGAAGTCTCTTCTGCTTGGGGTTGGGTATGCAGCAGTCTGTCTGGCTCAAGAGTGGGTTCACCATGTGTGGGACTGAAGCTCTTGATAGAAGTGTGGCAATGGGGGTTGGTTTTCTTGCTGTGTAGAACCAAAGTCAAAGCCTATTTTGGACTCAGGCTCCACACAGTTGGGGTTGTGGCATTCAGACAGCCATGTGGGCTTGAGTGTAATAAAGATGGAGCCCCAGTGCTGGAGAGATGCAGAAGCTACTGGCCCCTAGAGCAAGGTGCACTGAGTCTCTGGTCCCAAGATGGTGCTGAGGTGCTGCAGCTTAGCTCACAGAGCATGGGAAGTGCACATCTTGGGCTCCTAATCTTGGGCAATGTAGCTGCATAAATTCTCAGCAACTCTCCAAACTTGGCTCAGGACATGCAAGGACTGTGGAATTTTCCTGCTGTAAGGACTGTAGGTGTTTGCAGTAGAAATGGGGAGTAATGAGGATCTTCTGCTTACTTTTTCCCCACAATGAGGAGTCCCTCCTTACTCCAGGAAGATCCAGTCTGAGTGGGGGAGACAAAGCTGCAGAGACCCTGTGACTCCATACTGCCCTCCTATACTTCCAATAACCACAGTTGCATCTCCACTCTCCTGCTGCACTCCAACAAACTCCTTTGACACTGCAGTAAAATCTTAGCTGTTTATTAATTGCTGTGTTCCCTTACTGGGTAAGGAAGATGAATACAAGGCATCTCTAGTCAGCCATCTTGCTGATGTTACTCCTATTTTTAATTTCTGAAGTTTAGTTTTGGCAGGCACTGTATACTTATTTGGCAGGTTTTTTTTTTCCTGTCAGTATATTGAGTCTATAATTCCACTCCCTTCTGTTTTGTAATGTTTCTGCTTAGAAATTCCCTGATTATCTTATGGGTTTTCTTTTATGTCACAAGTCACTTTCTCTTGCTGCTTTAGAAATTCTTTGTTTCTAACTTGACAATTTGATTATAATGTGTCTTACTGTGGATGTCTTTAAGTTCATCTCATATAGGACACAGTGAGTTTCCTGGATCTGACTGGCAATTTGTTTCTCCAGACTTGGGAAATTTTTATCCATTATGACTTTAAATAAAATTTTTACCCCTTTCTCTTTCTATTCTCTTTCTGGGACTTCGTTATGCATATATTTGCTTGTTTGATCATGTCCCACAAGTCCCTTAAGCTTTCTTTACTCTTTTCCATTTTTTTTTCTATTCAGACAGTATAATTTCCAATGACCGGTCTTCTACTACACTGGCATTTCTTCTGCTTGATCTAGTCCACTGTTGAAACCCTCTAGTGAATTTTTCAGTTATTGTATTCTTCAGCTCCCAGATGTCTATCTGATACATTTCTTTTAAAACTTTGGAACTATTTGCTACATTTCTTTAAAAATTTTGGGACTAAACACTTAACCATTTATTTAGATTGTATCAATATAATTTCAAGCAAGTGCTAACTGGAAGACCAATCCTGGAAATTCATAGAGAAAATATCATTCCAAAAATCAAGGATAACCAAGATACTCTTCTTTCACTGAAGTCACACTGTTAGTGGCCATAACAGAACAGTCAGCCAGTGTTATCCAGAATGTTAAGTGTTTACCATATCATCCAGTTTCAGAATGCCTCAGAGACTTTCAGTTGCTAAAGTCAGGGCACCAATTGAAACCAACAGAGGTCGGGCAATAATTACTTCTAAAATGTTAAGAATGTCACCCTTTTGGACAGTAATACCTACAGTACTTATTTCTTATGCATATTGATTTCCTGGTTCTGCTAATGAAGAAATGTGATTCAGGCCAGTGTTTTTAGCTACTGTAAATGAAGTTACCTCCATATCATCTGTAAGTCATAAATGCAGTAGGATTCCATACCTCTCAATGTTAATGAATATTCAGGTAATTTTAGAGCTAGCTCTGATTTCTGGAGCACCATCTCTTGTAATAAGAACTCTATTCTTCACTAAACAGGAAATAAAACATAGGGTATCATAAATGGAGCATTTAGCTTTCCAATCATCAGTTTATTAGAATGAAGAACAACAACTATAACTGCTTTTCCAGGGCGTGCATAGCCTGCAGTCTTGAGCAATTTGCCAGAACCATTTAAATTGACCTCCTTGGCTAAAGGAGCAGAACCCACCATGTTAGTAGTGAATTAGTCAATATAAGCAACTGGCTTGTTTCCAGTTGTCTTACAAATAAATTCAATGCCTTATTTTTCAATATCCTTAATCACCATAATCTTCATTTTGTTTAGAAAACGTAAATCAAGATCACTAAGAGCACCAATTAGAAGAGACTTCTGTGTGAGCAGGATGTTATCTTGAGGTTTTTTTTTTTTTTTTTTTTTTTTTTGTAATACTAAATTTAGTATTAGGCTCTTTCTTTTCACAACACTTGTTCCACATGGGTAAGTCTGAAACTATTTGATTATCCATCTGTTCTGGGAGCAGAGAAGCAAAACTGAATAAGCCCAGTTTTAGCCTTTTCAACTCTGGCTATCCCAGAATTTTCCACTTTTTGGGTCATAATCCCTTTCACTAACTCACTGCAATCAACTGTCCCACCAAGTTACTTAACTACTTTCATATCCCTAAGATCCACAATGGTAGCTGTGGCTAGATCACTTGCTTTAATCACTGTATCTATATTCATTGGATAAATTAGACTGGAGTACTGAAAAATAAGCACTGAGTTCAATAAGTTGGTTATACTATTTTAAAATGTTTCTTTGTCATTTACTTCCATAGGTTAAGACATGTCAGTTACAACTTTAATACCATTTCCAAAAGCCTTCTAGAATGACTCAGAGATGATGGCTAGATGAATCCCTTTCTGAAGAAGCTTATTATGGGACTATAAGAGAGATCCAGCAATAATGACCACTGATGTGGTGTCATCTCCAACTTCTATATCTTGGAGCCTTAGACAGCACCACTAGGATTCTGGCTGCTGCATGTAACACTTACATTTGTTTCAGAATGGTGGCAGCATCATATGTAATGGTCATATCACCTTTTCTATTTTTACTTTTTTATCCTTTCCTTTTGGTTGAAAGCTTGTTCTAAGAGCATTAGCAGCCTCTTTTTCCATGTAGATATTTCCTAAATTGATCTGAAATGACTTTTCAGTCTTTATAGGAACATTTCCTGTAGCCTCCAGCAGTCCTGGTGGGGATGGTGCTCCAGGATGCCATGTTCTCAGGCATGACAAACTTGGCTGGGTCTTCATGGGCTTGGAAAGGATAGATGGACATGGATTCCATCCAGCCATAAAATAGTGATATAACTCTATTGCCTTCATGACTCTTCCAGAAGGCAGTGCCAATGCCAAGAGGAAAATGTTTTGTGTTTTTTAATATTTTCTATCTCTTTGTTAAAATTCTCACTTTGTTCATGTTTTTTTTTCTATTGAGTTGTACAGTTTTAACCCTCTGTCAGTTATGTGATTTGCAAATAATATTTTCCCAGGCTGAAGGTTGGCTTTTTATTGTGTTGATTATTCTCTTTGCTATGCAGAACTTTTTAGTTTGATGTAGTCCCATTTATTTATTTTTGCACCAGAAGTCTGAGCTTTTGGTATGATATCTAAAAGATGATTGCCAATGCCAGTATCAAGGACTATTCCCTTTCTGTTCTCTTCTAGAAATTTTATAATTTCAGGTCTTACATTTAGGTCTTTTATCCATTTTGAGTCATTTTTGTGTATGCTGTAAGTTAAGGGTCCAATTTCTTGCTTTTGCATGTTGAAATTTAGTTTTCCCAATACCAACTACTCAGGAGGCTGAGACAGGAGGAATGTTTGAGGCCAGAAAGTTGAGGCTACAGTGAGTCATAATCACATCACTGCACTCCAGCCTGGGTAACAGAGTAAAACCCTGTCAAAAAAAAATAAAAATAAAAAATAAAAAAATTAAAAAAAAGCTAATAATAATAAAAATAAAATTTATTTCTCAGTATTTTAATTTTTTTGATGCTATTGTAAATAGGACTGCATTCTTGATTCATTTTTCTGCTAGGCCGTTATTTGTGTATAGAGAAAATACTGATTTTTCTTTCATTTTGTTTTGTTTTGTTTTTGTTTTTGAGACGGAGTCTTGCTCTGTCACCAGGCTGGAGTGCAGTGGTGTAATCTTGGCTCACCGCAACCTCCACCTCCTGGTTTCAAGTGATTTTCCTGCCTCAGCCTCCCGAGTCACGGGGACTACAGGCGTGCACCACCATGTGGAGCTAATTTTTGTATTTTTAGTAGAGATGGGGTTTCACCATGTTGGCCAGGATAGTCTCGATCTCTTGACCTAATGATCCAGCTGCCTCAGCCTCCCAAAGTGCTGGGATTGCAGGCATGAGCCACCATGCCTGGCTAATACTGATTTTTCTACGTTGATTTTGTATCTGCAATGTTACTGAATTTATTAATTAATTCTAACAGGCTTTTTTATCTTTATGATTCTCTAAATTTAAAGTCATGTAATCTGCAAACAGACATACTTTTATTTTTTTCTAATCTGAGTGACTTTTTGCTTATTCTTGTCTGATTGCTCTTACTAACACTATGATAAATATAAGTAGTGAGAGTGGGCATTTTTGCCTTGTATTAGATCCTAGTGGAAAACTTTCCAGTTTTTTCCCATTGATTATAGTAGGTTTTTCATATATGGCCTTTATTATGTTGAAGAACTTTCCTTCTATACCTAAATTGTCAAAAGTTTTCATCAAGAAACAATGCTGAATTTGTCAAATTATTTTTTCTGCATCAATTGAGATGATAATGTGGGTTTTATCTTTCATTTTGTGAATCTAATGTATCACATTGATTTGCATATGTTAATACAGATTTGCATGCTAGACATAAACCTCACATAATCACAGTGTATGATGTTTTTTATATATTGAATTTGGTTTGCTAATATTTCATTGAGATTTTTTGCATCAATGTTCATTAAATATATTGGCTTGCAGTTGTGGTTTCTTTTTTTTGGTGTCTTTTTCTTTTGGCTTAGGTATCAAGGTGATATTGGCCTCATAAAATGTGCTTGAAAGTGGTCCCTGTAGCTCTCTTTGTTTGAAAGAGTTTAAAAATTATTATTGGTAACAATTCTTCTTTGAACATTTGGTAGAATTCAGCCATAAAATAATATGTCCCTGTGCTTTCCTTTGAAAGGTTTAAAATTACTTCTTCAATCTCTTTGTTATTGACACATTCGAGCTTTCCAATTCTTCCTGATTCAATCATGGTAGGTTATATTTTTCTAGAAATTTATTCATTACCTCTAGGTTATCCAATTTCTTGAAATACAACTGTTCATAAAACTCCCTTATATTCCTTTTTATTTCTGAGGTATCTGTTGTAATGTCTCCATATTCATTTATGATTTTATTTATTTGAGTGTCATGTCTTTTTTTCTTTGTCAGTCTTGCTAGGGTCTTATTGATTTTAGTTTTTCAAAGAACCAACTCACAGGATTATCATTTTTTTTCCTATGGTTTTCCTGCTACTTGATTTTTTGTTCTGTTCTGATCTTTATTATTTCCTTCCTTCTGCTAACTTTAGATTTAGTTTGTTCTTCTTTTCCTATCTCCTTGAGATATAATGGTAGCTTATTTATTTGTAATATCCTTTTAAAAATTAGGCATTTATTGCTACAAACTTCTTTCTTAGAACTGCTTTTCTTGAATCAATAGATTTTCATATGTTGTTTTTCCATTGTCACTTTTCTCATGATACTTAAAAATTCCCCTTTTGATTTCTTCTTTGACTCAGTGGTTGTACAGGAGAGTTACTCTATATTTAGTGAGACATTGCTCTTGTGGTTATATTTAGATTTTTGTATACTGTTCCTTTCAGATCTTTAGGCATATTTAACACAGATGATTTAAATTTTTTTCTGATGAGTCCAATATCTGAGCTTCCTTACAGACAGGTTTTTTTTTTCCTTTTTTCCCCCCGTGTATAGAACATATTTTTTTTGCATACTTCTTCATTTTTTGTTGAAACCTGAAATTTTTGAATATTATAATGTGGTAACCCTGGAACTTAGGTTCACTCTCTTCTACAGAGTTTGTTGTTGCTGTTTTTTGTGGGTTGGTATTAGCTTGTTTAGTGACTTTTCTAAATTACGTTTTTAAATTCTGAATTCTTTTTCTTGTGTAGCCAGTGAATTCTGTGTTTTGTTAGCTTAGCAGCCAGCTGGTGTTTTAAACATAGTTTTTTTAAACAACTAAAGCCAAATAAATAAATAAATAAATAAGAAAAAGAAAATACTCTCACTCTTTACAGATTGGTCTGTTTTGGGGCACTCCTTCAAAACTTAGGCAGCCTTTTTACAACCCTGCTTTAGTTTTCATATCCTGCTTGTGTGGAGCCTGAATGTCAGCCAGAGGTGAAAGCTTCATGTCTTCTCAGGCCTTTTCCGAGCATGTGTCAAGCTCTGAGGATGCATGTGGACTTCTTAATTTCCCAGGGAGCTTTAAAACGCCCTTATTCCTCTATGTGTTGCCTCTCACAGACTCCTCCTTCCAGGCTTTTCAGTCTATTGCTTGTCCTATCGTTCCTTGTCCTGATGTGCTGTGACCAATAATTGTACCTTTAAATCCTTTTAACAAAAGCTGCCCATGAAGCCACCTCAACCATTAAAATTCTGATTGAGAGGAAACAAAGGCAAGCCCTTGCACTGGTCAGGTAGTTGCCAGAGAGGTGGAAAACCCACAAACACAATTCTTTGAGAATAGGGTTTGTTGTGCTCCCTCTGGCAGTAGCAACTTTCATCAGGAACATAAGATTTGCCCTCATGGCCCCCACTAATCTGAGGTGTGGGGTACGGTGGGCAGCAATTCAACATTCCATAGCACTCCTTTACTGCAAAACAACAGCTTATTTATTCAAGTCTCTTTTTGGTTGTTTTAAGTTTTTTCATAAATTCCCCAACTTTGCAAAAGTTGATTCTGATGATTATCTTCAGCTCATCAGTTGCTTTTGTGGAGGAATAGAGCCCTCAAGTTTCCTAATTTGCCATTTCCAGTGATGTCAGTCCCTTCTAGATTTGTTTTAAAGCTTTGCCAGGGCAGATCTGGAGTGACTTTGATTTTAGGGATAGTTTGGTACTATAATTAAGACTTGACTCTTTGGGGATCTCACTCTCCTGAATGCCTGAGAATGTAACATGGATATTTCTAATCTTTCTAATTGGAATTTTAGTTCCATGTAGCTCTAGCTCTGTATGAGTTCTAAGAAATAGATTACAGTCCCTGGTAGTTGTCTTTACCAGCTATTGCTGAATTTCACTATATGCATATGCAGCTTTTTATTTGGCCAAATACTCAAAAGAATTTTTAAGCAATTTTCTGGGGCTTTTTCTCTCTATAGTTATGGCCTCTCTAATATTCTCATGCAAAATTCCCAGCCATTTCAGCCTCCTCAAATTCTGATCTAGCTTCTCAATTCAGGGAGACCACTGTGCTCTAGTTGTGTTACCACCCACTATGCCACAGTCTGGAAATAGGTTTCATTTATTCCCCTCTCCCGGCTGGTTTTTTTATTATTTATGTCAACAAGGCAAGTTGAACTCCAATTACTTTGTCATGGCCAGAATCAGAAAGTTACAAACAACAGTAACAATAACAACAACCACAACAAATGATGTGCTTACTTAATATCTTTGACATTAAAATAAATTGATTAGGACTTCAGAAGGTTAAAAGAAACTGGCAGAACTACAGCTACAGTATGTGGAATTGTAGCAACGATGTAAATGGTCTATAGACCTATTTTCATACATTAGGAAATGTTTACAAGCCATTCCCTTGCTCATGAGATAGGACCTCTAATGGTTGCCATAATCCAGACATTCAGTTTTCACTAAAATTCCTACTGAGTGAGAAGTAGTATAAAGGCTGCCACCTGGCTGCCAGTAGGCTGGATATGGCTCACTAATTAATTTTGTTTGACCAGTACACTAATTTAAAAACTTGAATTTCAATATATTTTGGTGGACCATGCACACTCCGGTTGCCCATAATCCCTGTTTTATTAGACCCACTGTATCAGATATTTGTTATTTCACTAGTCTGTAAATTTGGAATTAGGCTGCCTATGTTTAAATCTTGATTACCTGCCTACTTACTTTTATTCTTGTACAAGCTAATTAACTTCTCTGAGCATCAGGTCTCTCTGAAAAGGGAAGTAGATAATATTACTTACCTCAGAAGACAAAATGTACATATCTACATAAAATAGTTAGCATAGTACTTGACATTGAATATGTTAGAGATCATAATTATTATGCCTAAGGAAGGTTTTGTCTAAGGCTGTCTTAATCGCAGAGAGGAAGTCTGCAGCCCTGAATTCTAGTCTTGGCTCTACCACTGTTTTGCTGTGTGACTATTTCTCCTCCTAAATCTCAGTTTCCCATCCATACACTAAATGATCTCATGCTGTATTCAACTTGTACATTCTATGATTCTATTTATTTGGGGGATCTCCTTGACTAATATGAATGAAATGGAACTTACTACGTTTTTATCTTTACCACTATAAAACTATCAAACAAGTTATACAACATCACTCAAATTGACCAAAATGATTAAATTTCAAACTTTGCAGGCTCAGAAAATAGAGAACCATTGAAATCATAACTAGTCTGCCAGAGGATACTGCTGGCGGAATCTGCTTATTTATTTGGGAACATGAATGATTCCTCAGAAGACAATATCGACTTCCTTCCAGATGGTCACTACTGAAGGTTTTTCACTGAACTTAGCAACCTAACTTAATATCAATTAAAATCTATAGGTAGGTACCAACTCCATATAATTGTGGTCAAATGAATGGCTTGAAAAACTGAGTTAGTTTCCTGGTTATCAGAAAACTTTGCCTTTTAAAACAATTAAAATACTAAATTGATTATATAATAGGTTATATTTGGGAGATAGTGTGAAAGTACTTCCTTTCAATTAAGTCTACTTCTAACCACAGACTTTAAAGAGCCTATAAAAAGGAGCCCATAATAAAAGAGGGTGCCAGTAAAAATGAATACTATAAAATTTACTAAGGGTACATGAACTCTTCAAAGACTGACAGACAAAAAAAAAAAAAAATGAGCTATGCTAAATTATATCTAAGGAGTGAAACCTAAAATATGTGCTACGCATCTGCATATTTAGGCAATTTTCTCTTTAGATAAATGATTTCTATATTTCAGATTTTTTCAAACCACCTTCACAAGTTTTGACATATCTAGATATTTACTACCTGCATTATAATATCTGGGTATTACATGTATTATGATTTTTTTAGTTGACTCACTTTTATTTAACCTTTTCTTAAACTTCCCTTGAAATACTTTTCCTAAATCTTTTGCTTAGCCTTTTGTTAATTTCATTCATGAAATTATGGGTTTGATGTGATAGGTAGATAATTTTTCCTAATAAATATCAAATAAACACATAACTGTTACAGGTAAAATAAAATAAATCCATCTAAGTATACTTCAAATCATCTCAGGTGCCAGCAGTGGTATGGATGTATACCACGCTTTGGGAAACACTGCCTCAGATTAAGAGAGATCACTGAAAGTCTATATACTTTGCCCATATTAAGTCAATGTCTTACAAAATCATCATTAGAAGGTGTACTTTAATGCTATACTGCCATAACATTATGGAGGGCTATTTCTAGAAATAGTCATATAAAATGACTAGACATACAAATTGAAATTGCTGTGAAAGGGTTAAAGACATTGCTGATTATCTTGTTTAATATCTGTGCAAGGTCCCAAATGAAAACTTTAATTTCAAATTTGGTGTCAGAAAACACTTGGTTATTTCTGTTCTTTTTCATAATGAAAGCTCTGTTACATTTCTTCTTACCTTGCTTGCTAAGAAGCTCTACAACACCTCTGATGCTCAGTCTTAGCAACTACGTTAATCTTTGTGGTTAGTATAATGTGATTTTTTAATTTGATTTAATGAATGTCTTTATATGTTTTATTTTAAGCACTTAAAATTATTTTTATAAGAAAAGGTGATGAAAAGCAGAGAAGGTAAATATTACTGAATGCTTACAGTATATAACAGGCACTGTGCTATGGCTTTACATTAGTTATCTCATTCATTGCTTAATAATTCTACAAGGCACATACTATTTTCCTAACTCTATAGATAGGCAGTCTCAGATTCAGGTAATTTTCTAATTTGTCCAAAGTCAAACAGCTAATATAAGTGACACAGTTGTGAATTTATACCAGTCTCTGAATGCAAAGGTGAATTTCTTTTCAGTATATTATACTCACCTCTATGTAAAAAGGTAGAACATCAACAAAAGGATTTAAAGAGAAGAAATTTTATTTTTATTTAATTTTTAAAAATCTTCCCACAGTTGTCTATAGATGCTGTACTAGTTTACATTTCTACAGTGTATGAGCATTCTCTTTTCTCCACATCCTCACCAATATTTGTTATTCTTTGTCTTTTAAAACATTTATTTTAGGTTCAGGGTACATGTGCAGGTTTACATGTAAATTGTATGTAACAAAGACTTGATGTGCAGGTTATTTTGACAGCCAGGTAACAAGCATAGTAATCTATAGGTAGTTTTTAAATCCTTAATCTTCTTCCCACCCTATACCCTCAAGTAGTCCCTAGTGTCTACTAATTAAGAATACAACCCCATTTTAATTTTCATTGTAGAGTTCTTTCACTTTCCTGGTTAGATGTATTCCTAGGTATTTTATTTTTTTGGGTGGCTATTCTGTTCTTAATTTAGTTCTCATCTTGCACATTGTTGGTGTAAGGGAATGTTACTGCTTAAAATTTTTTTTATTTCAATAGGTTTTTGGGAACAGGCGGTGTTTTGTTATATTAATAAGTTCTCTAGCGGTGATTTCTGAGATTTTGGTGCACCCATCACCTAAGCCATCTACACTGTATCCAATGTCTAGTTTTTTATCCCTCGCCACTTCCTGCCCTTTCCCTCGAGTTCCCAAAGTCCAATATATCATTCTTATGCCTTTGCATCCGCATAGCTCAACTCCTACATATGAGTGAGAACATATGATATTTAGTTTTCCATTCCTGAGTTCCTTCACTTAGAATAATGGTCTCCAATTCCATCCCAGTTGCTGCAAATGCCTTTATTTCATTTTCTTTTATGGCTGAGTGGTGCTCCACGGTGTATATATACCACATTTTCTTTTTCCACTTATTGACTGATGGGCATTTGGGCTGGTTCCATGGTTTTGCAATTGCAAACTGTGCTGCTATAAATGCGTGTGTGCAAGCATCTTTTTCGTATTATGACTTCTTTTCCTTTGGGTAGCTACCTGGTAGTGGGATTGCTAGATAACACAGTAGATCTACTTTTACTTCTTTAAAGGAATCTCTACACTGTTTTCCATAATGGTTATACTACTTTACATTCCCATCAACAGTGTAAAAGTATTTCCATTGCTGTGCAAAAGCCCTTCTGTTTAATTAGGTCCCATTTGTCAATTTTATTTTACTTGCACTTGGTTTTGGCATCTTCATCATGAATTCTTTGGTAGGTCCTATATCCAGAATGGTATTCCCTAGGTTATCTTCCAGGATTTTTATAGTTTTAGGTTTTACATTTAAGTCTTCAATCCATCTTGAGTTGATTTTCATATAAGGTGTAAAGAGGAAATCTAGTTTCAATCTTCTGCATATGGCTATACAGTTATCCCAGCACAATTACTGAATAGAGAATTTTTTCCGCATTGCTTGTTTTCACTGGTTTTATAGAAGATTGTATGGTTGTAGGTGTGCAGCATTATTTCTGTGCTCTCTATTCTGATCCATTAGTTTATATATCTGTTTTTGTACCAGTACTATGCTGTTTTGATTATTGTTGCCTTGTAGTATAGTTTGACATTGGGCACTATGATGCCCCCAGTTTTGTTCTTTCTGCTTACGATTGCCTTGACTATCCAGCTTCGTTTTGGTTCCACACGAATTTTTAATTTTTTTCTAATTCTGTAAAGAATGTCACTAGTAGTTTGATAGGAATAACATTGAATCTGTAAATTGCTTTGAGCAGTATGGGCATTTTAATGATATAGATTCTTCCTATCCATGGGCATGGAATGCTTCTCCATTGATTTGTGTTAATTCTGATCTCTTTGAGCAATGTTTTGTAATTTTCCTTGTAGAGTTCTTTCACCTCCCTGGTTAGCTGTATTCCTAGGTATTTTATTCTTTTTGTGGTTGTTGTGAATGGAATTGTGTTCTTAATTTGATTCTCATTTTGCATATTGTTGGTATATAGGAATGCTGCTGATTTTTGTACATCGATTTGGTATCCTGAAACTTTCCTGAAGTTGTTTATAAGATTGAGGAGATTTAAGAAAGAGACTACGAGTTTTTCTTAGTATAGAATCATATAGTCTGCAAGCAGAAATAGTTTGACTTCCTCTCTTCCTATTTAAATGCTTTTATTTCTTTCTCTTGTCTGATTGCTGTGGCTAAGGCTTCCAGTACTATGTGGAATCAAAGTGTTGAGAAAGCACATCCTTGTCTTGTTCCAGTTTTCAAGGAGAATGTTTACAGCTTTTGGTCATTTAGTATGATGTTGGCTGTGGGTTTGTCATAGGTGGCTCTTATTATTTAGAAGGATGTTCCTTTAATGTCTAGTTTGTTGAGGGTTTTCAACATGAAGGAATGTTAAATTTTATCAAAAGCCTTTTTTACATCTATTGAGATAATCATGTGATTTATGTTTTCAGTTTTGTTTATGTGATGAATCATTTACTGAGTTGAGTATATCAAACAAGCTTTGCATCTCAGGGACAAAAAGCCTGCTTGATTGTGGTGGATTAGCTTTTTGATGTGCTCGATTGTGGTTGGATTAGCTTTTGGATGTGCTGCTGGATTTGGTTTGCCAGTATTTTGAAGAGGATTTTGCATCTACATTCATCATGGAAACTGGCCTGAAGTTTTCCTTTGTGTGTGTGTGTGTCTGCCAGGTTTTGGTATAAGGATGATGTTGACCTCATAAAATGAGTTAGGGAGGAGTTTCTCCTCCTCAAATTTTTGGAATAGTTTCAAGTAGGAATGGTACCAACTCTTTTTTCTATATATATGCGGTGGAATTCAGCTGTGAATTTGCCTGGTCTTGGGGTTCTTCCAGTCGGTAGTGTTTTTATTACTGATTCAATTTTGAAACTCATTATTAGTCTGTTCAGGTCTTTGATCTCTCCCTGGTTCAATCTTCAGTGGCTTTATGTTTCCAGAAATTTACCCATTTCTTTTAGGTTTTCTAGTTTGTGTGCATAGGAGTGTTTTAGTAATCTCTGAGGTTTTTGTTTGTTTGTTTGTTTGTATTTCTGTGGGGTTAGTGGTAACATCCCCTGAGTCATTTATGATTATTTCAACCTTTTCTCTTTTTTATTTATTAGTCTAGCTGGCAGTCTATATACATATATTTTTTAAAGGTTCTCTTTTTTAAAATTATACCTTAAGTTCTAGGGTACATATGCACAATGTGCAGGTTTGTTACATAGGTATACATATGCCATGTTGGTTTGCTGCACCCATTAATTTGTCATTTACATTAGGTATTTCTCCTAATGCTATCCCTCCCCCTGCCCCCCACCCCATGACAGGCCCTGGGGTGTGATGTTGCCCACCCTGTGTCCAAGTGTTCTCATTGTTCAATTCCCACCTATGAGTGAGAATATGTGGTGTTTGGTTTTCTAATCTTGTGATAGTTCGCTCAGAATGATGGTTTCCAGCTTCATCCATGTCCCTGCAAAGGACATGAACTCATCATTTTTCATGGCTGCATAGTATTCCATGGTGTATATGTGCCACATTTTCTTAATCCAGTCTATCATTGATAGACATTTGGGTTGGTTTCAAGTCTTTGCTATTGTGAGTAGTGCTGCAATAAACATTCCATGTGCATGTATCTTTATAGTAGCATGATTTATAATCCTTTGTGTAGATAACCAGTAGTGGGATCGCTGGGTCAGATGGTATTTCTAATTCTAGATCCTTGAGGAATTGCCAGTCTTCCACAATGGTTGAACTAATTTACACTCCTACCATCAGTGTAAAAGTATTCCTATTTCTCCACATCCTCTCCAGTATCTGTTGTTTCCAGACTTTTTAATGATCACCATTCTAACTGGCATGAGATGGTATCTCATTGTGGTTTTGATTTGCATTTCTCTGATGACCAGTGATGATGAGCATTTTTTCATGTCTGCTGGCTGCATAAAGGTCTTCCTTTGAGAAGTGTCTGTTCATATCCTTGCTGGCAGTCTGTTTTATTAATTCTTTCAACAAACCAACTCCTGGATTCTTGAATCTTTTGTATGGCTTTTCATGTCTCAATATCCTTCAATTCAGCTCTGATGTTAGTTATTTTTTGTCTTCTGCTAGCTTGGGGGTTGGTTGGCTCTTGTTTCTCTAGGCCCTCTAGGTGTAATGTTATGTTGCTAATTCGAGATGTTTCTAAGTTTTAATGTGAGCGTTTAGAGCTATAAACTTCCCTCTTAGCACTCCTTTAGCTGTGTCCCAGAGATTCCGGTACGTTGTATCTTTGTTCCAATTAGTTTCAAAGAATTTCTTATTTTCTGCCTTGATTTCATTATTTATCTGAAAGTCATTCAGGAGCAGGTTGTTTAATGTCAATGTAATTGTATGACTTTGATTGATTTTCTTACTATTGATCTCTATTTTTATTGTGCTGTGGTCCTGGAATGCGTTTGGTATAATTACAGTTTTGTATTTAATTTGCTGGAGATTGTTTTATGTCCAACTGTGTAGTTAATTTCAGACTATGTGCCATATGCAGATGAGAAAAATGTATATTTTGTTGTTTTAGGGTGGAGAGTTCTGTAGATGTCTGTCGGTCCCATTTGTTCAAGTGTCAAGATCAGGTCCCAAATATCTTTGTTAGTTTTCTGCCTCAATTATCTGTCTAATGTTGTCAATGAGGTGTTGAAGTCTCCCGCTATTATTGTGTGGTTATGTATATATCTTCATAGGTTTCTGATAACTTGTTTCATGAATTGTGTGCTCCTGTGTTGGGCACATATGTATTTAAAATAGCTACATCTTCTTGTTAAATTGTGACCTTTACTATTATGAACTGCCCTTCTTTGACTTTTTTGATTATTGTTGATTTAAAGTCAGTTTTGTCCGAAATTAGAATAGCAACCTCTGCTTTTATCTGTTTTCCATTCATTTCATAGATTTTTCTCCATCCGTTTACTTTCAACCTGTGTGTGCTATTGCATGTGAAATAGGTCTCTTTAAGACAGCTTACTATTGGGTCTTGCTTCTTTATCCAACTTTCCACTCTGTGCCTTTTAATTGCGACACTTAGCCTGTTTACATTCTAAAGTTAGTACTGACGGGTATGGATGTGATTCTGTTATGTTGCTAGTTGGTTATTATGCAGACTTTTTGTATGGTTGCTTTATAGTGTTAAAGGTCTATGTACATAAGTGTATTTTTGTGGTGGCTGGTAATGGTCTTTCATTTCCATGTTTAGAATTCCCTTAAGGACTTTATTTAAGGCAGTCCAGGTGGTAACAAATTCCATTAGTATTTGCTTTTCTCAAAAGAACCTTATTTCTTCTGTACTTGTAAAGCTTAGTCTGGCAGGCTATGAATTCTTTTCTTTACAAATATTGCTTCTAGCCCTCAATCTCTTCTGGCTTGTAGGGTTTTTATTGAGGGTTCCACTGTTAGCCTGATACTTTCCCCTTTGTTGGTGACCAGCCTCTTCTCTCTAGCTGACTTAACGTTTTTTCTTTCAATTTGACCTGGGAGAAGCTAATGACTATGTGTCTTGGGAATAGTCATCTTGTATAGTATCTCACAGGGGTTTTCTCCATTTCCTGAGTTTTAATGTTGGCCTCTTTAGTGAAGTTGGGAAAATTTTATTAGATGATATCCTGAAATATGTCTTCCAAGTTGCTCGATTTCTCTCCCTCTCTTTCAGGGACACTGATGAATCACAGATTTGGTTTATTTACACAATTCCATATTTCTCAGAGGTGCTTTTTATTCTTCTTTATTTTTTATTTTTTTTTTGTCTGAGTTATGTCAGAGAACTTTTCTTCAAGCTGAGATTCTTTCCTCAGCTTGGTTGATTCTGCTGTTAATATTTGTGATTGTATTCTGAAATACTTGAAGTGAGTTTTTTCTGCTCTATCAGGTCAGCTTGGTTCTTTCTTAAAATGGTCATTTCATCTTTCATCTCCTGTATCATTTTATTGTATTTCTTAGAATCCCTGGATTTGGTTTTGACTTTTTCCAGAATCTTGGTGATCTTTATTCCTATCTATATTCTGAATTTGATTTCTGTCATTTCAGTCATTTCGGCCTGGTTAAGAGTCATTGCTCAGCATCTTGTGCATTCTTTTGGAAGTGTGAAGACACTCTGGCTTTTTGAGTTATTGGGGTTCTTGTGCTGCTTCTTTCTCTGTATAGGCTGATGTTCCTTCAATCTTTGAAGTTGCCATCTTTTAAATGTGTTTTTCCTTTTGCTTTTATCTTCTTTGATGTCCTTAGTGGTTTTATTGTATTATAAGACGGGTTCAGTCGACTGGCTTGGTTTCTGGAAGAGTTTATCAGATCAAGGCTCAGCTCAACACTGTTGTGCTGCATGCCGTAACTCTGTGAGGCTAGTGTTGGCCACCAACTTAGTTCTCTAGCTCCTTGAGATTAGAAACCTGTTGTGATGGAAGGGTTAACATGTTTCCAGACCACTGGCCACAACAGTGCAATGGGTGGTGACAGTCAACATGCTCCATTGAGTAACTGCAGTGGGATCCATGGTTGTTAGCATGTGGTTGCAGCAGTAGCAGCATGGCAAGGTGGGGTACATGCTTGTCACCTGGGGGTGGGATACAAGCAGGTGCAAGGGTGTTAGCCTCCATTCAGATGTTTCCAGCAGTGGCGGTGGCATGGTGGCATGGGGCCACTGGTGTCTGTGCATGGAGCCACTGGTGTCTGTGCACACATTTGTGCTGGCAGCAGTGGCAGTGGGGGGTGGAGTGCTGGCAGGCACTGAGATGGAGGTCTCCATTTGTGTGTTCACACTGGCAGCAATGGCAGTGCATGGTGGGGCTGGGGCCACTGGTCTCCTTGTGAGCATTTTCACAGGCAGTGGTGGTGCAGCAGGGTGGGGCGGGGTGGGGCAGGGTACACTCATGTTAGCAGCAGCAACATAGTGGGGTGCACATGAAGACCTAAACTGGCGGGGAAGTGGAGTCAATTTCTGTCTCTGCTCATGGTGCACCACCAAAATGATCTGGGGCCTGGCTGTGGGTGTATGCCAGCAAAACAGCTTGGGGGAGGCTGCAGTGGGAGAAAGATGCCAGTGTGCTGGTACACATCTGTGTGGGCCACTCTGCTGGAGCTCTTTCATGGTCAGGCATGGTCTTCCAGCACAGAAGGTATGATGTGGGCCCTTGGCAGGCACCCCATCTGGGCATCAAAGACTGTAGTGCAAGCAGGCATGGCCAAGCTGGGGCCCCATAAGAGGCCAGCAGACAGGGGGGCTGTTGGGTAGAAGCAGTCACATCTCATGGGGAAGATTCCCTTGTTCTGTTCAGGTCAGACAGTTCCCCTAATGCTAAAGTGTCCTAGGGGAGCATGGAAAACTTTGGGGGTATGGGAGCCCCTGGTTGTGCTTCACCATGGATGTTCCTGCACCAAGCCCTCTGGGCTCCGCGCCAGCTGGTGTTCTGCCCCATCAACTCTCTAAGCAGCTTTCCTTGCCACTTAAGTGTCTGTGGGGGTTGTGGGTTCTCCTGCTGCCAGTATTCTAGAGGTTCATGGTGAGAGAAGGTTGCTCCCCCTCTGCTCAACTTACTCTGTCCCCAGGAGTTTTTGGAGACCAGGAATGAATCCCGGTGCACAAGAGCCCTATGCAGGGTTCCCTGCTTCCTTCTCCTTCAGCCCAGCATCTGTGTTCTCCCTCTCTCCATTCTTAATGACTCCTCTCTGAAGATCTGGTTTGAGTTAACCAGCCTTCCCAATGTCCTGGTCCCTCGGTGGCAGATGTTCCTCCTGGCTGCATTTAGTCAGACTACTTCCCTCAAGAATGAATTTTACTTTTATGTGAGGGGATAAATTAGCTATAATAAATACTTCATTAGTTTCTTGCTTCAAAAACTAAAATTTCTTAATCAATTTACTAATTTACTGCTGCTCTACATGTTCACCTAACTTCTAACATAATCCCAAAAACATATAATTTAAAGGCAAAGCAAATAAGGTCTAAGAGGAGAATAATGTTAACTACAATATAATTTTATTTATTCTTGAGGAAATTTACCATGGGAATTTATGTAACTGATCATATATACTCACAGTACTTTTCTGAACTTTCTCCTAAAACACATACACATAATGCCACAGGGTACTTTTAATCACTGACAAAATGTAATCATGAGAAAAAAGCCACCAAAGAGATCTGTATTAGTTCAATGTAAATGGCCAACTTAAAAATTGACTGGTATTATATTGAGAGACTAAATGGAGAGGTGAAAGGCTATAATAGAGACAAGGGCAAACTCCAGAAACAGGCTGAGTTCACTATGCAGCCCTACCACTTGCTTGATGTTTGACCTTTGGAAATTCCCTTAAGTTTTCTGTGCTTTTGTTTCCCCATCTGTAAAAAGGGGGTAATAATAGTATTTACATCATAGGGATTTTGTGTGTATTAATTTTTTAATACCGATAAAATGCTTAGAATAGTGCCTGGCCCATAGCAAATTAATACTGATAAAATGCTTAGAATAGTGCCTGGTCCATTATATATAATATATATATATAAAATATATATTATATAATATTATAAATAATGATAATAGGCTATATATAATATATATAAATTATATAATTTATATATATAATATATATAGCCTATTATCATTATTACAGTAAACTAAATACAACCTAATTACATGAAGAATAGATCTAAAGTTTCAAAAAAATGTAAACCCCAAACCTTCATGAAATGTAACATTTTTCAATAGTTAGATACAACGAATAGAAGCAGAGGAAACACTAGTACTGGTGGCAGTTTTAAATTCTGTTGTAAAATTCTACTATAAAATTACTGTACTTGGATTGATACTTGTCAAGGTAGTGAAATGTGATCCCCAATGTTGGAGGTGGGACTTAGTGGAAGGTGTTTTGATGATGTGGGAGGATCCCACCTGAATGGTTTGGTGCTATTCTTGCTGTAGTGAACTCTCACTCTTAGTTTCAATGAGAATTGGTTGTTGATAGAGCCTGGCAGCTCATTCTCTCTCCCTGGACTCTGCTCTCACCATATGACTTCTGCACATGGCAACTCCCCTTTCCCTTCCACCATGAGAAACAGCCTGAAGGCATAACCAAATGTGGATGCTGGTACCATGCTTCTTGTACAGCCTGCAGAACTGTAAGCCAAATAAACATCTTTTGTTTATAAATTACTCAGCTTCAGGTAATTATTTGTAGCAGCACAAACAAACTCAGAGAGTATGTGAGATAATGCATATATTAATTACTTGATGTAGCCATTTCACAACACACACATATCAAAACATCATATTCTATGTCATATGTACAATTATTTGGCAATTGAAATAAATCAATATATTAAGTAAGTTTAATTTAAAAAAAGAAACTACTACTACATTTCTAGTAAAATGACAAAAATCTAAAACACTGGAGACATCAAGTGTTGATAACACTGTGCAGCAACAGAAACTCTCATTCACTGTTGGTGGGAATTCAAAATTTTGTGGCCACTTTGGAAAACAGTTTGGCAGTTTCTTACAATGTGAAACACAGGCTTACCATATGATCCAGCAATTGCACTCCTTGATATTTACCAAAATTAGTTAAAAACTTATGTTCACACAAAAATCTACACATAAATGTTCCCAGAGCTTTTTTCATAATTGCACAAACTTGGAAGCACCAAAGATATCATTCGATAGGTGAATGGATAAACCACTGTACTACATTCATACTGTGGAATATTATTTGGCAATAAAAAGAAATGAGCTATCAAGCTAGAAAATACATGGATGAACCCTTAATGTATACTGGTAAGTGCAAGAATTAAATCTCTAAAGGCTATATGATTCCAACTATAAAACATTCTGGAAAAGGCAAAACTATGGAGAGAGTAAAAAACCAGCAGTTGCCAAGGACTATATGGGAGAGAGGGATGAACAGGTAGAGCACAGGATATTTTCAGGGATCTATTTTGTGTGGTCCTATTCTATGAGAAACATGTACATACTTTTCAAAACTCACAGAATGTACAACACAGAGTGAACCCTAGTATTATCTATGGATTTTAGTTAATAATAACCTATTGGTTCATCAATTGCAAGAAATGTGCCACACTACTGCAATATATTAATAATAGGGGAAACTGTGTGTGGGTAGGCAGAAGGGGGAATGTGGATTCTCACAGAACAAAAAAAAAAGTAAAGAAAACAGAATAAGCATTTAAGATAAGAAGCATGGCATGAGCAAGGGCACAGTGTTTGTTCAGGGTACCGGAGGGTTTGTGTAAACTAAAATAATACAGAGAGAGATTAGAAAAGTAGTTTGGAGTTGGATTGTGAAGGATCTTTAATACTGGAATAAGGGAATTTGAGTTATGTTTGGGATGTATAAAGAATAATTTGTCATAATTTTCTTCTTAAGAATTTCTTTTCTTTGAAATCCAATATTCTTAAATTAAATCAAATTGGTTAATAATACACACAGACACAACTTTAAAATTTTTCAACATGTAAAATAATATCACTAGGAAACTGCCTAATGTTTTCCTCAACCCTAAAAACAAAGCTCCACTCAGATAATCTGTGAGGTCAGAATTTCACAGTGAAAGGGCTGTAAACAATTTCTATTTATAAAGGTAACAAATATCATCATGGATTTTTGTTTTGTTTTTTGAGATGGAGTCTCGCCTGTGGCCCAGGCTGGAGTGCAGTGGTGTGATCTCGGCTCACTGCAAGCTCCGCCTCCTGGGTTCACGCCCATTCTCCTGTCTCAGCCTCCCGAGTAGCTGGGACTACAGGTGCCTGCCACCACGCCCGGCTAGTTTTTTTTGTATTTTTTAGTAGAGACAGGGTTTCACCGCGTTAGCCAGGATGGTCTCGATCTCCTGACCTTGTGATCTGCCTGCCTTGGCCTCCCAAAGTGCTGGGATTACAGGCGTGAGCCACCGCACCCGGCTATCATCATGCATTTTTGCTGCTGTTTGCAACAATCTTATTTAACTCTTCCACGGGCTGTGAAACAGTTAAAGTTAATCTAATACAAATTTGTTCTTATTTTACAGAATACTCTACGTGGTCTTCAACATAATATATTACAGTCCTTACTCCATTTCAGCCTCACTTTAAGATATTCCTCAAACAATTCATGGCACTTTGCATTAAGCAGTAGTTTTTAGACAGTGTTTCCTTAAAGCCCAGTTTTATTTGCTCATTATTTCACATTCTGTGCATGTTTTTACATCACTCAGCCTAGGCTGCATGCCTGTTACTAAACCAATCACTGTGGCCAAGGGAATGGAGCATTCTAGTAAGACAGTTGGATCAAATAATCAACTCTTTGTGCAGATAAGATAGTGAGGTAAGCTCTACCAAAGCCACATGAAAAATCTCAGTTCTCTATGGTAGATGATGTTTGGTTGCCTAATGCAACCAAAACTACAGATTCCTAAGGAAGATAAAGAATGAAATGTTGCAGGGGCCTTTGAAAACAGTATGCTGAGAATAGATAGGGCTCAAGGACAGTATCTCCAACTGAACTTTTAATGAACTCCCGTAGGCGCCAAGAAGGTGGGTAAATAAGAAAGAATATAGAAACAAGGTACTGAGTAGAAGGTTACATGTGGGAAAAGAAAGTTTGTTTTGCATTGCATTCTTTCTGCTGACGTGAGGTTTATGGAGTATAAATAAAGTGAGGCGGAGGCTTTGAGTGCGGCCGCCATGTTCTCTGTGTGTCTTTGTCTTTGTGTGTGTTCTTTCATTCTCCACCACCCCCGGTGCGGCCCCCAACAAAATGTAGCTTTGAATATATGATTATTTTAATTTAGCTATTTAGAGCATAATGTTCACTCACTAAGGAAGTCAAGATTATGAGGTCATTCATAAGCATAGTGCAATTTGTTAACATAAAGCATGGCACTACAGTACTTGCCCCTTATCCACAGAAGATGTGTTCCAAGACCCTAAGTGGATGCCAAGTGGATGTCTGAAACTGAATAGTACCAAAACATAATATATATACATATATATGTATATATGTGTGTGTGTGTATATATATACACACATTGTTTTTCCCATTACATACATACCTATGATAAAGTTTAATTTATAAGGTAGGTACAGTAAGAGATTAAAAACAACATAGAATAATTATAACTGTACTGTAATAAAAATCATGTAATGTGTGTTCTCTCTCTCTCTCAAAATATCTTATTGTACTGTATTTTACCCACCTATTTTTGGACTGCAGTTGGCCATGGGTAACTGAAACCATAGAAAGCAAAACTGTGGATAACAGGGCTCTACTGTGTTCAACTTAGTTTCAATAAATAACTATTTAAAATCTACCACACGCATAGAACGTCTATCATTGTTATGGAGGATTCTAAAAAATAAATAGAATGAGCCTATTTATAATCTAGCTCGAGGAGAAAAATTCATATTTGCTATAAAATATCAGTGCAAAGATATGTGGAATTAAGTATATGATAACATAATACAAGTTATATATATATTCAATATAATACTTTGACATTTTCCATGTTCTTGGGAAATTGAATATAAAATAATATTTGCATATTGAGATATTATCAATTAACTTATGTTAGAACCTCAGAGATACAGGTTCACACAAAACATTTTGGCACACAGACACACACACACACACACACACACACAAAATCAGGTAATTTAGATATCATAAAGTGCAGTAGTGCTCAACTTTTACTATGCATTAGATGTATCATAGAAACACGTAAGAAACATTAAGAAAATAGCAGATGTATTTTTTCCAATCTTTAGTGGTGAAAAACCACTACCTATATCAGCAGTCCCCAACCTTTTTGGCACCAGGGACCGGTTTCACGGAAGACAATTTTTCCATAGATTGTGGGTGGCGGGGGTGGTTTCAGGATGATTCCACCACATTACATTTATTATTAGATTCTCATAACCTATATCCCTTGCATGCACAGTTCACAATAGGGTTTGTGCTCCTATGAGAATCTAATGCCTCTGCTGCTCTGACAGGAGGTGGAGCTCAGCTTCACTTGCTTCCCAGCTGCTCACACCTTCTGTGGACTGGTACAGGTCCCTGGCCCAGTGATTGGGGACCCCTGGAGTAGATAATTCAATTTAATTAGTCTGGGATAAGGATGGATATTTTTAAATGTTACTCAAGTGATTCGAATGTTTAGACAGGATTGAGACTACTGACTTGGCCTAACTACTTTACGTATGGTTGAAGAAACTGAGGTTCAGTAAAGATATGTAATTTACTCAAGATCACATTGATACAGTCCAGCCTCCTGCTTCCCAGTCCAGATATTTTTTAGGATACTGCTATTTTTTTTCCCTTTTAATCTGTGGACATTAAATTCTTTGACATCACCTACTAGAATGAAATAGAAGTCATGTTAGACAGGCAATTCATATAATTTTGCACACATAATAAAATAAAGTACACAATTTTTGTTTCATTGGAAGTAACCCAATAATTCCATTGAACTCAAAGAGCTATGATGTGCTACTTTCAGTATTTAACAGAATTTAGTTGCTAAGAAAATTATTATTATTATTTTATTTTATTTTACTTTAAGTTCTGGAATACATGTGCAGAACGTACAGGTTTGTTACATAGGTATATATGTGCCATGGTGGTTTGCTGCGCCTATCAACCCATCATCTATGTTTTAAGCCCTGCATGCATTAGGCATTTGTCCTAATGCTCTCCCTACCTTGGCCCCTCATCCCCTGACAGGCCCCAGTGTGTGATGTTCCCCTCCCTATGTCCATGTGTTCTCATTTTTCAGCTCCCACTTATGAGTGAGAACATGTGGTGTTTGGTTATCTGTAAGTAATTTATAGATTCAGTGCTATTCTCATCAAGCTACTATTGACTTTCTTCATATAATTACAAAAAATTACTTTAAATTTCATATGGTATGAAAAAATAGCCTGTATAGCTAAGGCAATCCTAAGCAATAAGAACAAAGATGGATACATCACGCTACCTGACTTGAAACTACACTACAAGGCTACAGTAACCAGAGCAGCATGGTGCTGGTACCAAAACAGATATGTAGACCAATGGAATAGAATAGAGACCTCATAAATAACACCACACATCTGCAACCATCTGATCTTTGACAAACCTGACAAAAACAACAAGCAATGGGGAAAG
This sequence comes from Mandrillus leucophaeus, assembly GCF_000951045.1. Lineage (NCBI taxonomy): Eukaryota > Metazoa > Chordata > Mammalia > Primates > Cercopithecidae > Mandrillus > Mandrillus leucophaeus. The sequence goes on along the minus strand of NW_012108175.1, from coordinate 170,063 downwards.
GATTCCCTATTTAATAAATGATGCTGGGAAAACTGGCTAGCCATATGCAGAAAACAGAAACTGGACACCTTCCTTACACCTTATACAAAAATTAACTCGAGATCTATTAAAGACTTAAATGTGAAAACCAAAACCATAAAAATCCTATAAGAAAACCTAGGCAATACTATTCAGGACATAGGCATGGGCAAAGACTTCATGACGAAAACACCAAAAGCAATGACAGCAAAAGCCAAAATTGACAAATAAGATCTAACCAAACTAAAAAGCTTTTGCACAGCAAAAGAAATTATCATCAGCATGAACAGGCAACCTACAGAATGAGAGAAAATTTTTGCAAGCTACCCATCTGACAAAGGTCTAATATCCAGAATCTACAAGGAACTTAAACAAATTTACAAGAAAAACAAGCAACCTCATCAAAAAGTGGGCAAAGGATATGATCAGACACTTCTCAAAAGAAGACATTTATGCATCCAAAAAACATATGACAAAAAGCTCATCATCACTGGTCAATAGAGAAATGTAAATCAAAATCACAATGAGATACCATCTCACGTCAGTTAGAATGGAGATTACTGAAAAGTCAGAAAACAATGGATGCTCACGAGGCTGTGAAGAAATGGAAACACTTTTACACTGTTGGTGGGAGTGTAAATTAGTTCAACCTTTGTGGAAAACAGTGTGATGATTCCTCAAGGATCTAGAACGAGAAATACTATTTGACCCAGAAAATTATTTTTTAAAGATAGAGCTCAGATTACACAAATAATTATAATGAGAAAATTCTAAGAATCTCATAATATTTGAGATTGTTGACTAAGTTAACAGGAATATTTGAAGAGGGTAGGATATAAGAAATTCAAATGTGCAATGCAGAGCATCAGATATGCAAATCATTACTTAATGATATTTATTAAGAGTTTAGGTACACTGTTTCAACTGGTATAAGGCAATGTTGAACACATTATTATCAACAGAGGACTTGAAGAGAAAGAATGAATGGAGTGGATGAGTTTGGTTGACAGACGAGTTTTAAGGAAAATGTTTTTGAAAGAGATATATTTGAACTGATAGAGAAGATCAAAGGGCATTAGAGTTTGTGGAGGAAGGAAAGCATAAGTAAAAGTTGGGCAAGGAACAACAAAGGGATCTACCTAGACATAGTCAAACTCTCAGACCTTTTATTAGTAGTCTTGCTTTCTTTTTTTTTTTTTTTGAGACGGAGTCTCGCTCTGTCGCCCAGGCAGGAGTGCAGTAGCCGGATCTCAGCTCACTGCAAGCTCCGCCTCCCGGGTTCACGCCATTCTCCTGCCTCAGCCTCCCGAGTAGTTGGGACTACAGGCGCCCACCGCCTCGCCCGGCTAGTTTTTCTGTATTTTTCAGTAGAGACGGGGTTTCACCGTGTTAGCCAGGATGGTCTCGATCTCCTGACCTCGTGATCCGCCCGTCTCGGCCTCCCAAAGTGCTGGGATTACAGGCTTGAGCCACCGCGCCCGGCCTAGTAGTCTTGCTTTCTATAGAAATATAGATATCACTATGTCTCCCACAGCAACTATCATAAAATAGAGGGAGCTCATTGAAATGTAATAACTAAAAATACAGTTAGAGAAGAAGCAAATATTTGTCTTCTAGAGTGTTCTGCCTTCTGCTTTCTTCTCTCAATGCACACTCTTAAGTGATCACATCTTTGTCTATAGTTTCAGCTACCAAACATGGGACAATGAATCTCAAATCTCATGTGCTAATTTATTCCCTAATATACGGTCTAGTATATCCAACCATTTACTGTATATATACCAGTTGTTCTCACTCAGGGGCTATTCTCTCACCTCAACCCAGAGGACATTGGAAATATCTCGAGATATATTTTACTGTAACAACTGGTGAGGGGTTTAATACCATCTAGTGAGTAAAGGTCAAGGATGCCGCCAAATATGCTACAATGCACAGTAGAGTACCACACAACAAAGAATTACCCTGCCCAAAAAGATCAATGATGCAGAAATTGAGGAACCCTGAGGAACACCAACCTAGAAGTCCCACAAACACAGCAAATGCAACATGCCCAAAGTTTAACTCATCTTCTCCCACAAAACTTGTTATTTCTCCAGGAATTGTTTACTTAATTTCATTTTTGAAATATTCATGCTGCTGCCTCCTTTATATCCACAATAATTCTTAAATTACCTTAACCCTATTCCTGGTATCTCTGCCCTGGCCAAACTTTCTCTGCCTGACCTATTGTCTACTAGTGAGTATGAAGTAGGAACTTTATACAGCTCCAGACACTTATTATCTGGCCCCTGACTATCTTTGCAGCATCATCTCTCCTGTGACCTCACCCCTACTATGTACTTCAGGCATGCCAAACTACATACAACCCTTCCAAATAGTCATTATATTTCTTGAATCCCTATCTTTGCATAATCTCCTTTATTCCCGAAATACCCATTTTCTCTTCTCCCACATCCTCCCACTTTACCTAGTCATCTTTTAAAAATCTCAAATGTAATCTTTTCTGGGAAAATGTCCTTACTTCTCTACATCTTAGTAGATTTAAATGCTTTTTCCTCTGGTTTCCCATGACACCTCTTCTTTACCTTTGCTATACTACTTAATACTCTGCAAATACTTGTTTATGCGTCTGGCTTCCCTGTTATATTATGAACTCCTTGATGGCAGGTTACAATATGTTAAATATATTGTATGTTACAATATATTGAATATAATGTATGTATGTATTATACAGAAGGCATTGAAAACAGTTTGTACTTAAGTAGTCTGAATTGATTTGAGGCTGTTCTCATTCACCTTTTCTATTCTTTTTTATTGTTGTAAAACAAAACACAAAATAAGAGATCTACCCTCTTTACAATTTTTTTTTTTTTTTTTTTTTTTTGAGATGGAGTCTCGCTCTGCCACCCAGGCTGGAGTGCAGTGGCCGGATCTTAGCTCACTGGAAGCTCCGCCTCCCGGGTTTATGCCATTCTCCTGCCTCAGCCTCCTGAGTAGCTGGGACTACAGGCGCCCGCCACCTCGCCCGGCTAGTTTTTTGTATTTTTTTAGTAGAGACGGGGTTTCACCGTGTTAGCCAGGATGGTCTCGATCTCCTGACCTCATGATCCGCCCATCTCGGCCTCCCAAAGTGCTAGGATTATAGGCTTGAGCCACCGCGCCCGGCCCCTCTTAACAAATTTTTAAGCATACATTATTGTTAACTAAAAGCACAATGTTGCACGGCAGATCTCTAGAACTTTTCATCTTGCACGACTGAATCTTTATACCTATTGAACAACAACTCTCCATTTTCCCCTCCCTCAGCCTCTGGCACTACCATTCTACTGTTTTTATGACTTTGACTACTCTAAATACCTCATATAACTATAATCATATAGTATTTGTCCCTTTATGACTGGTTTGTTTTACATAGCATAATGTCCTCAAGTTTCATCAATGTTGTAGCATATGATAAGATTTTCTTCTTTTTATGGCTGAACAATATTCCATTATATGCATATATCATATTTTCTTCATCCATTTATCTATTGATAGACATCAGTATTGTGTCCACTGCTTGGCTATTGTGAACAACGCTGCAATGAACATGAGAGTGCAGATCTATCTTTTAGATTTAATCTCCATTCTTTGGATAAATAACTACAAGTGGGACTGCTGAATCAGATTTTTTTTTTTTAATTTTCTGAGGAACATCTATACTGTCTTCCTTAGCAACTTCACCATTTTACATTTCCAGCAACAATGAACAAGGGTTCTCTTTTCTCCACATGCACATCAACACTTGTTATTTTCTTTTTTTATATAATAGCTATCCTAACGGGTTTGATGTAATACGTCATTATGGCTTCAATTTAAATCTTCTTTATAATTAGTGATTTTAAGCATCTTTTCATATACATATTGGCCATCTCTATGCTTTTTTTGGAGAAACATCTATTCAAGTCCTTTACCTATTTTTAATCAGATTATTAGCTTTGTTTCTATTTATTTGTAGGGGTTTTTTATACATTTTGATTATTAACTCATTATAAGATTCATAAGTTTGCAAATACTATTTTCCATTTCATAAGTTGCCCTTCAACTGTTGATTGCTTCTTTTGCTGTGCAAAAGCTTTTTAGTTTGATGCAATCCACTTTACTACTTTTGCTTTTGTTGCCTGTGCTTTTGGTATCATATTTTAAAAAAATGCTCCAGTCAATGCTCCTCCTATGTTTTCTTGTAAGAGTTTTATAGTTTCTGGTTTTCTGTTAAACTTTTAATGGATTTTGAATTGATTTCTGTATGTAGTATAAGGGTCCAATTTCATTATTTTACATGTGGATATCCAGCTTTCTCAACACCATTTGTTAAAAAGACTATTCTTTCTCCATGGTGTGATTTTGGCATCTTTGTTGGAAATCAAATGACTATAAACGTGTAAATTTATTTCTCTGTTCTCTATTCTGTTCCATTGGTTTATGCATCTGTTTTTATGCCAGTACTTTGCTGCTTTTATTGCTGTAGTGTTGTAGATTTTGAAATCAAGTGGTGTGATGCCCCTGGCTTTGTTCTTTTTGCTTAGGATTGCTTTGATAATTTAAGGTCTTTCGTGGCTCCATATCAAATATAGCATTTTTCTTTCTTGTTCTGTGAAAACTGTCATTGGAATTTAGGATCTCAATAGATGCAGAAAAAGAATTTGAAAGAAATTTAGCATCCGTTGAAAATCTCAAGAAATGAGGTATAGAAGGAATGTACCTCAACACAATAGAGGCCATATATCAAAAGCCCACAGCTAACATTATACTCAATGGTGAAAAGCTGAAAGCTTTTCCCCTAAGATTAGTAACAAGATTGGGGAGATATTGGTGAAATGATACAAAATTTTAATCATACAGGGGAAGTAAGTTCAAGAGATCTGTTGTACTACATGGCGACTACAGTTAATAACAATGCATTGTATACTTGAAAAGTGCTAAGAAAGAAGATTTTAAGCGTTCTCATCACAAAGGAAATGATAAATATGTGAGGTAATGGATATTTTACTTAAATTGATTAGCCACTACTCAATGTATACATATATCAAAACATGGTGTACACCATAAAATGTATGATTTTTATATGTTAACTTAAAAAATACAAAGAAAACAAATAAATAACAGTACTTTCAAAATATTGCAATGAAATTAACGTGACAAAATGAACCATTTTAATGTATACAGTTCGGTGGTATTTACTATATTCCAAATGTTATCCCAACATGATTTCCATCTAGTGCCAGACATTTTCATCACTCAAAAAAAAAAAAAAAAGCCTGAATACACTAAGCAGACAGCCCTAATTTCCTACTTCTCCAAACAGCTGTCAACTATTAATCTTTATATCTGTATGAATCTTGCTGATATTAATATTTCATATAAATGGGCTAATACAATATGTGACCTTTTTGTGTCTGGCATTTCTCATTTATCATGACATTTTCAGTATTCAGTCACATTATAGCATGTATCAGTTTATTTCTTTTAATTATTGAGTAACAGTTCATTGTATTGATGTAACACTTTTGTTTATCCATTTATCAGTTGATTGAGATTTGGGTATTTCCATCTGATAGGTATTGTAAATAGTACTGCTATTAACACCTGGGTAAAAATATATATTTGAATATCTATTTTCAATTATTTTTGAAAATTCCATGCCTAAGAGCTAAATTGCTGTTCATATGGGTAACTTTATGTTCGCCTTTTTTAAGAAACTATCAAACTATTTTCAACAGGAAATGCACCATTTTACATTTCCACCAGTGAATGTATGAGGGTTACAATTTCTCATCCTTCTCACCAACATGTTATTTTATAGTTTTAAAAATTATTATTATAGCTATACTAGTGAATGCCAAGTGATATATCACCGAGGTTTTCATTTGCAATTCCCTACTCATTAGTAATGTTGAGCATCTATTCAAATGCTTGTTGGTCATTCATATATCTTCTTTAGACAATTATCTATTTATGCCCTTTGCTTCATTCTTAGTTGTTTGTCTTTCTGTTTTGGAGCAAGGGTTCTTATATTCTGGTGTATTATGTTGATTGACTTCTTAAAATTTTCAACCACCACAGCATTCCTGAGATAAATGCCACTGTTTGGAAATTTTAAGAATGAAAACATATGGTCCTGGTCTTTAACCTGTGGTTAGGTTTTTGATCACTGATTCATCTTTTCACTTGTTATAGATCTGTTCAGATTTTCTACTTCTTTCTGAGTCAGTTTTGGTAGCTTGTGTTACTAAAGATTTGTTCGTATTATGTAAGTTATCAAATCGATTGGTTTATATATAATTTTTATAACTATTTTGATATCTTTGAGGTCTGTAATAATATCCACTTTTGCTGAACAATGTAAATAACCAAATATTAGTTTACTTTGTTCTCTTTTATTTTCCATTTCTCAATTTCATTTATTACTGTTCTAATATTTATTATTTGCTTCCTTCTCCAAGTGGTGGGTTTACCTTGCATTTCCACTTCTAGATCCTTAATGTTTAAAGTCAGGTTATTGATTTCAGATTGATCTTTGAGTTTAAACATGTATATTTATACATTTCTTTCTCAGCAATACTTTCACTTACAACCCATAAGTTTTATGTTACATTTCAATTTCATTCATCTCAGAGTATTTTATTATTTCCTTGTATTTTCTTATTTGGCCAATTTCTTACTGGAGAATGGGATGTTTAACTGCTACATATTTGTGATTTCTTTTCAGTTTTCCTCTGTTTTTGGTTTCAATTAGAAATTTCTCAGTTACTGCCTTAAATATAATTAATTCATTTTTCCTATTATACCATTTAGAATCTCTGCTTATTTTCTCATGTATTTTTCAGTTCATTTTTTGTTAACCTGAGGATTACAATTCCTATCTTAACTTTATAACAATTCAGTTTGAATTAATGCAAATTAATTTTAATAATATAGGCAATTTGACTCTAATATGCCTTGCAGTAGATTTCATTCAGTTTATCCTGCTTGGAATTACTTAAGCATCTTGGATCTACAGATTCATGTCTTTCATTAAACTTTAGAAAAATGAGTAACAATTCATTCAAGTACTTTTGTTTCTTTCTATCCTTTCTTTCTGAGTCTATAATTATTATACATTTGTATACTTGATGTACTACAGGTTTCATAGACTTGTTAATATTATTTTATTGTTTTTTCATTCTGCTCATGAGATTGGATTACTCCAATTGACCTAACTTCTAATTAATTAAATTTATCATATGCCTCCTCAAATCAACCATTGAATCCTCTAAATATTTTTCCTTTTAGTTACTGTTCTTCTGAGCATCAGAATTTACATTGTCCTTCTTTATAATTTCTTTTACTGTAGTTTTTTGTTTTTTATTTCATAGGGACATAATAGGTGTATATATTTATGGTGTACAGGAGATATTATGATACAGGTATGCAATGCATAATAATCACATTATGGTAAATAAGGTATCCACCACCTCAAGCATTTATCCTTTGTGTTACAAACAATCCAATTATACTCTTTCAGTTATTTTAAATGTACAATTAAATTATTATTGACTATAGTCACCCTGTTGTGCTATCAAATACTGGGTCTTATTCATTCTTTCTGTTTTTCTTGGTACCATTAATGACGCCCACTTCCACCCAACACCCCTCCCCACTATTCTTCCCAGCCACTGGTAACCATCTTTTTACTCTCTATCTTCATGACATTTAGATTGAATAATGAATAGTACTGCAATGAACATACACGGGCATGTGTACTTATGACAGAACAATTTACATTCTTTTGGTTATATATCCACTAATTGGATTGCTGGATTGAATGGTATTTCTGTTTTTAGCTCTTTGAAGAATCACCACCACGCTTTTCACAAAGGTTAAACTAATTTACACTCCCACCAACAGTGTATAAGTATTCACTTTTCACCACAACCTCACCAGCATCTGTTATATTTTGACTTTAATAATAGCCATTCTGACTGATATTAGGTGTTACCTCATTTTGGCTTTCATTTTCAATTGTATAATAATCAGTAATATTAAATTTTTCTTCATATGATCATTGACTACATGTATGTCTTCTTTTGAAAAGTGTCTGTTCATGTCTTTTTTTTTTTTCCACTTTTTAACGTGGTTCTTTTTTTCTCGTAAATTTGGTTAAGTTCCTTATAGGTGCTGGATATTAGACCTTTGTGAGATGAAGAGTTCGCAAATATTTCCTCCCATTCTGTAGGTCTTCTGTTTACTCTGTTGATAGTTTCTTTTGCTGTGCAGAAGCTCTTAAGTTTAATAAGATCTCTTGTCAATTTTTGCTTTTGTCGCAATTGCTTTTCTTGTCTTTGTCATGGAATTTTTGCCTGTTCCTATGTCCAGGATGGTATTGGCTAGGTCGTCTTCCAGGGTTTTTACAATTTTTGGTTTTACATTTAAATCTTTAATCCATCTTGAGTTGATTTTTGTGTATGGCGCTAGGAAGGGATCCGGATTCAATCTTCTACATATAGGTAGCCCAATATCCCACCACTATTTATTGAATACAGAGTCCTCTCTCTATTGCTTGTTTTTGTCAGCTTTGTCAAAAATCAGATGGTCGAAGGTATGTGGCTTTATTTCTTGGCTGTCTATACTGTTTTGTTAGTTTATGTATGTTTTTTGTACCAGTACCATGCTGTTTTGGTTGCTGTAGCCCTTAGTAAAATTTGCAGTCCAAACACATGATGCTTCCATACTTGTTCTTTTTGCTGAGGATTGACTTGGGTATTTGGGTTATATTTCGGTTCCATATAAATGTTGAAATATTTTTTTCCAGTACTGTGAAGAATGCCATTGGTAGTTTGATATGAATAACATTGAATCTGTAAACTGCTTTAGGTAGTATGGCCTTTTTAAAATATATACTTTAAGTACTGGGTTACATGTGCAGAACGCGCAGTTTTGTTACATAGGTATACATGTGCCATGTTGGTTTGCTGCACCCATCAACCCATCACCTACATTAGGTATTTCTCCTAATGTCATCCCTCCCCTAGCCCCTCACCCCCATAGGCCCTGGTGTGTGATGTTCCCCTCCCTGTGTCCATGTGTTCACATTGTTCAACTCCCACTTAAGAGTGAGAACATGCAGTGTTTGATTTTCTGATCATGTGATAGTTTGCTGAGAATGATGGTTTCCAGCTTCATCCATGTCCCTGCAAAGGACACAAACTCATCCTTTTTGATGGCTGCACAGTATTACTTGGTGTATATATGCCACATTTTCTTTTCTTTTTTTTTCCCCAGATTCTGTGTTTTTAATCATCATGATATTCTGTACAAATTTATTACAATAAATAGTGCTATATTTCTAAGGATAAGAGTAGATTCTATGCTGTGTGTGGTTAATTCAGTCTATCATTGATGGACATTTGGGTTGGTTCCAAGTCTTTGCTATTGTGAATAGTGCCACAATAAACATACGTGTATATGTGTCTTTATAGCAGAATGATTTAAAATCCTTTGGGTATATACCCAGTAATGGGATTGCTGGGTCAAATGATATTTCTAGTTCTAGATCCTTGAGGAATCACCACACTGTCTTCCACAATGGTTGAACTAATTTACACTCCCACCAGCAGTGTGAAAGCGTTCCTATTTTTTCACAACCTCGCCAGCATCTGTTTCCTGATTTTTAAATGATCGCCATTCTAACTGACGTGAGATGGTATCTCACTGTGGTTTTGATTTGCGTTTCTCTGAAGACCAGTGATGATGAGTTTTTTTTTCATATGTTTGTTCGCTGCATAAATGTCTTCCTTTGAGAAGTTTCTGTTCATATCCTTCACCTGCTTTTTAATAGGGTTTTTTTTTTTTTTTTTTTTTTTCCCTGTAAATGTGACATTCCTTGTAGATTCTGGACATTAGGCCTTTGTCAGATGGATGGATTGCAAAAATATTCTCCCATTCTGTAGGCTGCCTGTTCACTCTGATGATAGTTTCCTTTGCTGAGCAGAAGCCCTTTAGTTTCATTAGATTCATTTTTCAATTTTGGCTTTTGTTGCCATTGCTTTTGGTGTTTTATTCATGAAGTCTTTGCCCATGCCTATGTCCTGAATGGTATTGCCTAGGTTTTCTTCTAGGATTTTTACGGTCCTAGGCCTTACATTTAAGTCTGCAACCCATCTTGAGTTGATTTTTGTGTAAGGTGTAAGGAAGGGGTCCAGTTTCAGTTTTCTGCATATGACTAGCCAGTTTTCCCAACACCATTTATTAAATAGGGAATCTTTTCCCCATTGCTGTGTGTGTCAGGTTTGTGTAAGATCAGATGGTGGTAGATGTGTGGTGCTATTTCTGAGGCCTCTGTTCTGTTTAATTGGTCTATATATGTTTTGGTGCCAGTACCATGCTGTTTTGGTTACTGTAGCCTTGTAATATAGTTTGAAGTCAGGTAGCATGATGCCTCCAGCTTTGTTCTTGTTGTCCAGGATTGTTTGGGCTATGCGTGCTCTTTTTTGGTTCCATATGAAGTTTAGTTTCTTCCAATTCTGTGAAGAAAGTCAGTGGTAGCTTGATGGGGATAGCATTGACTATAAATTACTTTGGGCAGTAAGGCCATTTTCACGATGTGACCATTTATTTATATTGATTCTTCCTATCCATTACCATGGAATGCTTTTTCTTTGCATCGTCTCTGATTTTGTTGAGCTGTTTTTTAATTGTCATTGTAGAGATATTTCACCTCCCTGGTTACATGTATTCTTAGATATTTCATTTTATTTTTTGGTGACAATTGTGAATGGGATTGTGTTTTGGACTTGACTCAGCTTCACTGTTGTTGCTGTATAAAAATGCTGGTGATTTTTGTACGTTGCTTTTGTATCCTGAAACACTGCTGAAGATATCAGCTTAAAGAGCTTCTATGCTGAGACTATTGGCCTTTCATAGATATAGAATTATGTCAGCTGTAAACAGGATAGTTTGACTTCCTCCCTTTATATTTGGATGCTGTTTATTCCTGTCACTTGCCTGATTGCTCTGGCCATTACTTCCAATACTGTGTTGAATAAAGTGTTGAGAGAGGGCATCGTTGTCTTGTGCTGCTTTGCAATGAATATGCTTCCAGCTTTTGCCCATTCAGTATGATGTTTACTAAGGGTTTGTCATAGATTGCTTTTATTATTTTAAGGTATGCTTCTTCAATATCTAGTTTATTGAGTTTCTAACATGAAGCGATGCTGAATTTTATCAAAAGTCTTTTCTGTATCTATTGAGATAATCATGAGGTTTTTGTCTTTAGTTCTGTTTATGTGATTTATCGCATAAGTGACATTTATTTATTGGTGTATATTGAGCCAACGTTGCATCCCAGGGATAAAGCCTACCTCATCATGGTGGATTCACTTATTGGTGTGCTGCTAGATTTAATTTGGTTGTATTTTGTCGAGGACTTGTGCATCAATGTTGACATATACGGGCCTAACGTTTTCTTTTTTTCTTGTTGTGTCTCTGCCAGGTTTTGTATCAGGATTATGCTGGCCTCGTATATTAAATAGGGGAGGAGTAATTCCTTCTCTATTTCTCAAAATAGTTTTAGCAGAAACGTTACCAGTTCTTTGTATATCTGGTAATTTGGCTGTGAATCCTTCTGGCCTTGGGCCTTTTATTTTTTATTTATTTATTTTTTTTTTTCTGTAGGCTCTTTATTACTGAGTCAATTTCAGAGCTCCTTACTGATTTATTCCATTCACGTTCTTCCTGGTTCAAACTTGGGAGGGTGTATGTGTCCATGAATATATCTATTTCTTCTAGATTTTTCAGTTTGTGCAGATGAACATCTTAACAGTAGTCACTGAAGGGTTTTTGTATTTCTGTGGGGTCGGTGGTAATATCCCTTTTGTCATTTCTAATTTTTTTTTTAATCTTCTCTCTTCTCTTCATTGTATCATTTTAATTTGTTGTTAAATCCAGTGCTAGTATTTTGTTGAGAATTTTTGCATCAATATTGATCAGGAATATTGTCCTATAGTTTTTGTTTTTGATATGCATTTGTATGGTTTTGTTAACAGGGTAACACTGGCCTGGTAGAATGAGTTTGGATGTGTTCCTTGCTTCTCAGTTTTTCAAAATCTGCTGAATAGGATTAATATTACTTCTTTAAAAGTTTGGTAGGATTCAGCAGTGTAGCCATAAGGTCTCAGGCTTTTTTTTTTTTTTTTTTTTTTGCTAGGAGATTTTCTTGTGGCTTTGATCTCATTACTTGTTATTTGTCATTTGTATTAATCTGTTTTCATGCTGCTGGTAAAGACATACCAGAGACTGGGTAATTTATAAAGGAAAAAAAAGTTTAATGGGCTCATGACTCCACGTGGCTGAGGAGGCCTCACAATCATGGTGGTAGGTGAAAGGCACATCTTACATTGTGGCAGACAAGAGAGAATGAGAACCAAGTGAAAGGGGTTTCCCCTTATAAAACCAACAGATCTCATGAGACTTATTCACTAACACAAGAGCAGTATGGTGGAAACCACGCCCATGACTCAATTATCTCCCACCAGGTCCCTTCCACGACATGTGGGAATTATGGGAGCTACAATTCAAAATGAAATTTGGGTGGGGACACAACCAAACCATATCATTCTGACCCTGGCCCATCCTAAATTTCATGTTCTCACATTTCTAAACCAATCAAGCCTTCCCAACAGTTCCCAAAAGTGTTAACTCATTTCAGCATTAACTCAAAAGTCCATAGTTTAAAGTATGATCAGAGACAAGTCCCTTCTGTCTATGAGCCTGTAAAATCAAAAGCAGTTACTTCCTAGATAGAACAGAGGTACAGGCATTGGATAAATACATCCATTCCAAATGGGAGAAATGGGCTAAAACAAAGGGGCTGAAGGCCCCATGCAAGTCCAAAATTCAGTGGGGGAGTAAAATCTTAAAGCTCCAAAATGATCTCCTTTGACTCCAAGTCTCACATCTAGGTCATGCTGATGCAAGAGGTAGGTTCCCATAGCCTTAGGCAGCTCTACCCCTATGGCTTGGCAAGATACAGCCCCCCTCCTGGCTGCTTTCATGGGCTGGCATTGTCTGCAGCTTTTTCAGGTGCATGGTGCAAGTTGATGGTAAATATACCAATCTGGGGTCTGAAGGACTCTCTTCACACAGCTCCACTAGGCACTAACCCAGTGGGAACTCTGTGTGGGAGCTCGCACCACACATTTCCCTTTTGCACTGCCCTAGCAGAGGTTTTCCATGAGGGCCCCACCCCTGCAGCAAACTTCTGTCTGGGCATCCAGGCGTTTCCATACATACTCTGAAATCTAGGCGAAGGTTCCCAAACCTCAGTTTTTGATTTCCATGCACCCACAGGCTTAACACCACATGGAAGCTGCCAAGGCTTGGAACATTCACCCTCTGAAGCAACAGCCCGAGCTGTACATTAGCCCCTCTTAACCACGAGTAGACTGGTTGGGACACAGAGCACCATGTCCCTAGGATGCACAGAGCAAGGGGGCCCTGGGCCCAGCCCATGAAATCATTTTTTTACTCCTAGGTCTCCAGGCCTGTGATGGGAGGGGCTGCTGTGAAGATCTCTGACATGACCTGGAGACATTCCCCCCATTGTCTTGGTGATTAATATTTGGCTCCTAGTTGCTTATGCAAATTTCTGCAGCCAACTAGAATTTCTCCTCAGAAAATGGGATTTTCTGTTCTATTGCACTGTTAGGCTGCAAATTTTCTGATCTTTTATGCTCTGTCTCCCTTTAAAAACTGAATGATTTTTAATGGCACCCAAGTGACGTCTTGAATGCTTTGCTGCTTAGAAATTTCTTCCACCAGATACCATAAATCATCTCCCTCAAGTTCAAAGATCCACAAAAGGCAGGGACAAAATTCCACCAGTCTCTTTGCTAAAACATAGCAACAGCCACCTTTACTCCTGTTCCCAAAATGTTCTTCATCTCCATCTGACACCACCTCAGCCTGGATTTCTTTGTACATACCATTATCAGCATTTTGGTCAAAACTATTCAAAAAGTCTCTAGGAAGTTCCAAACCGCCCACATTTTTCTGTCTTCTTCTGAGCACTCCAAATTGTTTTAACCTCTACCTTTTAACCAGTTCCAAATTTGCTTCCACATTATCAGGTATCTTATAAAGCACCCCACTCTACTGGTATCTTATGGCAGCACCCCACTCTAGTGGTCCCAATTTACTGTATTACTCTTTTCTCACACTGATAATATAAACATGCATGAGACTGGGTAATTTATAAAGGAAAGAGGTTTAATGGACTCCCAGTTCCACATGGCTGTGGAGACCTCAAAATCATGAATAAAGGCAAGAAGGAGTAAGTCATGTCTTATATGGATGGCAGCAAGCAAAAATAGAAAGTTTGTACAAGGGAACTCCTCATTATAAAACCATCAGATCTCATTAAATGTATACACTATCATGAGAGCAGCATGGAAAAAACCTGCCCCCATGATTCAGTTATGTCCCACTAGGTTACTCCCATAAATTGTGGGAATTGTGTGGGAGTTACAATTCAAGATGAGATATGGGTGCAGATACAGTCAAACCATATATTCATTTAAGGTTTTATATTTATTCATGGGTCAATTTTGGAAGGTTGTATGTGTTTAGAAATTCATCCCCTTTTAACATTTTCCAATTTTTTGGCTTATGGATGCTCATAGTGGGCACTAATAATTCCTGGTATTTCTGCAGTATCAATTGTAATGATTCCTCTTTCATCTCTGATTTTATTTACTTGCATCTTTCCTATTGTCTTCAAGTCTGGCTACAGGGCTGTGAATTTTGTTTACCTTTTCAAAAAATCAACTTTTTGTTTTGGTGATTTTTTCCTATCATTTTCTCAATTTGACTAATTTCTGGTCTGCTTGAATTATTTACTTTATTCTAATAATTTTTGAGTTTTGCTGCTGTTGCCTTTCTAGTTCCTCAAAATATATCATTAGGTTGTTTCTTTGAAGTTTTTCTTTCTTTCTTTCTTTTTTTTTTTCCGATGTAGGTGCTTATAGCTATAAACTTTCCTCTTAGAACTGCCTTTGCTTTATCCCATAGGTTTTGGTAGGTTGTGATTCCATTTTTATTTCTTTTAAAATTTCCATCTTAATTTCTTCATTGGCTTATTGGTCATTCAGTAACATAATGCTTAATTTCCATGTATTTGTATGGCTTCCAAAATTCCTCTTGTTATTGAATTCAATTTTTTTCCATTATCCTCAGAGAAGAAATGGATATAATTTCAAATTTTTTCAATTATTTAGGACTTCTTTTGTGAAGTAACATATGGTCTATTCTGGAGAATGATCCACGTAATGAGGAAAGAAATGTATATTTGACAGCCATGGGATAAAATGCTCTATAAATATCAGTTAGGTGCATTTGGTTTATAGTGTAGAATAAGTGATGTTTCTTTGTTGATTTTCTCTCTGGGTAATCTGTTCAGTGCTGAAAGTGGAGTGTTGAAGTCCTCTGCTTTTATTGCATTGGGTCTTATCTTTCTCTTTAGCTCTAATAATATTTGCTTTATATATATAAGTGCTCCAGGGTTGGAAGTATATATATTTGAAATGGTAACATCCTCTTGATAAACTGACCCCTTTACCATAATATAATGGCCTTAGTTGTCTCTTCTTATACTTTTTTTTCTTTAACTGTATTTTGCCTGAAACAAATATAGCTACACCTGCTCTGTTTTGGTGTCCGTTGGTAAGGAGTATCTTTTTCCATCCATTTATTTTCAGTCTATGTGTTCCTTTATAGGTAGTGTGTTACTTGTAGGCAACAAATTGTTGGGTCTTTTATTTTTCAATCCATTCAATGTATGTCTTTTGATTGGAGAGTTGAGTTGATTTACATTCAATGTTATCATTGATTAGTAAGAATATTATCTTGACATTTTGTTGTTTTCTGGTTGTTTTGTGGTCTCCTCTTCCTTCCTTCTTTCCTTTCTGTCTTTCTTTTTGTGAAGGTGGTGTTCTTTTGTGGTATGTTTTGATTTCTTGCTTTTTATTTTGTGTGTATCTGTTGCAGACTTTTTTATTTGAGGTTACCAAGAGGCTTGAAAATAACATCTTATAACCCGTTATTTTAAATGGCTGACAAATTAACACTGATTGTGAAGAAAAACAAGCAAACTATAAAACAAGCAAATAAATACCTCATAAAATCTCTACACTTTAACTTCATCTCTTCCTCACTTCTGCTTTTTAACTTTTTTGTTCTTTCTATGTATACCTTGCTATACTGTCTAGTTCTTGAAAGGTTGTTGTAGTTATTATCTTTGATTGGTTTATAATTTAGTTTTTCTACTTAAGATAAATAGACAGACCCCCTGAAGAAAGTGGATCACTCCTGGAGGACTTGGGAGACAACCCAAATACTGTAAGTGCCCATACTGTGGAAGTGGAAAAAAGAGATTGTCCACCCCTGAACACACACCCCCACTGGGGAAAGTGAAGACCTAGATTATGGGAGATTTTTACCCTAACTGAAACTGAGTCAATTTAGAGAGTCAAGTGAAATACACGGGTAGAGAAAGCAGCAGGAAAACCCCTGGGAGCTTGTTGGGTCCCCTAGGAACCTGTTTCCACCTGACCTCAAAGGGGTCCTCCAGGAGGGTGGCCACAGGCACTGGGCAAAGGCTACAGGGAGAAGGAAATCTCCAGCTGAACTCTGTAACAATTTGAACTGATTGAGAAGCCTCCTGGCCAAATCTCGGGGGAGGATGTGAATCCCTTGTGCAGACTCCACATGCTGGGGAAGAAGAAAGGCCATATTTGCTTTTGCAGCTGGTAGGCAGGTAGCCTGGGGCAAGTTCTCAGTTCTGTTTGCCCATTGCCTAGAAACAAACTCTGTGCTGTTGTGGGGGTGGGGGTGGAACAATGGGAGTGAGACCAGTCCTTCAGATTGCTTGGGAGCTAAGTGAGGCAAGTGACTACTGGCTTTCCCTCACTTCTCTGACAACCTGCATGACACAACAGAGGCAGTCATAATCCTCTAGGAACATAACTAAATTAAACTGGGAACCTCACCCCCATCCCCCATAGCAGCCGCAGCAAGACTGATGATGAGAAAAGGAAAGAAAATCCAAATAAGTTCAATAAAAAACAAAATGGGAAAAATTACAACTGACACCACAGAAATACAAAAGATCACTCAAGCCTATTATGAAGACCTTTACATGTATAAACTAGAAAACCTAGAAGAGATGCATAAATTCTTGGAAATATACAACTCTCCTAGCTTAAATCAGGAAGAATTAGATACTCTGAACAGACCAGTAAAAAGTAGCAAGATTAAAAAGATAATTTAAAAATTACCAACAAAAATGTCAAAAAGCAGATGGATTCACAGCAAAATTCTACCAAACATTCAAGAAAGAATCAGTACCAATCCTGTTGAAACTATTCCACAAGATAGAGAAAGAGGGAACACTCCATAAATCATTCTACAAAGCTAGTATCACAGTAATACCAAAACAAGGAAAGAACATAACCAAAAAAGAAAACTGCAGACAAATATCCCCGATGAACATAGTTGCTCAAATTTTTAGCAAAAAAACTGGGTAACTGAATCCATCTCACAAAGGGCTAATATCCAGAATCTGCAAGAAACTTAACCAGAGAGAGAGGTTCCAAGATGGCCGAAGAGGAACAGCTCCAGTCTGCAGCTTTAGCTTGAGTGACACAGAAGACGGATGATTTCTGCCATTTCCAACTGAGGTACTGGGTTCATCTCACTGGGGCTTGTTAGACAGTGGGTGCAGCCCACGGAGCAGGGTGGGACATTGCCTCACCCAGGAAGTGCAAGGGATCGGGGAATTCCCTTTCCTAGCAAAGGGAAGCCGTGACAGACGGTACCTGGAAAATCGGGACATTCCCACCCTAATACTGCACCTTTCCAACGCCCTTAGCAAACGGCACACCAGGAGATTTTATCTCGTGCCTGGCTTGGAGAGTACCATGCCCACGAAGCCCCACTCACTACTAGCACAGCAGTCTGAAATCAAACCACAAGGTGGCAGCGAGGCTGGGGGAGGTGCGTCTCCCATTGCTGAGGCTTGAGTAGGTAAACAAAGCAGCTGGGAAGCTCGAACTGGAGCCCACCACAGCTCAAGGAGGCCTGCCTGCCTCTGTAGACTCCACATCTAGGGGCAGGGCATAGTTGAACAAAAGGCAGCAGAAACTTCTGCAGACTTAAAAGTCCCTGTTTGACAGCTTTGAAGAGAGTAGTGGTTCTCCCAGCACAGAGTTTGAGATCTCAGAATGGTCAGACTGCCTCCTCAAGTGGGTCTTTGAACCCTAAGTAGCCTAACTGGGAGACACCTCCCAGTAGGGGCCAACTGACACCTCCTACAGCCAGGTGCCCCTCGGAGACGAAGCTTCAGCTGAGGGTCCTGATTGTTAGAAGGAAAACAAATAAACAGAAAGGACATCCACACCAAAACCCCATCGGTATGTCACAATCATCAAAGACCAAAGGTAGATAAAACCACAAAGATGGGGAGAAACCAGAGCAGAAAAGCTGAAAATTCTAAAAATCAGAGTGCCTCTTCTCCTCCAAAGGAACGCAGGCAGAAAAGCTGAAAATTCTAAAAATCAGAGTGCCTCTTCTACTCCAAAGGAATGCAGCTCCTCACCAGCAATGGAACAAAGCTGGATGGAGAACGACTCTGCTGAGTTGAGAGAAGAAGGCTTCATATGATCAATAACAACAAACTTCTCCAAGCTAAACGAGGATGTTCAAACCCATCACAAAGAAGTTAAAAACCTTGAAAAAAGATTAGATGAATAGCTAACCAGAATAAACAGTGTATAGAAGTCCTTAAATCACCTGATGGAGCTGAAAACCATAGCACAAGAACTACGTGATGCATACACAAGCTTCAATAGCTGATTTGATCAAGTGGAAGAAACGGTATCAGTGATTGAAGGTCAAATGAATGAAATGAAGTGAGAAGAGAAGTTTAGAGAAAAAAAGAGTAAAAAGAAACTAACAAAGCCTCCAGGAAATATGGGACTGTGTGAAAAGACCAAATCTACATTTGATTGGGGTACCTGAACATGACGGGGAGAATGGAACCAAGTTGGAAAACATTCTTCAGGATATTATCCAGGAGAACTTCACCAACCTAGCAAGGCAGGCCAACATTCAAATTCAGGAAATACAGAGAATGCCACAAAGATACTACTCAAGAAGAGCAACTCCAAGACACATAATTTTCAAATGCACCAACATTTAAATGAAGGAAAAAATGTTAAGGACAGCCAGAGAGAAAGGTATGGTTACCCAGAAATGGAAGCCCATCAGACTAACAGTGGATCTCTAAGCAGAAACTATAAAAGCCAGAAGACAATGGGGACCAATATTCAACATTCTTAAAGAAAAGAATTTTAAACCCAGAATTTCATATGCAGTGAAACAAAGCTTCATAAGTGAAGGAGAAATAAATCCTTTATGGACACACAAATGCTGAGAGATTTTGTCACCTCCAAGCCCTCTTTACAAGACCTCCTGAAGGAAGCACTAAACATGGAAAGGAACAACTGGCACCAGCCACTACAAAAACATGGGAAATTGTAAAGACCATCAATGCTAGGAAGAAACTGCATCAATGAACGAGCAAAATTACCAGCTAACATCATAATGACAGGATCAAATGCACACATAACAATATTAACCTTAAATGTAAATGGACTAAATGCTCCAATTAAAAGACACAGACTGGCAAATTGGATAAAGAGTCAACACCCATCAGTGTGCTGTATTCAGGAGACCCAGCTCACATGCAGAGACACACATAGGCTCAAAATAAAGGGATGGAGGAAGATTTATCTACCAAGCCAATGGAAATAAAAAAAAAAGCAGCGGTTGCAATCCTAGTTTCTGAAAAAACAGACTTTAAACCAATAAAGATCAAAATAGACAAAGAAGGCCATTACATAATGGTAAAGGGATCAATTCATCAGGAAGAGCTAACTATCCTAAATATACATGCCCCCAACACAGGAGCAACCAGATTCACAAAGCAAGTCCTGAGAGACCTACTGAGAGACTTAGACTCCCACACAATAATAATGAAAGACTTTAACACCCCACTGTCAACATTTAACAAATCAACAAGACAGAAAGTTAACAAGGATATCCAGGAATTGAACTCAGCTCTGCACCAAGTGAACCTAATAGACATCTACAGAACTCTCCACCCCAAATCAACAGAACATACATTCTTCCCAGCACCATATCACACTTATTCCAAAATTGACCACATAATTGGAAGTAAAGCATTCCTCAGCAATTGTAAAGGAAGAGACATTATAACAAACTGTCTCTCAGACCACAGTGCAATCAAACTAGAACTCAGGATTAAGAAACTCACTCAAAACCGCTCAGTTACATGGAAACTGAACAACCTGTCCTGAATGACTAATGGGTACATAAGGAAAAGAAGACAGAAATAAAGAAGTTCTTTGAAACCAATGAGAATGAAGACACAACATACCAGAATCTCCGGGATACATTTAAAGCAGTGTGTAGAGGGAAATTTACAGGACTAGATGCCCACAAGAGAAAGCAGGAAACATCTAAATCACAATTAAACATTACAATTAAAAGAACTAGAGAAGCAAGACCAAACACATTCAAAAGCTAGCATAAGGCAAGAAATAACTAAGATCAGAGCAGAACTGAAGAAGACAGAGACACTAAAAAACCTCCAAAACATGAATGAATCCAGAAGCTGGTTTTTTGACAAGATTAAGAAAATTGATAGATAGCTAGCAAGACTGATATAGAAGAAAAGAGAGAAGAATCAAATAGACACAATAAAAAATGATAAAGGGGATATCATCGATGATCACACAGAAATACAAACTACCATCAAGGAATAGCACAAACACCGCTATGCAAATAAACTAGAAAATCTAGAAGAAGTGGATAAATTCCTGATCACAAACACCCTCCAAAGACTAAACAAGGAAGAAGGTGAATCCCTGAATAGACCAATAACAGGCACTGAAATTCAGGCAATAATTAATAGGCTACCAACAAAAAAAAGTTCAGTACCAGATGGATTCACAGTTGAATTCTACCAGAGGTACAAGGAGGAGCTGGTATAATTCCTTCTGAAACTATTCCAATCAATAGAAAAAGAGGGAATCCTCCCTAACTCATTTTACGAGGCCAACATCATCCTGATACCAAAGCCTGGCAGAGACACAACAAAAAAGAGAATTTTAGACCAATACCCCTGATGAATGTCGATGCAAAAATCCTCAATAAAATACTGGCAAACCGAATCCAACAGCACATCAAAAACCTAATCCACCATGATGAGGTTGGCTTCATCCCTGGGAGGCAAGGCTGGTTCAACATATGCAAATCAATAAATGTAATCCATCATATAAACAGAACCAAAGACAAAAACCACATGATTATCTCAATAGATGCAGAAAAAGTCTTTGACAAAATTCAACAGCCCTTCATGCTAAAAACTCTCAATAAACAAGGTATTGATGGGACGGATCACAAAATAATAAGAGCTATTTATGACAAACTCACATCCAATATCATACTGAACATGCACAAACTGGAAGCATTCCCTTTGATAACTGGCACAAGAGAGGGATGCCCTTTCTCACCACTCCTATTCAACATAGTGCTAGAAGTTCTGGCCAGGGTAATCAGGCAAGCAAAAGAAATAAAGCGTATTCAATTAGGAAAAGAAGAAGTCAAATTGTCTCTGTTTGCAGATGACATGATTGTATATTAAGAAAACCCCATTGTCTCAGCCCAAAATATCTTGAAGCTGATAGGCAACTTCAGCAAAGTCTCAGGATGCAAAATCAATGTGCAAAAATCACAAGCATTCTTATACACCAATAACAGACAAACAGAGAGCCAAATCATGAGTGAACTCCCATTCACAATAGCTTCAATGAGAATAATATACCTAGGAACCCATCTTACAAGGGATGTGAAGGACCTCTTCAAGGAGAACTATAAACCACTGCTCAACGAAATAAAAGAGGACACGAACAAATGGAAGAATATTCCATGCTCATGGATGGGAATAATCAATATGGTGAAAAAGGCCATATTGCCCAAGGTAATTAATAGATTCAATGCCATCCCCATCAAGCTACCAATGACTTTCTTCAAAGAATTCAGAGAAAGCTACTTTAAACTTCATATGGAACCAAAAAAGAGCCTGCATTGCCAAGACAATCCTAAGCAAAAAGAACAAAGCCGGAGGCATCACACTACCTGACTTCAAACTATACTACAAGGCCATAGTAACCAAAACAGCATGGTACTGGTACCAAAAGAGATATATAGACCAATGGAACAGAATAGAACCCCCGGAAATAATACCACACATCTACAGCCATCTGATCTTTGAGAAACCTGACTGAAACAAGAAATGGGGAAGGGATTTCATATGTAATAAATGGCGCTGGGAAAACTGGCTAGCCACATGTAGAAAGCTGAAACAGGATCCCTTCCTTACACCTTATATATAGAAATTAATTCAAGATGGATTAAAGACTTAAATGTTAGACCTGAAACCATAAAAACCCAAGAAGAAAACCTAGGCAATACCATTCAGGCCATAGGCATGGGCAAGGACTTCATGAATAAAACACCAAAAGCAATGGCAACAAAAACCAAAATTGACAAATGGGATCTAATTAAAGAGATTCTGCACAGCAAAAGAAATTACCATCAGAGTGAACAGGTAACCTATAGAAGGGGAGAAAATTTTTACAATCTACCCGTCTGACAAAGGGCTAATATCCAAAATCTACAAAGAACTTAAATAAAGTTACAAGAAAAAATCAAACAACCTCATCAAAAAGTGGGGGAAGGACATGAACAGACACTTCTCAAAAAAAGACACGTATGCAGACAACAGACACATGAAAAAAATGCTCATCATCACTGGCCATCAGAGAAATGCAAATCAAAACCACAATGAGATACCAGCTCACAGCAGTTAGAATAGCAATCATTAAAAAGTCAGGAAACAACAGAGGCTGGAGAGGATGTGGAGAAATAGGAACACTTTTAC